>NC_138376.1:41206323-41416069 GCF_054177405.1 Leptonychotes weddellii | reverse complement strand
TGGTGGTGGGTATTGAGGAGGGCACGTTCTGCATGGAGCACTGGGTGTTGTGCATGAACAATGAATCATGGAACACTTCATCTAGAACTAATGATGTAATGTATGGGGATTAACATAAGAATAAAAAAAAAAAATACACACACACACGTGCACCAAGATTTTTGTGGATCCTGTGTATTCCTTAATTTCAGACCCATGTGTTTTCTTCTTAATGACATCTGTACCATACAATCATGGGATTTATTTCCTTACTTCTGGTAGCCAACACACTTAAAGAGACTTCCCAAAGAATCCCACCCTTTCATAATCCCCTCCTCTTGCGTATGGGTGGAATCCATGACTTGCTTCTAATAGAACCTGGCAAAGCTGAAGGCATTTTGCAGATGTAATTAAAGTCCCTGGTCAGGTGACTTTAAATTAATCAACATATTATCCTGTGTAGGCATGACCTAATTAAGTGAGCTTTTTAAAAGAGGGTCAAAAGGTTAGAGATTTCAGTATTGGAGATTTTCTTTCTCTGCTGCCAGCTTTAAGAAGCAAGCTGCTATGAATTGTACAGCCTCAGGGAAATGAATTCTGCCAATAACAGGAGGGAGCTTAGGAGCAGATCCTTCCTAGTGCAGGACCTCCCGATGAGGGTGTAACCTGACACATTAACTTCAAACTCAGGAGGCCCTGAGCGAAGAACCAGTTCAGCTGGGCATAGACTTCTGATCTACAGAAACCTAGAAAAAATAAATAGGTGGTTTTTTTAAAGCCACTAAGCTTATGATCATCTGTTATGCAGCAGTAGAAAACGAATACACTTCCCACTGACTTCTTAACAGCTCATTCTCCCTGGTCTTCCACAGTAACTGTTTTCACCAATGTCTACAGTGATTTGTATTTTCCTAAGCCCAACAGGCACTTGAATGCCTTATCTTTTCTGATTTCTCCATAGAATCTGATTTCCAATGTCTCCCTCCTTTTTAAAACTGTTTTATCTGTGGCTTCTATTTTATCACTCTCTCCTACTTTATTTCCTATATTCTGATGAGTCCTTTTCACATTCCTTGTCTTCTTCCACCCTCTTCTTATATGTTGGTACTTCCCTGGCCGTTCACACTGTCTGAAATGCCCAAGCCCTAGTTATCTGCCAAGAAAACTTGTACTCACTGTTCACATTTCAGCTACCTACAGTGTAACCCTTCCTGATGGTCTGGGCTGATGTAGGCGTCCTCCCCCTGAACTTCCCCTTGTTCTTAGAACGTGTTCCCTTTCATTCTCATTGTTTTCAGGTGCATCTTTTTCAAGTTCCTTAAAGGCAGGTATTATGTCTTTTACAGTTAATTCCCTTACTCTCCAGTGCCTGGCACATTACCGTCATGCAGGGAATGCAGAAACAGAGGGTCTAGTGGATATAGGAACAAAAGGACAGAGTTCAGGGACATAGTGTCTCCTTGAAGAAAGCCTTATCACCTCCCTCAGCAACTGTCCCCTCTTGTTCTGCTCTAGACTCTGGATAGTGAAGAGGAGCAGGGGAAGAGGACAGTAACTCTGATATCCATTCAGTCTTTACCTCGCCAACAAGGAAAAAAAATTGAGTTCTGACATCAACAAGTCAGGAGACCCTCCTGTTAAAAGGTTCCATCAGCTTTCTGCTGGAATTGTCAAAGCAACTTGATTTTTCCATAAATGTACTTCCTCTGCCCCATAGGCTAATGGCACAATTGAGTCCTCACCCAGAGGAAACAACATGCTACCACTGAGGGATCTCAGGGATTCTGCCACCATCAGAGCACACTGAAGCCTGGAGGTATAAGGAAGGTTTCTATCCAAATAATTTGTCGTAATTTCTTTTCCATGGGTCCATAAAATCTAGGTACTTACTAAATATGCATGCCAGTGTCCCAATTTCCCAGACTTTCATGAAAGAACATCCTTTATTTAACCCCAGCCAGCTTTTCTGACCTCATTTTTCATGTCTTCTCCTCTGTTCTTATACCTAAACTACATTTGAAGCAATATAAAACCTCTCCCTTTGGAACCTGGGTGGCTCAGTCGGTTAAGCATCTGCCTTTGGCTCAGGTCATGATCTCAGGGTCCAGGGATTGAGCCCCATGTTGGGTTCCCCACTCAGTGAGGAGTCTGTTGGTCCCTCTGCCCCTCCCCCTGTTCATGCTCTCTCTCTCTCTAAGTAAAATCTTTAAAAAAAATTTTAAATAAAACCTCTCCCTCTTCACAAGTTCTTTCCCCTGTACTCCAAAACATGCTGTCATCTCAAACTTCTTAAATACAGTAAACCATCTGTTGAGAGCCTAACATGAGCCAGGCACTGTTCTAGGCACATTACATATATTATCTCATTTAATTTTCACAAGGAAGGTTGATATTACCCCATGTTACAAATGAGGAAACTAAGGTTTATGATTTCAAGTAATTACCCAGAGGAGCATGGCCAGTATATTGCCTGTATCATTCCTGCTTTCCCAAAGCATCTCTCTAATGCATGGGCTCCTTTCCTTACCACCCATCCATTTCTCAACTTCATTTCTCTCCCTATTACCCTACTCACATTGTTCCCCTTAAGGTCATCAAATGACCTAATTTTGAAATTTAATGAGCTCTGGAGGTCCTACTTATTTGACCTTGTTTTGTATTTTATTTTTCCTTATAAGATTTTATATTATTTTTATTTACTCTTCCTTGTTTATAGACTATTCTTTTTGTTGAATGTCCCTCCAACTTTCATTGCATGAAACCTCTCTCTCCAACTTCTTTGGACCCCTCTCTGTCTCTGTCGTTGGTTTTTATTCTTTCACAGGCCCTTTACATTTTGCTATTTCCTGGCTTGTACCTTCTACATTCTTTCCATGAGTAAATATCTCCACTCTCATCAACTTATGTACCAAATATCTCCAGTCTCCCATCCCTCTCCCGTGTTCCAGATTCACACTTGCACCTCCTTCCTAGAGAACATCATGCTGTGCCATCAAAGAATCACAAGCTCCACATCAGATATCTTATCTCTTTCTATCACTTCCTGAAACCTATTATTTTCCCCTCAGTTAATGATATCAACATTCATCCAATTTCCCTGGTTAGAAATTTCATCCATCCTTGACTTTTCCCATATAGGTCAATGAACAAATCCAGTTAATTATACCCTGTAAATTCTTTTTATTCCCACTGTTCCTGCCCAAGCTACAGGCTTTATCATAGGTCTTTCAGCCAAATTACTCTGTGTTTGTATGTGAATATTCACCTCTCTTTTAACTCTAATATTATCCCTAGGTAAGACAGTTCTCAGAACTTTACATCAATATTCAAGATGCCAACACTCAAAAACATTACTCTTTCTCGGGGCGCCTGGGTGGCTCAGTTGTTAAGCGTCTGCCTTCGGCTCAGGTCATGATCCCAGAGTCCTGGGATCAAGCCCCGCATTGGGCTCCCTGCTCAGCAGAAAGCCTACTTCTCCGTCTCCCACTCCCCCTGCTTATGTTACCTCTCTCGTTGTGTCTCTCTCTGTCAAAAAAATAAATAAAATCTTTAAAAAAAAATTACTCTTTCTTTCTGAATTTTACTTGAGAAGATTTTGATTCAACTGCTTATTTTATCTAGCATTTTTACTTTTGACCTACACTTTAAATTTTTTAATTGTCTAGTGATTTTTTAACATAATGCACTTTTATTTAAATATGCCACTTCAATGAAAGTATTTGAACTATACACATATTCAACCCAATGTTTATATTGACTATGTTCATGATAATATAGTAACCACTGAGGGAACAAAATGCTTAATAAAAATGGATTTAACATGGACTTTACTTCTAAAGACTTTACAATCTGCTAGGGGAAATAAAGCATGCACTTAAATAGTTATAATACATGCTGAAATAGGATAACTGTCATAAAAGATGTACAGAAAAAAGCTATCAGAATCATATTGAGGGATAATTTATTTTGGCTCAGAGAACCAAAGCTGACTTCATAAAGGAATCAATATCTGTGCAAGGACTTCAAAGATGTGAACTCTTAAATATTTATTCCTTTTACATACCTTATTGAACCTCACCTATACACAAGATACGTACTAAGTGCTGGAGACACAGAAATAAATGAGACAGACCTTGACTTAAATTGTTCTCTGTCTAGTGAGGAAGAAAGATAATCTGTCATTACAACAGAGTGAAAAGGAGTTATAATGGAGATTTTCTAAAAAGGCTAAAAAACTATATGGAAAATGGTTCAGATGGAGAAGACCTAACTCCTCTTCAAAGGGAATGTCTCTAGAAAGAGGCACTACTTGAAGTGAGCTTAGAGTATCGAGTGGCCTAAGTAAAAATGGAGATAGGTCTGGGGAAGAAAGATGTTTTATACACAGAGGAATCAAGGGCTCAGGGATGGAAAAGTAGGAAGTATGTACTTTTGTGGTAGTTCAGAAGAGCTGAAGAAGAGAGGTAGAAGATGTGGATAGAAAATGACATCTAGGCTAGTTTATGGAAAGGTTAAAAGCCAGAGCAGAAACTGAAGGCATCTTTTAGAATAGCTTAATAAATTATTGCTGACTAATAGTGCTAACTTATGGACAGTTCTATACATGGATTCATTTTTACCAGGTAGACCAGAAATTCACTTAAATGACTACATTTCTGATTGAAAAGTAGATGGTGTTGGCATTAAGTAATCCAATCAGGGATATTCTTTAGACTTGTTGCTTCTACTACTGACTACATTAAAATTTCTCAGAGTGCCTTCTTTGGTTCTCTGGTCATTACTCTGTGGTTGACATTTGTGGTTAACAATTACCTTTCTTATTTCATCTTATTTTTATTTGATGATGGCCTACTATTCATTACTCAAATGGATTATTATAGGAAATTGAAACAGGAACAATGGCTACTCCCAAACATTTCAAGATCTAGTATTCCCCCATTAGTGGTAACCATCATTTTCAGCCACTGCTAATGAATTAGGTTGAACTTTGCCTTTTCATTTGGAGCTTTGATAACATCAACTATACCCTACTGCCATATAACTTTTTTTGGACAAAAGATTCCACAGTGTGTGTTCAGGCTCTAGTTTACTTCTGTATATATAAAAACACATAAAAACAAATTAAATGACCAACTCAGGGAAAGAAATCTAACAATTGGGAAAAATAAAGCAAAAATCCAAAAATTGCTTCATTAGGAATATTTGCTTTGTTTACTTACATTTGTTATTATCACACCTACATGTTCTTCTCCAAGGGGCCACATCAAATAACCCTCCCCTGACTTTGGAAACCCCCATGTCTCCAACTTGGTTATTCCATCATCTTTCCCAGAGCAAGAAAGAAATGTTTAAGCCTATCACTGCTTACTGAGAATATGTTTAATTATATTATTAGAACATTTCCAATAACTATCTGAGAATAAATTTTGAGAAGAAATAAATGTTTTAGTTAAGTAGACTGAGGTGGGAGTACCCCAGGAAGAATCTTCTATCACCAAAAAGTAGCCTAAGGACACTGGATGCTTATAGGTGATATAAATTCAGCATCAGGAAGTCAGTGAAGGCTGCAGAAATGAAAATGGGGTGGCACCCAAAATAAGACACCTACTCTACAATTATGCATAGGTCCTAGCAGCACCAAAAGTCCAACTCACCAATAAAAATGTTCTCCCAACTACTTTGGGATGCTTGCAAGTACCTGATCTAGCAGATCCTAAACAGGACATCTTGGTACTAACACAAGCTTTCTCAAGGAGAACTTTGCATCCACTGCCTACTCCCAAAGCCAGCCTCTTCACTCCTGACATTCTACCTATGCCTTGTCAAAGTCATTTTATAATTTCATTACAACAAATAGCCAACCAATGGCAAATTCTTCCTATTTTTCCCTTCAAAATCCCTCCCTAACCATTCCCTTTCTTTCCTACCATCACAGAAATGGGTCTTAAATAGGTTTTCCAACTTAAAGGAACTATTGGATTTTGCTGCTAAGTTTTGGGGTAGGAACTTCTCCTCATTTCACTGAGGCAAGACCTGGCTAGTGGCTTCCAGGACGACAAGAGATATTCTCCTTAAGACACACAGGCAAGAATTTTTTTTCTTACACCCTTATTTCCTAGCATATCCTTTTACTATTCTTTCAGTAGATTAAAAGTAATGTGCTTGCGTCTAACATCCAACAAATGTCTTCCCACAGGATATTTCTCATATCTGCAGTATGCTTCTTGATGCACCCAGCTAACCAAGCACTCTCTCCTAAGAAATTCCCAGTATCAACCTTTTCCAAGAATTGTTCAAAAGTAAGAGACAACATTCTCTCAGATCTACCTCAGCTGAACATTTTACATTTTCTCTTCAGCCAATTCACAGTACAATTATATAATCTTTTTTGTCTTATGAATTTATTATCTATATTTACTCTGTGATGATTTATGATCTTAGGATTTGGGTTTTTTAATATCTTTTTCTTTGAGAGCTTTGTATGCCTCGAACAGGAAGGCATTTGCGGACAGCCTAGGATAAAGAGTATGTAAACATTTTTTTTTTTCTTACGACAAGAAGAAAAACCTACCTGCCCGTGCTTTTGCTGAGGGGCAATCCCATGAGACATTTCAGGATATGATGGGGCCTGGAGGTCTGTCCCTCGTGTTTTGGGACGCACCACGTCAGAGACCAGACTGGAGGAAATTGCTAGAGATTTGGGCCGAGAAGCTGTGGTGCCCATCCCCCCAGGGGGGCCTTGTTCACATTTTCCACTTGTATCTTCATCTTCCCCTTCCGAGTCCACAATAAAGACATATTCAGCTTTGAAGAGGTCACTTTGCTGCATTCCTTGAAGTTCGTTTGCTTTAATTCCCCTCGCTTGTGAAATCTTTTCACTGCCCTCTGAAGGATAAATCAATGTCCCTTGGTTTCTCTCCCGTTGGCTCCCAGCATTCAAGGTCAAGTACTCATTGGACTCAGACTGCAATTAATTTAGAGACATAAAAGCATTGACATTGGTTTGACGATGGCTTCCTTTTTGCATGTACACTTAAAAGTTTAAATTGCTTATAATCTCCAAGGACACGAATTTTTTAAATATATGTAAAATCAGGTTGGCTTAGGAGAGACTGGGTTGAAATTAACGGTTTACTTTTACCAGCCCACTTGTTTGTCCTGGTTCAAGCCCAAACAATTTAGGGCTCAGAATCAACATCAAGTAAATCTGTTTTCAAATAAATCATGACATAATTCCTTAAAAAGAGATAGAGACAACAATGTTTCCCATAAAGACATTTGTGAAACAAATGGGGGTTGGTCAAGAGTTTAGTTACTGGTCAAGTAAAACCTGTATATACTATATCAGCCAGGAGAGAAAGGAAACCCCATTGAAAGTTTCTAAAATAATACAAATCTCTCTAAAATTTTGAGAGGAAAAATAAAATTGGGACAAAACATATGGATATTCAGACAAAACCATCCAACTAACTGAAAAAAACTCAGGAATAAGACAGCAAAAAAACAAGTAGGTATTTTTAGTACAAGGTATTTTTCACTCTATTTTATTTTGTAATTCTAAATCTTTTCCCATCCAATTTTCTGTGAGTACACAGAGGGTTTACAAGACCAGAGTAAGATAGCTTTATCAAGCTATCAAACATCTTTTTCTAAAATGAGAGCAACAGTGTACACTAAGATTGTGTTTAAAAGACCCAATGTTTATTTTTCTGGTTTGGTAACCATGTTGTGCTTACTATCCTTTTCTTTGCAACATTTCTTTAGGCCTAAAATTACTTCAGAATAAAAAATTAAAGAAGACACTAAGTAAACTAAAATAAACTGAATTTCAACCACAGTGGTAAACTTAACATGGGCTATTATGTGCGTACATGTTGTGTGTGTGAAAATAGAGGTCAAACCACTGATTATATATAACTAACCTATGGAGGTGATTTTATATACCCATTGCACATTTTTCAGCTGATGATGATTTACTCGAGATAAAACACAAATTTCCAATTAGGATTTCTTGGACAATGGTCATTTTACATTTTAAATTACAATATTATATGGTAACAAAAACCTAAATTGGAAAGAAGTTGAAATTAAAAATAACAGGATTCAAAGACATTGCTTATTAAAAGGTGGCAAAAATTTAACTAGTTTTTGAAAACATTATTAATGATCTAAAATAAATCCCTTCCCCTGCACTATTCCTTATATTCCACATATGAGTGAAACCATATGATAATTGTCTTTCTCTGCTTGACTTAAAAAAAAATTTCTGCACAGATTTGTCTATTCTCTACAATTTACTTATTAAATCATTGATTTATATCTGCAAAAATAAAATAAAAACTCCCTTTTCCCATAGCCCATCACTCTCTATTCCTTTACTCTAATGTATTTTTTTACAGCTTTATCACTATCTGAGATTTTATTATATACTTTTCACTTTTTTTATTGTATGTCTTCCCAAGAATGACTTATATGAGTTGGCTTTATTCATTCAGAACATAGCACCAAGCAGATAATGTATTCAGTAAGTAGTGGTTGAATATATAAATGATCAAGGGATTATTTACCCTGTTCTACTATAATATTGAACTATTTAAAAAATAGGAAGAAAAATCTTGAATATTTTAAATATGTAGTTGTGTGTGATCATTGCAATCAGCAAATAAATATCAACCTCTTAGGAAGCTCTGGAGGTTTGCAACCAAGATGAATTCATACATCCACAGTCTCATGTGCTCATAGCACCTATCCAAAGCATCCCATATATATACTATATAGAGTTGAGTACTGTTAGAGAAAAACTTCACAGAAATTCCTCTTGTAGCATTTAAGATCTCCCCAAAATAATTTGACCTCAATAGTCTTTGAAATAAGGTAGTAGCATTGAAAATCTCAGATCACAGATATATTATAACTTTCTGGATAAGATGTTTTCATACAGACAAGGTGAATCAGATAAATAACCCCCTTTTAGTGGTTCAAGAATGCCACAAAATCCCCCAGTCACATTTTATTCATAATAAGACAATATTAGAATACATTTTAAAGAGAAATGTCATTATTTCTCATTATACCCAAAATGTCATTATTCTAATGCAAGTCATTTTCAGGGTTTTTTAAAGTTTGTTTTAATTTCATTGCCAGTCTTGGTCTCATTTTAGATAAGCATAATCAGCATATAAATATAATTTTATAACCAATTTTGTCTCTTACTGTTATAAAGTTAACATTTTCCATGGAATCACATAATCACTATAATTACAACTTTGTGAAAATGATGTATTATCACACTCTTAAATTTTTTCTGATTGGTAGCTATTAGGCTATTTTTATTTTTCCCTGTTTTCCTACATAACATTTTTCTGCTTTTGTACTATTTTCTTGGAATACATTTCCAAGAGTTAGGTTATTGAAAGGTTATGAACAGTTTTATGATTGTGGATAAGGGTTTTCCACCAAAATTGTACAAATTCACAAAGCTAGCTGCAAAGTGTGAGCATGTCAGTATCTTCACAACTACCCCAGCACTGGATATTGCACTTTTAAATTTTGCCAATTTATTGCATGTAAAACAATAATGCCTCACTGTTTTATCTTGTATTTTCTGTCAAGAAATTGACAGAAATTCAAACTTTTCAAGAAATTTTGTTTTTATTATTTTAAGACGTATTTGGGAAAACAGGAAGTGACAGGAGGCAGAATGTGTCATGTGAATAGCAAAGAATAGGATGTCAACTCAGAAGAGTTGAGAATAGTATATTAAAGAGAAGAAGGAAAAAAAATTAAAAAATAAAGAGAAGGAGGGTATGATAATGTTTGGGTTTCCATTATACAGTTATATTTTTAGTCAACCTTAGATTTCATAGCCATCTCACTTTATGCAAAGGAAATAAACATTCATACAAATTTCCAAGTCATTCTTAAGGACAATTTAATGTTTAATATAAAATGGCTTAACACAAAGAAAAAGCAAAAATAATCCTACCCTATTTACAGTTTCTGGATTCTTATCACTTGGTTCCTCTGGAATTTTAACAAGGAATTTAGACGTGTCAGCCAACTTAGAGTGGGTTGGTAGTCTTCTGACAGTGGGGACAAATGTGAAGATCAGAGGTTTGGCTTCAGAATCACCAGAGGAGACCTAAGAGACATATAATAAATTAGACTTTCAATCTTGTCAAAGGTTTATCTTGACTTTATTTTCTATATACCATGATATTTACCTCATTTATTTTGATAAGTTGACTATTAACCTGTGATCCATGTGTATGGTTGCCAAAGAAAAGAGCTATAAAAACAGTGATAGTGGATCAGATCCCTTTTTTAAATTATTCCATTTATCAGAGAAAACAAAACCCCAGGAAGATCCTATTGTAGGGTATGGCAACAAAACAGTGGAATGGCTAGTTGATCTCTTGGAACATTAAAGGGCACCTCTACCTTCATAGGATCATCACAAACACAGCATCTAGTCTGTTTCAAAATCGACTTTTATTCATTTAACCCTGGGTTAGCAGGTTCAATCTGACTCATAATCATCAAGCATGCAAGAAATTTCCAACATGTATCATTAATGGGAATACTAAAAAATGGATTTAAAATTGAAAGTATGCTTTTTGGCTATTAGAATACCAATGCCTGTCCTGAAGGATATACTTTCTCTTTCATCCATGCTTTATTCATTCAAGAATGACTGTGTTTAATATTCGTTGTGGGGCAGGCACTCAGGAGCTAGGGATGCCACTGTGAATAGGAAATGGTTAATAGACCACGCACAAGAAGAGAAAAGGGTATGCACAGAAGATAAAGGAAAAGTGATGAGGGGTACCTGCCTACACACCCTGGGAAGCTCTGTAAAAGGCTACATCTGAAAATGTAGGTCCCAGTGAAGAGGAAGATAAAGATATCCCAGGCTGAGAAAACCAGATGAGTGAAAACATGGAAAGGCAGCAGCAGTGAGGTGTGGATCAAGCTTAGATCCTGTCCTATTGACAACAGAGAACCATTAGAGCACCGTAGATTGGGAAGTGATGAAGTCATATTAGAATTTTAGACAAATAATTCTGGTTTTAAAAGACACATGGCTAGTGACAAGCACAGAAAGCCAAGAGCAATAGGTTGAGGACTACATGAAAGGGAAAAAGAGAAGAAGTGCCATAAATTTCTCTTTCAAGAAATTTGGATGAGGAATAAGGAGGGATGTTGAGAGTAGTTAGTGAGGGAAGGCGAGTCAAAGAGCTGCCTGTGTTGGCATGTAATCGGATAGACTTGAAGATGTCTGTAGACTGGGGGGAGGGATCAGGAGAGAAGGAAAGCAAAACAAGGTCCTGGAGGAAGCAGGCCAAATAAGTTAAGGGAACAGGAGAAGGAACATGGCCTCCTCTGAGTCCAGAGAAAATGAACTAAGATACAGAAAAGCTCATGAATGTGGTGCACTGGGGAGCAGAAAGGTAGAGTAATCAACATTGATGATAAAATCAGTCCCATCTCATCAGAGTAACACTGCCCCTCTGTCACCTCCATGCCTCTGTCACAAGAAATATGATATGCCCTGGCAAGACCCTCGCTCTCCTCTCCCTTTAGGCCGTGCCCCCTTTCTATGCCTTGAACCCCTCAGACTTCACCTTGGCATTCCTTTTACCCCAGCCATGTCAGCCCCTGTGAGAAACCCAGGCCTCAGAGTCATCCCACAATCCCTGTGTGCTATGCACACCCTTCGTTCTTTTCCCATCTGTGCCCTGCTCCAACTCTTGAAGCCTTTCCACCATACACTTTCTGGTATTCAGTCAGCCACCACAAAATCCCCCATGTCTTTAACCTCTTCTCTAACTATCCTAGCTCTAACCAGACCATGGCTTCCTCTGAAGGGCTTTGTCTCTAAGAAGCTACCTCAGTGGTAGCTGTTTTCTCTCACACTGGGCCTGGAAGTACAAGAGTATCCTTCTCACTCCCCTGTACTGTTTCCAGACCATTCCTCTTTCCTCTTACCTAGAAACTTCCAGATTTGAATCTCCTGTCATTTTAGTCTATATTCTTCACTGTCATCTACCCACACCCAAATGAAGCCTTCTTTCTTTGAAGATTTAGTTCCTGGCTCAATTCCACTCTCTTTAACACTATGCTTTGTGCAATACCCAACATCATAGTCCATGGGTAATTTTCCTCATATTGTGTTGCCTGGGCCTCTATTCCTTTTTGCCACTCAAATCCCTAGCCTCAACCAATACCCACAACCCCTCTGTAATGTCACCTTTCCATTCTCTGACCGCCACTTCTTTTCTTTCTATACCTCCCTCTCATACTCCAACTCCAACATTTCTCAGAATTCACCAGAATGAAAATCTACTGATCCCTCCAGCATTATATTGTCCCATATTTCTTTTTTTTAACCAGCCTCAGTGACTGCATTCACCACAGTTACCTCCATGCATACTTCTCAAGTGCCTTGCCCTCTCATATCATTCCCTCCCATTTGGGTAAACCACCATCCTCACTAAATCTAACCTCCTACCTTCTCTACTCCTGCACCACAAAGGTATGTGATTGGAGGAAATCACACAACTATGCTTACTGGTTTCACTTCAAATTTAAGACTCTGAGCCCAAGCAGGCCCTTCCATCTTGCTCTATAAACATACTATAGCTATATAGCCCATTTACTCTCCCACTTACCCAGAAAGAAAACTCATCCTCTCCTCTTTCTTCAAACCCCCAACATCTTCTTCCATGGCCTTACTCTGAGCTGATGACTTTGTTACTCATTTCACTGAGATAACTGAAGCAATCAGAAAAGAATTTCCAAGGTCCCCATCACCACATCTACTCACCCACCCGCATCTTTGTTCTCTTATGTGGCCTTAAGTCCTGCCACTATATCCCTACTAAAATCAACTCTCACTTGAATATTTTGCCTTCTACTAACTTTCATTTATTCAACAAGGTGTCATTAAATGCCTACTAAACACTAAGGCACCACTCTTAAGTGTTGGCGATGTAATGGTGAGCAAAAATCTTTACACTAATGGAATTTACATTCTAGAGGAGGAAGTGGTAAACAAAATAAGTATATAAAATATATAGTACTTACATAGTTATAAGTTATGAAGACTGGCTATAAGGCTATTGCGATGACCCATGGGAGAGAAACGGTAGGTTGAATTTGGGTTGCTATGGTAACCATAATAAGAAGTGTTAAGATTCTGTCTATATATTTTTTAAGATTTTATTTATTTATTTTTGCAAGAGAGAGAGAAAAACAAGTTGGGGGGTGGGGGCAGAGGGAGAAGCAGACTCCCCGCTGAGCAGGGTGCCTGATGCAGGACTCGATCCCAGGACCCCGCTGAGCAGGGTGCCTGATGCAGGACTCAATCCTAAGCCAAAGGCAGATGTTTAACCAACTGAGACACCCAGCCGCCTCAGATTCTGACTATATTTTAAAGGAAAACTTAGAATTTGCTTAAAAATTAAATGAGGGATATAAGAGATAGATAAGAATCAAGACAAATACAAAATTATTGACCTGAATTAAGTGCAAGAAATGAGATTTTATTTACTAAAACAGGTGAAGCTAGTCTGAGAATAAAGATCAAATTTGATATGCCAAATATATACCCAAATGGAAATGTGGGTATGGGAGTCAAGTTTAGTCTATGCTTAAGATAAAATTATTAGGGTTGTTAACTTATATGTGGTATTTAAAACCACAAGATCAGATGAGATCACAAAGGGAGTAAGCACAAATAAGAAAAGAAGAGGTCCAAGTTTGAACCCTCCAGATTTGGAACACTAAGTGATCCAATAGCTAAGGAAGAACTAGCAAAGGTGACATCGGATTTTAAGGAAAAATCTGGAATGTCATTGACATCAATAGGAAAGATGCCTGACTATAAACAAAAGGATTGACAGGCTATGCTGAGGGCCCATGAATTTGTTGTAATGAAGCCAATTTGCTTGGCCGGTTGATATTCCCTGCAGGGATATTCAAACAGCCTCTCACAGCCTCTCACAGGAACAGAGAAAGTCAATTGTAGCACTTACAGAGCTGGTGTTTGGAAATTGGAAAGGAAATTGAGGAAATCGAGGGCCCTGGTGAGAGTAGAGCAAATGACCAAAATGGAGTGGAGTTTGGACAGGTCCAGGAAGGGACCCTCAGATTCAAGGGACCAGTGGTCTCTGAGGCTCAGAGAACAGATCTGATAGCATGGTGAGTGTCTGGGAGAATGGCTTGGGGTTACAGTACGGTATGTGAGAGTGTAAGATTTAGAGGTATGGTAATTCAATGTAGTCTAGGCTTTGGCCTGGAGACTGGGTATCTGAGAAGAAAAAACAGAAAAGGCACTGAGCTTGTGAAGCTCAAGCAACTGTGAGACAAGAAGGTTGACAAGGTCGGCCTGGTGAAAACAAAAGTCACACTAACCGCAAAACTGTACTGGAGAGAGAGACAGATAGCATGGGGGAAAATGTGAGCCTGGGGTCAGGAGGTACCGGGAGCAGGCTGCCTGGGACACTAGAGTAGTAATCAGATATTTTCTTTGTGAGCATGTAATCAAACAAGGAGAACTGGATATCCTTATAGGAGATTTCACCCAAGTTAGAGGTCTAATGAACTAAATGTAGGCCACTTATTATAGAGTAAAACTTTCTGGTAACTAAAAAATGAAAACAGCTATGCCTTCTAGAAACGATGCATATTCCTTAAGGAATATCAAACATACAGGCAAACTCTCCTGAGCCAACTGTCATTTTTTAATATTCTTTTTTTTGGTAAGATTTTACTTATTTATGGGGGTGGGGGGAGGAGCAGAGGGAGAGGGACAAGCAGACCCCGCACTGAGTGCAGCGCCTGACACAGGGTCCATCTCAGAAGCCTGAGACCATGACCTGAGCTAAAACCAAGGTTCGGATGCTTAACCAGCTGCACCACCCAGGTGCCCCTAATATTCTTTTATGTCTTTAAAGATAGTTGTCCTTATTCCCTCACTGCAGTCATGTCAAAATTCCCAGGTTGCAGCTAATCATCAGAAAATAATAAATCAATGCTTTCCTTTGTGGTAAGGAACATTAGATCCCTTGTGAGATTTGGAAAGGCCATTAGTCTTATCAGCACTAACAATAAAACACACTTACTGGATAGATTATTTCCTAGGAAGGCTTTTTTACATGACTAATCTCATCAATATCATGATAGATGGAGAGTGGTTTTAGCAACAAAATCACTAGAGGTAGTTTGGATAATTCATCGCAGAATTTCATGTGGGCAGGAGATAAAGATAGTCCTTTAGGAGTCAAAAAAGAGGTGAAATTGTGACCTTATCCCCAGGTTTTGTAGGCCTACCCCATGTCCCCACATGATGACTACAAGTCTATTTTAGGTATTATCCCAATGAAATTTAAATACTGATATATGAAAGGCTTCAGTATAAGTGCCCCAGGGGTATGAAATACATATAGCCATTATTAACAGGAAGTGGCTTTGCCTTCTAAAACATGCACAATGCCGAAAATTTACTTCTTCCATGGCCTTGTGCAATTTGTAAAATGCAATGCCACCTAAATCCCTAAAATACAGATAGATCTCCACATGGACACCCCGTAAACTATGGACTTTTTAAAGGGTAATAGCTATAATTTTAGTGACTAGAATGGAAAAAAATATATAAATGACAACTGATGCTTCAGTGCATAAGGTGCACTTTTCACACAATGCCCTCAACGGAATTTCTAAGCATAACCACATGTTGACAACAGAAGCAATAGAAAAGTAAAATAATTTCTTTCTTTGTTATTGTCATATTTTCCTACAGACACATCCATATCCAACATAAAATGTCTTCCCCAGTGTAGGAGAACAATTTTTTTTTTAAGTTTTAGTTGAACCAATACATGATGTCATTCAAGAATAACATAAAAGGGAAAATCTAATAGGACTAAAGACGTATTCATCTTCCTGGGTTACTGGGTTGGAGAAAAAGATCAGGGATAAATTCCTGTCTGCACATACATCCTCAGAAGCACCACCACAAAAAGGGCAATGCTTTGGTATCCACTTTTAAGCTGGGAGTACAGTGTTAGCACGGGGCTCTTTTCATCGCTCCTACCTAGCATCCTCTTACCTAACCAAGGAGGTAGAGAGATTTTTTTTTTTTGGTACAGAATTTAGGTTGGAAAAGGATTTGAAATTACACTAGCCACACGATGCAACATTTAGATGAAGAGCCACGTGTTCGCCAGGGTAGACTGCTGAATCCCCTGCTCAGAAAAGAAGAAAAAATTTTTTTTTCTCTTTACTGCATACAGTGGCCAAGTTCCAGTGGAGCCCAGAAATGAATTGCTATGGTGATGAAAAATCATTTTCCACACAAAGCAGAAACAGATGCATGTTAATACCATTGCACTTGTTAAATGTCAGTTTAACACTTTCAGTTGTCAATGCCATTTAAAAACACATCTTAGTTCCTATCCTTGGGAAACTATTTTAATAATTGAAATTAGACCAGAAAGGATTAACATCTTGCCCTAACTATGGTTTCAAGCACTCAGAACTCTCTGAGACTGTCCCCCTCTCACTGGACAGCCGAATAATAACTGAAGAAATTACGTTTCCCCATGCCATGTAGGGTCACTGCTCGTTGCTCAGTTTCCAGGCTGCAATGCCTTCCTGTCTTCTATTCCCCTAAAAGTTCTCTTCCTTCCCATGGTGACACCCACACTCACAGATGGCCACTAGCCTCCTGTTAAGAAGAGGCATCGCAGGGCTTTAGCTTCCACACTATGCCAAGTGCAGTCCAGAGCATTTTCTTGGGTTGGCCAGCAAGCAGTTTGCTTTTCTCTGCTCACCCTTCCACTAGTTGTAGATAATAACATTTCATTTTGATATACACTCAAATTTATCTCTACCCAGGCAGCTCTCCCTCAAAGCCCTCTTGCAGCAAACACCGAAGTGCACAGCCTTTAAAAGTTCTTGAAAGCATTAAGGAAAGACTTCCCTTTACCTGGGGTGTGGTCTGAATGCTCCCTGCTAAGACGCACGAGTTCATTTGGAGGTAACTGTTCCCGCAGTCACTCGGAAGCCCCTGTTCTGGAAGCATTGATTCATCACATAAGGGAGTGAGCAAACTGATGACTGAGGTGGGAAGGGAGCCTCTCACTAAAACAACACAGACTCACACAGAAAAAAAAGAATTCTAAAAAGAGGTAAAGTGGCATCCTCCCTGAATTGAAGAATTCTGTCAGCTCCCAAGAGTAGATTTATGTGTAGATAATTTTTAGATTTGGGACTTCATAAGAGGTCATGTTGACTGCTGAAATGAAGCCAGGAGAAGTAAAAAAAAAAAAAAAAGAAAAGAAAGAAAGAAAAGAAAAAAAGCCACCTATATGTGTTTGCCCTCTTTTCTTGTCACGCATGTATTCCAATTACATATTCTATGAAAAGAGAGAAGCCAGATTGTGCAGGGACAAGAAGCTGATTGAAAGGCCCGAGCATCTGCCAATCTCAGCAACCAGTTGGTCACACTCACTGAGAACATTTAGAGGTACAAATACGTGCAAACACTGTGCCTAAATAAAGCACTAGAAAACACAGAGCAATCATTTCAAAAAATCAATAGCATTATCGGTCTTTGGCATGTAAATGCAAGCAGCAGGAGCATCTGTAGTGACTGAAGTGTTGCTATTAATCACATTAGCTCTAGAATGAAGCTTGGAGTCAAATATTTGTTGAAACAAAATTCCCTTCCGAGGTTCCTGGAAGACAGTGAATGCAGACAAACAAACCTCAAAACTTCACACGTGAAATTGATTGTGGAGTCTTCAGCTTTCGGTAGTTCTATTTTTTTTAAGTATTGATTTTTCTCCAAATCTGTAATATCTATATTGTGCTTTGGCAATGAAAGATGTTGTGGCCCAAAGGCTGGTTATAGACCAAAGGCTATGGGAAGGAATGAAGATTTTATTTCGGGAACCTGGATTATCCTCTTAACATTTTCAACCTTACCAAAAGCCAGAATTTGTGGAAACATGACAAGTAAAATAATTGCCAAAAATGATTCTACTAGCACACTGGCAAAAATTCTTCCAAATAACACAGCACTTTTTGACCTAGAAAATTCTCTAAATTTCTGAATAGAAGTGCTGTTACATCACTAGCCAAATTATATGCCTTCCTCAGGCTATGTGTATTTATGGATACTCAAAAGAAAGTCTAACACCCGTTATGGATACTCAAAAGAAAATCTAACACCCTCCTGCCCTCAAAGAGCTTACAGTCCAATTGAGAATAGAAAACAGATATACAAATAACAGAAATGCAAAGCAAAAAAAGAAAAGAAAGTCCCACACTGAAGTTCTCAAACTTTATGCATAGACCACCTGGAGAGCTTGAGGAGATCTGGGATGGGCCCTCAGATTCTGCATTTCCAACAAGCTCCCCATTGATGCCCTGCTGCTTGTCCATAGCAACTTTGAGTAGCAAAGACCTGGGAGAGTTATTCAAGTAATTCAAGGAGAAAGTGGCATTGGGGCTGCACTTCAAAGGATAGGGGGATGGGGACTTAGGAAGGTGGGATAGAGTAACACTTATTTCACACAGAGGTAAAGGCTTGAGTGAAGGCCCCTATCAGAACAGTAGTACTAAACAAGTAGAGTCATAAAGGATGAAACCCTAGAGTTGATCACTCACTGGCTGTGGGACCCAGGGAGATCTCTCAAAGGCAGTCCTTTCTCCTGTGAAATGTGGATGCAATAGTACTTATCTCACAGGGTTCTCACGAGGATTATGGTGAAATCATGTAACCCCTAGAGATCACATTCATCTCACACAGTTCTAGTGAGTGGCTCCCTAAGGGGAAGCAGCAGTCGAGTTCGATCTGTTCATTCCAAGTAGACTCAAATGACTATGAAGCTCTTCTCCCATGCTTCATTATGTCCTCCCTCTGGTCTTTTCTCTCTCGTTCCTTCCCCCAATCAAAGCAATATTTATGCGTGTTGGCAAGTCAACTTTGGAAGAGGAAATACTTCAGCCCCTATCTTTTGCCCAATTTGAATTCTTCCTTGAGCCATTTTATAACATGAGAACCAATTAAATTAATCCATTATTTTGCTATTTGGCTCTGTGCCTACTGGCAACTTTTCTCTAATCATTTTCTTTCCCTGGTTTTATTAATAATTGTTGGTGTTGTAGACTATTTGTTATATGGATAGACGTAATAATTGTTAGTTAAAAAAAACCATAATGGTCATGCATTATAACAGCATGCTTCAGCCATCTGGTTAGTAACTACATATAGCCTCAAAGAGCACATGTATTTAGGACAATTTCTATAGAAACCACCCTCATTTGAATAGAAAATGATGGCACCTGTTCAAAAACAGGCCCCAGTCCTGGATTATGAAGAACAAGTGAGTTACTCACACAGGATGGAGGAGTCGGGAGGAAGAAAGTGTCTATCCTCCAATTACAACGACTTTTCCTATCAGTAAGAACCTCACCTAGGGTCTGCCCAAGACCCTGAAGGATTTATAAACACAAATCTTTTTTTTTTCTTCACAGTTTAATGTAGGCATTTATTCAATTAGGCTAAGCCATCACATAAACATACATGTTTATTTCTCCATCTTTTTATATAAACACAAACTTTTTAATGATCTCTCTCATAAATAATACAAAATGTTCTGTTGAATAATCTTTTTCCAAGAGAAAATAAAATTTGTCAAAGTTTGCAAAAAATACAATCCAAATTCTCTTTAAATTTTGACATTATTGATGGCTAAAATAGGACATCTTTCACCTTCTTACTAAATAGATATTACTGCAGTAACTTCTAGCCAAAAGACTCTTCAGATACTGCTTTTAAAATAAACAATGTAGAACAAATAATCTCTCTTCTTGACATGGGAAACAAATTTAAGGGAAAAAAATAGATGAGCACACAAAAGTTTGCCAAGAAATATGTGATTAAACAGATCCAGCTGCCAAGGCTATTCAGATATCCATTTGTCTGTTCCTATACCCTGTGCTTGATGAAAGAACATACTAGAAATCCCATTTATTTGTATCCACAAACATCTGTTGAGTACCAGGCACTATTCTAAGCTCTGAGAGACATGAAGACAAAGAAGATTTGGACTCTGTTCTCAACATGCATGACAGTTTCATGAAAGAGACACAAGTTACACGGGTCATGAGCAAAGTCAGAGGACAGTGCAAGGTGATGTGCAGAATACAGACGCCATGGGGAAGTGGTCTCAGGCCATTACCGGGGAGACTGCACTCTTAGCTTCTGCACTATTAGTTCCTATTTCTGGTGATCAACACTGGGACACTTATTCTGTTTTTAGCTCTGGCTGGTGTTTTTCCTCTGAATATGGGAATCACCAAGAGTTTGGATCCCTGTCTCTAGGGCAATAGGTATTCCAGGGATCCTAATCAGGACCATCTCAATTCACAGACTCAGAATTGAGTGTATTATATTTAAAGTGATTTCTGACCTCTCATCAAAAATATGTGAGACTCCATCACAGCCTAAGTTTGTCCCCATCTTTATCAGCCATCTGTATTGGCCTCATCTGGATTGCTTCTACTCCTGTTACTACTGCACTCATAGATTCTCTCCTCTTTGGGGTTTATACTCCTAGTTAATAGGATACTGGTAGCCCTCCTTAATTCAAATACACTAGAAGCTTCAAAGTATTGAGGAAAACATAGCACCTAAGTGAGACTGTGACATAATTAGATATTCAGAAAAAATAATAGGCCTTGTACATGGCAGAATTTGAAGGGAAAAGAGACAATGATAAGAAACATTTATCCATCAGGAATAAGTGTTTGGTGGTCACTCTCCCCTTGTTGAATTCACTTTCTCCATTTGGCTTCTGGCACCATTTCCTATTGGTCCTGTTCCTATCCCCTAGACACTCCTTCTCTGTCTGCTTTGTGCCATCCTACCCTTAAGTTTTAAAGTAACCCAGAAGTCACTCCTTAGATAATCTCATCCCATTCTATAGCTTTAAATAATATTTATAAGCCAGTGAGTTCCAAATTTATTTCCCCATCCTGAATGGCCTCCCTAGCATCTTCACTTGGATATCTGACTGATATCTGAAACTGAATTATTTGTCTTTCTCCTAAAACTGTTCCCCACCAGACCCCCCAATTTTTCCCCACCTCAGCATATAGTTCTACAACTATTTCTCATTGCTTAGGCTAAAAATGATGAGCTCACATCAATTTTTCTTGGTTTCCCATAATCCCCCATCAATATATCAGTATTAGTGAATATACCGATAATCTTGATTTATCTATCCCCCATCAATTTATCAGTATATCTCCCTTCAAAATAAATCCAGAAAAATGTTTATACCTTACTACTTCTACTTGTAACATCCTAGTCGTAGAACCTACCATCATCTCCTTTCCCAATCACTTCCTCCTTATTAATCCCCTGCTTCCAATTTGCATCCTATAGTGGATGCTCTGATAAAAAATCCATACCTCCCCTCAGGCCAAAGGACTATTCCTCAGCTGCTGGAAGTGCTGTAACAGTGCTCAGCTGTCTGTCCTCTCCACGAGTTGCTCTCAGCTGAATGAAGCTCCTTGCCCAAAGCCACTCCTCCTTCTCAGGGGTAGCCTGCATCCAATGGCAACTTGATATACCTATATAAAGGCCTGACACTTTCCTCCCAATTTAGGGCAACTCCAAAGAGCGATCCCAAATTCGGAGCTCCTCATGAGGTCAGTTAAGCTCTTGCTGGGTCTGCACTGCAACCCAATTCTCTCTCTGCCTTATGTTGCTGCCATCCCATTCCCACAGGTGTTGTTCCTTAGAGCACTTCCATGAGGGTAAACTTCCTGTAAGCTAACTCCACCTCAGAGTCCACTTTCTGGGAACCTGGACTGTTGTCACCTCTCCCTATAGTTATTTGCCACACAGTAGCAAGGTTGAGCCTTTAAAACAGATGTCAGACAATGCCACTTCCATATGCCATACCCTCCAATGGCTTCCTTTGTCACCCAGAGGATAAGCCAGCATCCTTACAATAGCCAACAGCCAACATGATCTGGCCCCTACTACTCTCCCCCTTGCTCCCCTCAGTTCTATCTACAGTGATTTTCCTGCATTCCTAGAGCATGCTAATCCCACTCCCTAAAATGTTTTTCCCAAGTTCATGAGTTCCTTAACTTCCTCATGTCTCTGCTCAAATGTCACTTCAACTGTAAAACATTCCTCACTACTCTACATAAAATTGCCACCCCAATTCTAACCTCTTGCTAGCACTCTCTGTCCCCTTTAGCCCATGTTATTTTTCTCCAGAGCACTAACCAGCCCCTAATGCTTTTTTATTATCTGATTTCATCATTGGATTTTAAATTCCAAAAGAGCAAGGATTTTGTTTTGATCACTTTTATTTCCCTAGCAACTAGAACAGTATGTGGCACATATAACCACTCGATAAATATTTGTCCAATAAACTTATTGACTGACAGTGATCTCTTTATTTGTAGACATTTCTTATATTTCTTCTCTTCTGATGAAAAGGATAACAATTTTGGTTAAACTTGTAATTAACTGTCCAGAAGAACACAGAAGCAGCCCAGTTTCCTCAAGTTTCTCAGTTCCAACTGGGACAGTTGTTGCTGGGGTGCACAGGTCCTTACTAAAAACCAAAGGTATAAAGGCTAAAGGAAGAAGCAAGATGGAGATAATTTCAGTTAGCTCCCTCCCCATGACTCTTCCATACAAATACCTATAGCAAGAGATAGCAGGATGTTCAAAGCAATGGAATTTCCAATTGTCTTGGTCAGAAGCAGACAAAATAGCTTCTGATCCCAGATTTTCCACCAAATAGCTGTGAGGTCTTGGGTAAGTTACTTAACTTCTCAGGGACAATTTCTTTATAAAGTAAGATTCTGGATTAGTGTTGCCTAATGTCCCTTTAGATACTAGCCTTGCAAGATGGATGGTGATAAAGAGACTCTGTGGTCACATAAATTTAGGAATTGATATATTCCATATCTTCTGTTAGGAGTTTCACAGCCAAGAGGTCTTTGAAGCTTGGTTTATCCCACAGTTTCTCATAGAGATATATCTCTAAGTAACGAACAAACAAACTTGTGTTTGCAATATAGTAATGAGAATGTGGGCTATAGGTCAGAGAGTATGAGTGTTGTATCCCCCACCACTTATTAACTATGTGACCCCAGGCAGATCCTTGATCTCCCTGACCTTCATTTATTTATGACCATAGAACTTATCACACAAACTGAGACTCTCTCCAGTCTGAAGGGTAGGGGTGGGGGAGAGCATTATTAGTAATTACTTTAGGACAACAAGCATAAATGGGACTATTTGGGGCAAGACATAATCAGCCTACTTACTTGCAACACTGAGATATAATATCTCAATACTGTTGTGAGGTTAAAATTGCATGATATGAAATATAGGAAATTTGCCAATTCATGTGTTCAGTGAGTTATTTCTCTCTTTTCATAAATAGAAATTGGGTATTGGTTGAGGGTAGGGATGATCTGAGGGGCTTATTGTGTTATCTTTTAAAAAATGGAGCAAGGTACTCTCTAGAAACCTCCTCCTTGTTAACCCCTCTTCACCCCCGCTGAGTCCTAGGAAACTCAGATTCCATGATGAATCACTTTAATTTGCATCATGAGGGTAACACAATTTCTGAAACGTAACACACTTCATAAAATCACTTCCTAATGACTCCTTCCCTGATTCCATGGGTTAGATACAACCTCCTATTGTCCACTCTCTTAGCACCTTGTACTTCTTCGTAGCATTTGCTGCTATTAAAATTACATGATTACATATTGAATACTTTAGTGTCTGACTCCCCAGTTGAAACATAAGCACCAGGACAATGGTAAGTTTCTATTTTGTTCCCTGCTGTACCTAAAGTACCTAATATAGTGCCTATCACATAACAGGATCAATAAACGTCCATTCAATAAGTGAATGTGTGCATTCGGGATAGTTGTATGGAAGATTTAGAGAAGGCAAGAGAGATTTCTGTCTTCAAGGAACATACAGTGTCAGGACCCAGAGAGAAATAAGAGTCATTTAATCATTATGTAATTTTGTTTCTGTGAAGATAGAGCACATATAAAAATAGCCACCCACATTGGATGTCAAAGCTGTGACTTCTAGGAGTGTATGGAAGGAATCAGCATAACAGGGTGTGTCAGGGGCCAGTGTACCTGAAGAAAAATGGGAAAAGCATCTCTGGTTGAGATCTCCCCTCCCACTCCTGGCAGCCACAGACTCTCATCTTGGCTGCTTCACACACTTCACCCACTCACCCTGAGAACAGATCTTGTCCTACATACGATACATGTAAATACCGCTGAACAAGTATGATGTGATGCTGTTCTTGATATGTAACATACATTATTTCCTGTATTTCCTACAACAAGCCAGCAAGACAATTATGATGTCCATTAGACAAGAAAAATTAGATGCAGGGCAATTAAATTCCTTGCTCAACTAGTACATGATGCAATTGGATTTGAACTTGGGTCAGCCTGCCTAGAAGCCAGGGTAATGTTGACTCTTACTTGCTGACTGCTTCTGCCAGCCTTACCTTAGAGATACTCATTCATAGAATGAGATACCTTAGAGATACTCATTCATAGAAAAGTGATAATAGAGGTGGTAGGACAGGACATTGCAATGCAGTAACCAGCAAGGATTGTGTTTTTAACATTGTTTCTATCCAGAAGAACTGGACAAGGATGAACATTTTTTCCCAAGTCACCGTATTCATTCTCAAAATGTAGCCACATATTCTGACTCTTCTGCCTTTTAGAGCTGTTATTCTCGTACTGTCTCTACGTCAGTTCAACTATAAAAGCAATGCATACTTATTTTGCAACATAACTTTAAAATTGAAATGAGATATCACCGGAAAATACAATTATATTGTCACTGCTCTAAGTGCTAAAGCTACATAAATTTCAATATGGATAGTACAATATAGACACAGAAAAATAGTGTTGAATATTTAAATATGACTAAATATGTTTATAAGTATTTCAATATATTTAGTAGACAGTATTTATCTTCAAAAACATCTAAAACAATGCGTGAGCTCTAACTTATATTTTACACCATCAACTGATCCATTCTACTAATCGAAACAATAGAATTCGGAGTCAGAATCAGATTCAAATAATAAATCTACTTATAATTAACTGAGGATATTATGTAAGTTACTTAAATTCCATGAGCTTCAGGTTTTTTTATCTATAAAATAGACATGGTAAAAGCATCCAAGTCTCATAGGGTGAATGTAAAAATTAAATGAGATGACATATAAAACCCAAGCGTATGGCTCAACAGATAGTAGGCACACAATATATATCATTTCTCTCTTTCTTTTTAGGGTAGATAAAATGGATGAGGTTTAACAAAAAATTTCTAAGTGATACAAGTATCAGAATACTGTCTCATTTACTTGCACAATTTCCTCCTCTTCCTCCCCTTAACTCCAAAACAAAACAGAAAGCTGAATTTTAACCATCTTGACTCTCGTCTACTATCAACCTAAAGATATTTTACAAACCCTGTGGCTTGCCTACAAATGCTCAAAACCAGCTTCATCAGAAGATACACAACAATCAAGTAGCAAATTAAGAGATCCAACATTTGCTCCGTATCCTCCAGAAGCAATCACTACTTAGACTGAAGGGTTACCTTGGTTTTTATTTCTTTATTTATTTAAGATTTATTTATTTATTTGAGGGTGGGAGGGGCAGAGGGAGAGGAGGAGAGAGAGAATCCTCAAGCAGACTCCCCACTGAGCGTGGAGCCCCAGGCAGGGCTCAATCTCAGCAGCCTAAGATCATGACCTGAGCCGAAACTAAGAGTCCTAAGAGTCCGATGCTTAACCAACCGACCGAGCCACCCAGGCGCCCCTGAAGGGTTACAGGTGCATAGGCATTGTAAAAGAAAAATTGAGTGGGTGAAGAGTTGTATATGAATCACATTATACTGAGATGGTCTTTCCTTTACATTTTGGGTTTGACACTTAGTAATTTTCACCCAAGGGAAACCCAGTTGATGGCAACAACGATATATTCCCACAAGGTGAGATATGTCCTGGGAACCCATGCTCCTCTGCAGTTTTCCGTGAAGACAGGAATTAATGATTCTTTGGATCACCACTGCAACCCTGGCGCTTAACATTTAGTAGATACAAATATGTGACTGTTGAAAGAATTAATAGTATATGCCTACCCTTGAGAAAATAAGAGGTAAGAAATAATGATGCAATGGGTCAAGTGTAAAGAAATAGAAGAGAAAACACGAAGCTTTTCTCTGTATAATTCACCTCACCTAAGGGTAATGCAACTGTAATTCAACTTTCCACTGGCACTGCTCTGACTACATTACATTAGATGATCGAAGGCTTCCTAGGTCAGAAATGGCTACCATTTCACAGGTGAGATATTAAAAAGCAGTAGAGAAGATAGTATGAAGAAAACATTTTTCTTTATTTACTTCTCACAGTGTGTGATGAAGTAATATGCAGGATAAACGAAGCAAACATTTCAAGTCAATACAGTAGATCATTTAAAGGTATTTTGTACATCACGAGAGGGAAACTGAAATAGCAACCTTCTTACCTGAAAAAAGCACTTGACCTATTTATCAAATTTGCTGACAGATTAAAGCAAAGAGACTATTAAAAAATTTGCAGTGAAAAATAGCTCCCTCATTTCCATAAAGAAACTAGATTCTCTCACCCATAGGGATTTTGTGATAATTAAATAAAATTATACATGGAACATTCCCAACATGATGCCTACCATCTGACAAAGTCTCAGTAATGATTAGTTATTGCTGTAGCTGTATGACATAATATTGAGTTGCCCAAAGTAACTAGCAATCTTACATTAATTATATATTTAAACCAATAAATGCCAGTTACATTACCATCGTTTTAAAATTTCACAAAAATATTATTGCTGAATATATACTCCAAAGTATTTTTCTTTAAAATCAGTATTTTTATTTTTTCTGATCAATTTTATTGTTTTTGCCTTTATAGTTTACATCTCTGTATATAATGAAACTATTTTCACTTATGATTTTGTTAACTGGTAAGTCTACATGGAAAGGTAAACCTATTCCCTTCAAATCTGTCTCTTCTAATTATCAACACATTCTATACAGAATCCTTTTCCAAGAGTCTTTGTTTTCTAATATCACAGTGATATTTTATTCAAAAATCTAACTATAGTGCTCCTGGTAGAAATATTTTCAGAATCACTTCTCAGTCTTTTGAAAACATGTATTGACATTAATAAGTCTGGTTACCTGAAAAGGGTTAGGGACGCTGAGCAGGCAGGCAATCTGTAAGTCTTAGATTCCAATATGCTGCCCTTACTGTATCGTGTACAGCTATGTATATATACTTGTTTTTTTCAAATCAACATGTGACTGTGTAGGAGATGGGGAAGGCTTCAAACTATGCAAAAATAAGTTCTAGAGGTTCTAATGACATTCAGTTGAGCAGTCTGTAGGCAGAAAGGAATTTGAGACACAAAAAAATCATTGTCCCAGTGCGCAGCTACTAAAATGTTTTCCTGTAAAGATAGAATGCCCCCTTTCTTTCTGAAGACATTTACCAAGGTCCATAATGTATCACTTCAATTCTCTCAATAAGCATACTAGTAAAAATACAATATACTTTCCCTCGGGATTTCAAATTTCACTCAGATTATTTTTAAAAAATATATTTTCCTTTAAAAACTGACATAAGAAAAAATAAAACTATTTCCTTTTCAAAACAGTTTTTTGTAGGAAAGAAAAATGAATGATCACTAAGTACACTTAACATTTCCTTTGAAAATATACATGAAATTTTTATCTCAGAAAAAAAATAATCTGTGGACTTATGCCAATTTACTACTTTTTAAAGAAACCTTTGGCTCTTCTAGAGTACTAACCATGAGCTCAGCAGCCATAAAGATTACTTAACTTCTCACTGCCTCAATTTTCTCATCTGTAAAACAGGAATAATGAAAGTAGCCACATCACAGGGCTGTGCTTACATGAATTAGCACACATAAGTCCTGGGAACAAGAACTGTGCATAGAGTACGCATTCAACAAATATTAACTGTTACTATCAGCTATTACCAACAACAGGGTGACCCTATATGTTTAAGTAGTTCATTCATTATTTCCAACCTCCCTCCACCCATTCTCACATCCCACTTCCAACACTCTTAAAGATAATCATTGTATGACCTTGTGCTGCTCAAATCACTGACTTTTTTCTGAACATCTGTGTTATAGACATTGTTGGCTCTTTTCATCATCAAGAGGGCTTTTCTCTTGGCCCTCTCTGAGTGCTCCTTGCCCTGATTCTGCCCCAGTCACTCCTCTGCCTCTCCTCTTCTTTCTCCTCTACGAGAAAGAGCGTAAAGATTCAGCACTTAATTCCTCTTCTCCTTGGCCTGAGTTTCCTCCTCCCTGATGGTTGTCCTGTGCCCTGTCATTTCAACACTCCAGAAGGCTAGCTAGCTCTCCCGTACTTCCCCACTGCTCCCTGTCTCCCTGCCTCCAGCTTCCCCCTTCTGTGTTTCACTTGTTGCCTCTAAAACAAGCACCATAGTGCAGATGGTTGGATTGGGGAGTTTGACAAACATGGGTTTGAGGCCTGGCTCGGCCACTTACAAGTTGCATGACCTTGATCCATCTTCTCAATTTCTCGAAATCTTCATTTCCTCATTCGTAATAGATCATTTAGAAAACCTACCTGATAAGCTCCACTGAGTAATACAACAGGTGAAAGCATTTGACATAGTTCCTGGCACAGAGAAAGCACTCAACATATGTTAGAGGATTATTAATATTGATTGACGTCCAATTGAATATGTCCAAATATTTTGACATTCCATACACATATATAAAATAACTCCGCCGTAAGCTCTAGAAATGTTTTACTGCCACTATCACTTTCAAGACACCATACTTTAGCCTTCTTGTTATTCTGTCTCACTTGTTTCCATCATCTGAAATAAAATATGGTAATGTCTTCTTGAATTGTAATAAAAAAAATTTTAGCCACGCACTCTGCTGCCTAAAGATTATATTCTGCAGCCTCCCTTACTGGTAGGTGTGGCCAAGTGATTAAGCTGTGGCCAATGAAATGCAATTAGAAGTAAATCTCCTTTAAAAGGTGTGTCAAGTCCTTCTTGATCTCATCCTCCATCCTGCTGTCTGTAATTTGATGTGATGGCTGGATCTCTAGCAGCCATATTAGACCCTTATGATAAAAGCTTTACAATGGAGATGATAGAATGATACATGAATTAGCAGAAGGAGCCCTAAATTGAGGTCAGGACTGATACGCTCTGAACTTTTTCTTTTTTTTTTTTTTTTGGAAATGTGAGAAAGGAGTAAATATCTATCATGAAATTTCATTCTTGTCTACAGCCAGATCTAACCTTAAGTGAATGAACATCTCAATGTCTCTTACCTAATGTGCATCCTTCATTCTAACCAGGTCAGTTCCCTCACAGTGTCCCAAGCTGCTTTTTGCTCCATTTGCCTGGCTCTCTTCTCACCCCAAAGCATTTTAGGTTTGCTGAACCAAAAAGGTTCCAACCTACCATGAACCTAGACCTGATGTTTGAAGTACTCAACCCTCTCCCTCTCACCTGAAGATTGGAGCATTTATATTCTGTTCCACATTATCATTTATGCCCATAAGAGAATCTTGTGTTTTGAATTATTTGTAAGATCCTGAAAAACCAGGTGTTGCAGGCTGGGTTCTCCAAAAACAGATCCCAAGACAAAGTTCAGGGTGCCAGTTATTTATGAGGGATGAACACCTGTGAGAAGAACAGGGAGAAGCAGGAGTGGGCAGAGGAAGAAGTTGAACCGTGATACAAACCCGACAGAGCCTGAGCTACGTGCTTGGGGAGTTGGGGAATGAGTATTACCACGAGACCATCCCGTATACAGCCCAAGAGGCCAGGTCTTCACCCCATGAATGCTGCCCTGGAAAGGGATGACCTCAGTGAAGCATCTCTCCAGGACGAGGCAGGCACGGGGGGAGGTCACAGCTGCAGGCTGTCTGCCAGCCACACGTCCTACGGCTCGGCAGCGAGACCACATCTCTGTGTCCACCGCCCCAGGGCTGGATTTTATGCTTCTCTTCCCACAACACCAATTTTAATATCCAACCTACAATAGGTGTGTGATAATTATTTATAGGATGCTTTATGAAAACATATTCTTTGCCTAACCTAAACAATATAATCGCTACGAAGTTCCTAAGATGAATCCACTCATGCCTTAAGAAAGGTATTTAAAAATACCTTTGTAAGAAAAAAAATCTTGGGGCGCCTGGGTGGCTCAGTTGGTTAAGCGGCTGCCTTTGGCTCAGGTCATGATCCCAGGGTCCTGGGATCGAGCCCCGCGTCGGGCTCCCTGCTCAGTGGAGAGTCTGCTTCTCCCTCTCCTTCTGCCTGCCTCTCTGTCTACTTGTGCTCTCTCTCTATCTGTCAAATAAATAAATAAAATCTTTAAAAAAGAAAAAAAATCTTTTCAAAACATTTCTCTTCTGCTTCCTGGAATCAGCACTGACTTGGCAAAAGGTTTAAGTCCCTTGTTGTGCAGAACATGCCTTTTTCACTGAACTCCATATAACGCCTCCCTCCATGCTAGATGTGCCAGGGCCTCAGACACATTCCATGGGAAGCACCAGCAGCGGGAGAGAGCTGCCCGTGAACTTGCTTCCTAGGAGGCATACAGTGATCTCAGGGACAATCTTCCAAGGAAGAACACCTGCCAATCATCTTGAGATCAGGAAAGCAAATTCACTACGAGGAGACAAAGCTTCCACTGTCGTCCCCACCCTCCTCTCATACATCCCAATTCTCTTTCACTCCAAGCCCCTCTGGGGTCTCAAAGAGTCTCAGACATTGCTAAATGTCTCATAAGTTTCTCTCTCCCCTTTGCAAAGGGGCCGTAGAAAATGACATAAGAAATTAGGCAACTTTTTTGTTTACCCCCCTCTTCTTTCCTGCCCCAAACCTTATCCATCCACCCTCAGCAGGAGCTCGAAGAGGATTGTGGAGGGGAAGGAAACTCGGAATTGCATGATGGTCTGACTCCGGTCAGCGGCAAACAAGACAGGGGGAAAAGGCACCAGGGCTCAATATTAAAAGTAATAAAAGAAAAGCCAGTGGAGGCTTAGCCAAGACCCACCATCCTCTCACTCTGCCCTGGCCCTTTATGAACAGAGGGCGCAAAAGTCTGTGTCCCAACCATGCCAGCTGAGTTGTGAGCACTACTTTTATCTTAGCCTCCAGGTAAGCGTGACTGAACAATCACAAGGTGAGTTCATGTTGTGGGGCCGCCTGCTGCAAATCTGCCCCATCTTCATCTACCCGCTGCTTCCCAGAATATATCTGTATGGTAATGTAGCCACTTTAAGAATCACTCCCATCTGTTTCTCTGTTACAAAGATAGCTACTTTAAGAGATCGCTATCTTCGTTGGTCGGGTAGGGAGGGTGGCGGTGATGGGGACTGACCCACAGTCTACAGAAAAGTCACCTAAATGCAGTTGCCATTTGTAACGGACCACGTGAGTGTTTCTGAAATGTTTGTGTTTGGATGTTGCTTTCTTCATCCCCCTGAGCCAGAAGGCCTTGACAGAAAGTCAAACTTCAAAAGTGACAAACGGCTCTGATCATATAAGGGTGGTTTAGTTGCTAGGGAAACTGCTTTAAAGGGAGAAACAGACCCTATTTCTGAATTTATAACCGGGAGAAGAAACAGATGCTGAGTTTCTGAGTAAGTCTAATTTACTTTGAGACATAGCTGGGATCCATGGGTGGTAAGAAAGAGTTACAATTTTTAGGCCAAAGAGAGAGCAAAATTATCCACTTTAGAGGAAACCACACTGGAGCCCAGGAGTTATGAATAAAAACATGACATTATTTCTTCTCCACTTTCTTACCTTTGTAAATCTCAAAAAAAAAAAAGTTCATATAAGAAAATATCTGGTTGGGCTCTGAATAAAATGTGTGAATTGGACATTGATTTCCTTCCTGCTGCAACGCAAGAACATTATTTTCAACACTATTTGCCAAAGACAGCCTCTGGTTTCTTCTACTAAAAAAAAAAGGCAACGTTATGATTTGAACCCAAGAATTCTGACAGTGACTCCTATTGTTCCTGCATATTGAATAGCATCCTAGCACAGCACATCTTCATGTTCATGCCTAATAAATATTTGTCAGTGGGATTTATTCTAAAAAAAAAAAAAAAAGTTCAGACAAGGCAAACAAATTTTTCTAAGAAACCCACAGGAAAAGGAAAATGACCAAGACTTATCACAGAGACTCACCCGGTAAAGATGTCTGGCACACACTGACAGTGTGTTCTTAGGAAAAAACAAAAATCCCTCATGAATGCTCCATAAATATTTTCAAAGGAGTTGTCAGGAAATAAAAAATGAAATCTGAAGAGATTAGTGGTCACTTTCACAGAAATGGACAAAGAGCAAGTCTGATTTCCCCTGCAAATACCTCCCCACACCTGTTGATTAAGGCTGAAACATTGAGAGCCTCATTCTTTTACCTTATAGCAGTTTCAGATACTTTCCTGAAAATTAATTTTGATACCAGAGGAAAAGAAAAATAATTTTTTTAGGCCAGAGATACAGCAAAATCATCCTGGCACATTTTCCAGGTGGCAGAAACGGGTAAGTGCTTTACATTCATTATCAGATAACTCTTGAGAGTTGGCAAACTTTTTCTGTAAGGGGCCAGATAGCAAATATTTTAGGTTTTTAGGATCATACCATCTCTGTTAGAACCACTCACCTCTGCCATTATCGGTAAAAGCAGCCATAAAAAAAAAAATGCAAATCAATGGGCTTGCTGCTATTCTCATTCAACTTGATTTACAAAATCAGATGGTAGGTCAGGGGTGGCCTATTAGCACTAGTCTACCAACCCCTGCATTACCTCGTAAATATCCTTAACCCTGTGGGATTAAGGGTTTGCCAGGAGCATCCTCGCTTCTCCACGGAGGAAACCAAGCCTGTCTGAGGTTGAGTCATTTGTCCATGGTCACACAGGGAGCAGACAGTGGGCAGGGTTAGATCCTAGGTCTGCCCCTCTGCTCTTCGCCACCATGACCCTGAGTGCAATATGTGTGTCACTGGCTGTTACTCCAAATGATTTTAGGAGCTACACATATAAACATGTTAATAGTTCCATTTATTATAATGTGTATCCAACCTTTGATTTTACTAATGTTATTTCTTCAGATGTAATACAAGAAAAATCATGAATAATCATTTTCATGTCTTCTTATTTTTTAAAAAAATCAAGGAAAAATTATATCTGGTTTTTGACAAGGAGGAAAATTCTTTAAACACTCTTTTTGTATGTAGCATTTTGATCTTTCAAAAAGCTTTCAGTCTTTCTCATTTGGTCCTCAAAATAGAAGCTGGGGAGGAAGGATGATGTGATTCTATCAGCCCCATAGTGCAGATGAGAAAAACTAAGGTACAAAAAGTTAAGTGACTTGCTCAAAGTCGCACCCTGTGACAGTTCACCTGGCAGCTACTCTTGAACTTTCTCCCACCATGGAGTCCACACAGGTTCCCCAAGTCTCAGAGCTGTGAAGAGCCAAATGCAGGAATTCCTCATTTCTCCCACAACTTGTACCAAAGATACGAAGAGAACTAAAACCAACAACATAAATCTTGGTTTTTTGGGCCTGGGGTGCAACAAGGCCAGCAATAGAGATTAGGAAGTGTGTGAGTGTGTGCACAGTGGTTCTGGGTAATTCCTACCTCCTGATTTCTAGCACAGCAGTCTGAAAGTACATTCTGGATTAGCCATAAGTCATGGTGGAAAGCGCCAAATGCTGAATTATTTGAATCTGAAATTGCTTCTGTGTTTTTAAAAGAACACTCACTTGGGTTGCTAATGAGCTGTGTGACCTTAGAAAAGTCACTCATGTTTGAGGACCCCAGATGCCTCATCTGTAAACCACAGCTGCTGGACTAGTTCAGTGTTTTTTAAACTGCAGGTTATGACCCTCAATGAATTTTCTTCAGCATTTTTTAAATGAAGTAGAAAAGAGAAGAATAGAACGGAACAGAATCAAATTTAATAGAAAACATCCCTGTAAGCACTATTTCGAGACTGCTACAGACTTATATGAATGCACACACACACACACTCACACGTACCCACACACACGCACGCACACACGCATGCACACGCACACACGCACACGTACACGGTGGTTTCGAGGTTCACAAATTCAAAAGCCATTAGACCAGATGATCTGAGAACTTTGCACAGCTTTAAGATTCAATAATTCTATAACCTGTTCTTTAATAAAACTGCTCAAACCATACACTAAAACACTGTAAAGTCAATAGAATTGTAATCCTTACAAACCCTCTCAGCACCTGAAAGTTTTGCAATTTTTAAGAAACGGTTTATAACCATTCTAACATTATATCATGCATTCAGTTCTATGATATTATGAATTCATTATAATGCTATTTATATCATTATTATAACACTATTAGTTTATCAGTTAATAGTCATGATACAGTAAATACATTCTGATTGGGAAAATATGATCAATAAGGAAATAATTTCTGAAAAACCTGCCTGATTTTCATGGTATTCCTTGCCTACATATAAATAAAACAAAGCCAAAAAAGCTGTTCCAGAGCCTGTCAAAGATGAGACCATTTTGAAATGAATCAAACATGTACCAAGATATAAAAAGGGTAAAACTTTCCAGTTCTTGTTTCTATTTGCAGGGTACAGTATATGCTACTGCTAGGCCGATATATTACGATCGGCATTGAAATAGCAACTCACCAGCCTGTAGAAAAATTCTAGCCAAAAGAATTCAGCCCTTTCAGTTCCATTTCAATCTGGAAGCCCCAGAGGAAACACTCCTCCATTTGCAGAAATAGTAGCACCAGGGTGTGATAAATTGAATGAAAAGGACAGGAAAGACACTTTAAGAATTCACTTTCTGAAACTGAAACCCATTCTATTTTTAATCCTCACTCTCAGGTATTTAAATCCGGATCCTAGTCAAGTCATGTTGTAAAAAGTATCCTGGTTGACGAATTATCAGTGTTTCACTTAGCTGCAATTTCCCTTCTGAAAACTATCTCCATGGATTAGTATTCAGAAACATAATTTGTGTTGAGTGCCGATTTTGCTGAATAGAGAAATGACTCTGAAGACAAGATTTAAAAGTAGAAGTCATGAAATTAGTTAACTATGAAGAAGTGAGAGAATAAGTAAGAATTTTCAAGTGTGCTGAATGTTTACAAGTTCTCAAATAACGCATGTGAGGATAATTAAAAGAAATCTGTAACTGGAGAACTTGGGTCTAGAAGGATCACAAGGGTTGATCCTAGGAGGAGAGAATGAGCTCATGATGAGCTGTCCCCAGACACTAAGGACCAAATCATTGCTTGTCCCCTGCCTCAATGGGAGGATGGCTAAATTTCATTGACAGTAATAAAAATTACCATTTATGTGAAACTCACTGCTTTTTTTTCAGCCAAGATCTTGAAAACACACCCTTACTCTGATCTTACAGACAAGGCTAATCCAGTGTCCTGGCCAGATTCCTTGAGTAAAATATTTCCCATTCTCCATTTTATCCTCTGCTCGGTTGATAAATGATTTTTCTCAAACACTTTCAAAGAAGAATGCCTATATTAGAAACAGTGACATTCAATAGAAAAAGAAGGTAGTATTTAGCTCAAACCTCACTGAATATGATTTTAAGAGGTCTCAGCTATCAGATATCTTCCTTAAAAGGAATATAGATTTTATAGTATTTAGTTTTCTATATTTAATAATATTAGTGTCTTCAAGAAACAAAAAATATAAATCAATTTTGTAATTTTATGAATAGAATGAATGTGTTCTCACGATTTAAACTCCAATGGCTCAACTTTCACTCATCAACCCAGAAGTGGTTCCAACCCAGGGTTATTTTGCCCCCGACAGAGCATGATATTTTTTGGTTGTCACAAAAAGGGGGAGAGGCGTGCTACTAGTGTCTAGTGGGTAAAGGCTAGGAACGTTTCTAAACATCCTACAATGCATGGGGCAGCCCCCACAACAAAGATCAATTTGACCCAAAATACCAACAATGCTGAGGTTGAGAAACCTGCTCTATAGTATTTCCCAGATAAAAAACATGAAAAAAATAATTGAAACAATGCTGTGTTTTGGTATCATTGACTTACTCATTATCCAAGTGACTGGCTCCCCTACATTGACCTCAAACAGATGGGATTCAAATTCATGCTTAGCAAAGCTGCAGATCACTTCAGGATTCCATGACTAGGCACTCTGGGATTACTTGAGAATTTTAAAGTCTGCTGTTCTGCCACCTGTGTGTGTGTTGTGTGTGTGATCATCTCTCTCTCTCTCTCTCTCATACACACACACAAAAAAACACTTAACACAGATAAGAGTGTCCTGTATACAACTGGTGCTTATTACGTTATGAAGACTGATTCCCCTTCCAGCCAGTTGCTCAGATAGAGAGGGCTAAAATGACTGACTCAGAGTCAGAAGTACTAGTCTTTTAATGGCCAAAGAAAGTTGCTCTGGAGAGAAAGTGCATATAAAAACAGATAAAAGTGAAAAATAGAATAAGGCTGTCAAATGTGCCGAGAACGGAGGCAGGAGTATCTTCCTGGAAGGGACTGGGTAATTTTTTTAAGTCTAGTTGATTCCAACAGAGAATAGACATCTTCAATGTACCTGCTGTGCACAACTTTTGTATCTCAAGATGTCTTTCTGAGTTGGTTGGTACAATTTAGACAGCTGTCTGAGCACTTCCTGCCAGAAGAGACGTGTTAGAGGGCCCATTACCGATGGAAGAGTTGAGAAGAAAACTGAGATCCCTAAAGGATCAGATTCCCTCTGATGATGGGAAGGCGAAATGTGAGCCCTGCCTTCGTGTTTCTGCACATGTTCAGTATGCAAGAGTACACAGAAAGAAGAATCAGAAAACAAAGAAATGAGAGATTAGTCAACTCACTTGCACCTCTACGAATGATGCTTCTAAAACCCTTTTTTAAGAAGCTATTTAAAATGTTATTTAAAATGGTTATTTAAAGTGGAGAGAGGTATTATCAGTAAAGATTAATGAGAAAATTCAATATGGTGGTATGGGCGCCAAGAGGACCCTACTACTGTTCGATTCAGAGACTTAAAACAAATGCACTGGGTCAAGGCCAATTACATTCAGAGAATATACTGATGGCCTGCCTTTATTACAGGCCCATAGGTGGGTTTTGGGTGTTTGTGGGGTTTTTTTGTTGTTTTGTTTTTTGGTTTTTTGTGTTTTTTTCTACAAGAAAGTTCTCATTTTATTGTGTTCCCATCATTTAAAAAAAAATGTTTAAGTTTGGCAGCAGTACAAACTAACTGCTTTTTAAAAATAGGTTTGTTCAAAAGAAATTCGAGTTTAAAAAATAAACTCAATATATGGGTTTCATTTAGGCTTTTAGTAAATTCTTCAAGTATATTTGGTGTTGTGAGACATAAAGTGTTGTTTTGTTTTTTGAGATGCTGTTTCAAGTGGATTCTGACTCTAGTTCCTGAAAGATTCAGATGGTCAGGGATGAACATTCTGTAGAAGGGACAGTCTCCAAATTAGAGCTATGTTGCTTGCGCTGTCCATCCCAAGTAAGTAAGTCCTGAAACCCACGTGCTCGAGCTAACCTGTAACAGCTTGGAACAGAAACGTATATTCAGTCACATTCTGGACTCCAGTAAGAGAAAAAGTAACAGGGCACCTGGGTGGCTCAGTTGGTTAAGCATCTGCCTTCAGCTCAGGTCATGATCTCAGGGTCCTGGGATCCAGCCCCATGTCAGTGGGCTCCCTGCTCAGCAGGGAGTCTGCTTGTCCCTCACCCTCTGCTCCTCCCCCTGCTGATCTCTCTCTCTCTCTCTCAAATAAATAAAATAAAATTTAAAAAAAAGAGAAAAGTAAAGCTTCGAATTCTGAGAGCAAAATTATCTTGTGCACCTGAGATATAAAACTAATCAGGTAATATAAAAATTCAAGCTCAGCTAAGCTAATTCCCCATAGTATTTATATCATGAATATAGGTATTTTTGCCATGTTGAACTGTTACTGTGAAAGGACTTCTCTGTTTAATAATTGAAGCTCTATAACTCAGCATCGCTAAAGGTGTAGAGAATCTCTGCAAATTCATACATGCCTCTTAAATCCTAAGTCAATTTATTATTAATTCAACTAAGACCATTAGAGAAACTCAGGTGTCTTTGAAAAGAAAGGTGCTCATGTTACACTTTTGAATATACTTTTATTATGGGAACACAATTGTTTTCTTCAAAACCATCATAGTTTTGTCTAAATATTTCCTTTCCTTTCTTTTTTTTTTTTTTTTCGGTTACATTAGAAACAGTTCAAATTCTTTGCTATGGGCCTCAAAATAAATGTCTAATTTGGAGGAAAAGGGAAACTCTTAATTAAAATATTTTAAAGAAATGTACTAAGTTACATGTACTGAGTTAACTTAAGAATGAGCATGCCCATTAAAAAAAAAAAAAATGGAGAAAATCCCTCCTGGTGAGTCAGCATCCTCTACCATGTTGAAGATACAAAAAGCACTTGTATTTGTTAAACACTTACTGAAGGGGAAGTCTCAGACTCAAGGTGTTGGTACATAAAGATTATTTAAATTGAGGTAGACTATCATAGGGCATACTGGGACAGTGGTCTCCAAGATTTCTGGAGTATGCACCCATTAAAAAATAATTTGGGCACATACTTCCACTATATACATATTTATTTTTTTGTTTGTTGACTATCTTTTGCAAGTATTTCTGCACAAATGTATCATGTAAAATATGCACCTAAATGGACACTGAAATGGTGAAAATAAAATTATTTCAGATTAATAATTTCTTCTGATGCCCTAATGGTTAACCAGACACCACCACTGAGCTGTGCTTCCCCATCCTGAAACCACTGCAATAGGTATAATTTTAGCTACTCAAGCATAGTAGCTCACTTTTATGATACAACATTTTTTGAGCTTAAGAGAGACTGGTAAACAATACCCAAATTGAGAAGCCACCTTGCCCTAACACCAGAAAGACAGATGTGCTTCCAGAGACATTCTTTGATGCCCCTGTAATTTAAAAAAAAAAAAAAAATGGCTAGAGAGGAAGTGAGGATGGATGAGTGGCATTTATCTCCATGTGTAAGGTTAAATAATGGCACAGTCTTTGTGGCTGGTCATGCTCGTTGGCCTCTTTTAATTCTGGCTTCAAGATTGTCTCCTCTGCCACAAAACCCCAGGGAAAGCAAAGAAGGGTAATACAAATCAATACTTTGCCCATCCTATATGCATGTGCCTTGCCCTGTCCCTCAGATCTCCCACTTAGGCCATATTCTTACCTCTTTCTTCCCTAAACCTCCAGCATCTGACCTTTGACAAATTCAGCAAGTTCGCTGTCTCAAAGACCTAACAGAAGTTTCTTTTCCTCGGATTTTCTTCAGGAAAAATAAACTATTTTACCTCCACTGTAAAACCATCTGGCTTAAACTAAATGAGTGAAGTTCAGGAAACACATTAGCATGAGCATATAAACATTTCCTCTTTGGAACAAGAGCTAAAGTGAAATAATACCCTGGTCCTTTCTGACGGTTCCCAAAGAGAGCTGCTCAGCTCAAGAAGTTGAGTTCAGTAAAGAGTAAGTTCAGCCCACCCAGGTGTTTTCCCTGCAGACACATTCCCAAGTAGAGCTTTAGGCTCTACAGAAAGTCTGGTTGCTGTCTGGCAGATGGGCCTTCTGGCAAAGGGCAAGGATCTCACACTGCAGAGGAGTCCAAAAAAGGAATTTCCGTCATAAGCATCTAAATATATCTTGTGCTTTTTAAATTTTTCTTAATCAGTTCAGTAAATAACAGCATCATCCTGGCCAAATCTGCTTTCTTTTATTTAGGCAAAATAACATTCTTCCAGCAAATGTCCCCATGTGGCTTGAAAGCTTGGATTCTCTTCCTTCTCACTGTCACACACTTCTGAGAGCAGTTGCCCCATGTTGAAGAAGCAGGTGCACTCAGGGGAAGCCACCAAGAACTTTCAAGAGTGTCCATACTTTTTTTTTTTAATTTCATTTATTTATTTGAGAGACAGCGAAAGCGAAAGAGATCACAGAGGGAAAGGGAGAAGCAGACTCACTGCTGAGCAGAGAGCCCAGTGCGGGGCTTGATCCCAGGACCCTGAGATCATGACCTGAGCCAAAGGCAGACACTTAACCAACTGAGCCACCCAGGTGCCCCCAAGAGTGCCCATACTTATCTGAAACTCCTTGGCTCCTTTCATTGCATTTATTCCCTTTGCCCTTATTTATACTCCTGATTTCCTTTCTATTTCTTTTTTTTCGTCAAATAACACTTCCTTTTTATTATTTATTTATTCATTTGAAAGAGACAGAGAGAGAGAGCACAAGCTGGAGGGGCAGAGTGAGAGAGAATCTCAAGCAGACTCCACAGTGAGCATGGAGCCCAACGTGAGTCTCAATTTCATGACCCTGAGATCAGGACCTGAACTGAAACCAAGAGTCGGATGCTTAACCGACTGCACCACCCAGGTACCCCAACACTTCCTTTTCTTGAAACAATAAATAAAACAAATAAGTTATGTATTAGAATGTGATAGTGCTGAGAAAAAAATAAGCATGAAGATGCATAGGGAGTGTGCCAGAAAGTAGAGGTGGGAGCAAAACAGATTTAAATAAATTGGATAGGAAAGCCATGCAGGTGACTTTTAAGAAGAGACTTGAAGGAGTAGGAAATAAGCCATGCAGGTATCTAAGGAAAATACTCCAAGAAGAGAGGCTAGCAAAAACCAAGACCCAAGGTTGGGAGAATATGTTTGAAGAACAGAGTTTGGTGTGGCTGAGGATGAGTGATCTGGGGAAGAGCCATAGGAAGATGAGACAAGAGTGTTTGAGAAGAGGGGCCAGACTGATGGGGCCATTTTAGCCACTATAAAGACTTTAGTTTTTATTCTGAGTGATATGGGAAACTATTGGAATATCTGGAACAAAACAATAACATGATCTCACTATTCTTTGAAAGGATCATTCTGGCTGCTATATTAGGAACAGAAAACAGGAAATGATGAAACACAAATCAATAAATTGATTACTTACATTGGGGAGAGGAAAGAAAAGCAGGAGGGATACTGGAGGAAATGTACTTCTCCAAGTACACATTTTTATATAGTTTTGACTTTTGAAATCATGCTAATGCTTTACGTATTTGAAAAAATAAAATTAAATTAACAACAATGGAAAGGGATCCTAAAAGTAAATATAAACAACAAACTTAACCTAATTAGATATAGAAGTGACAACATAATCACAGAAAGGAAAGGAAAGAAATTAATCCAAGTTATGTTTGAGGTTTAATTTAGATATCAAAAACTGCAGGAAATATCAGTGTACAACTCAAAGAATTTATAAAATTGAATATACCCTTATAATCATCTCCCAGCTCAAGGGACAGAACCTCACCTGTGCCCCAGAACCCTCATCCTCCCTTTCAGTCACCATACCCCCACCAAGGCTAATTACTATTCTGAATTCTTACAGCATAGATTCATGTCACGTGTGTTTTTTCTTAACTATAAATGGACTCAGACAGTACAAATTTTTTTTTTTAAGATTTTATTTATTTGTCAGACAGAGAGACAGAACACAAGCAGGGGGAGAGGCAGGCAGAGGGAGAAGCAGGCTCCCCGCCAAGCAAGGAGCCCAATGTGGGACTTGATCCCAGGACCCTGGGATCATGACCTGAGCCGAAGGCAGCCGCTTAACCGACTGAGCCACCCAGGCGTCCCAGAGAGTACAAACTTTTTAAATGTTATATTCACAGAATTAATCCCTAGTGTTGTGTGTAGCTGTAAATCCTTCACTGTGGGAGAAAGGAGATAAAAATATGAAGAGGGATGATAAGGAAGAACCGTGATTTGTTGAATATTAGGGAAAACAATAAAAACATTTGTTTTTCATAGCTTTGTCTGCTGAAAACACCTAGAAGCAATGATACCCCAGAAGCAATAAACACATTTGGCACCTTGATTCCTTGATTCCTGTATGCCATCTTGATTCCTGTATGCCATTTACCCCTAAAACTAACCGAGGATGGGGAAATGTCTGATTCCAAAGTTGAGTCCAGACAAATGCGAGATGATGCTAAAAATTACACATACATACATAACTAGGTGGGGTAGGGAGTACTTCTGAACTCCCTGACAGCAGAGTGTCAACTAAAAATAGAAGCAATATTAGAGTTAGAAAAATCACAACTTTGGAACCCTCACTATAATGAATGATTCAGGAAATAATCCTCAATGAATGCCAAAGCCATCAAGTGAAAGCTTGTTTAGGAATAGGATATATGTAGTCTCAAAATATTTCCTCATAGATCACTTATTAATTGCAAAAAAGAACAAAATACCTTTCCAATAGATAAATATGGTAGACACCACCTTAACCAAGTGATCAATGTTAACATCAACAATAAATGAACAAACTAAAATCATGTGCCTTCTGATGTGATACGATAAGAATATATCACTTATATTTCATTCTGGCCAAAAATAATAACCTGAATCTAATCATGAGGAAACAATCCAAAACACACTCAAATCAAAGGACTAAAGAAAAAAATATTCTGTACTCTTCAAAATATCAATGTCAGAAAAGACAAAGGAAAGCTGAGAAAATGTCCTATATAAAGGAAACCAAAAAAGCATCTAAATATAACACAGGAATCTGGATTGCATTCTGGATTGAAAAGAAACAATGCTATAAAGGACAATGTTATAAAGGACAGTGCACTGATTTCGCACTAATCCAGGCAAGAAAGGATGAAGTTGGGACCAGGATACTAGTTGTGGAAGAAGTCAGTATAGAATACATGTTGGAAAACAGTATTGCATTTATGCTAAATTTCCTAAATTTGAAAACTATAATGGGGTTATATAAGAAAATACTCTTACACTGAGAATATCCATGCTGAAGTATTCAGAGATCAAATATTGTGATGTCCACAGCTTATTCTCAATTGGTTCCAAAAAAAAAAATGAACAAGAAGATGATGGCAGGTAGGTAGGTAGAGAGAGACAGAGAAATAGACAGAGATATAAAGCAAATGTGGTAAAATGTTAAATAATTGGTGAATCTAGATGAAGGGTATTTGGTGTTCATTGTACTTTTCTTGGAACTTTTCTTCAGCTTTGATTTTCTTAATAAAAAGATAAAAATATGAAAAGAATATATATAAAAAAGTTCAGTATAAAATATATTTATATTAGTTCTCACAAATAACAAATATCACTTTTCTTTTTTTTTTTTAAAGATTTTATTTATTTATTTGACAGAGACAGAGATAGCGAGAGCAGGAACACAAGCAGCGGGAGTGGGAGAGGGAGAAGCAGGCTTCCCCCCGAGGAGGGAGCCCGATGTGGGACTCGATCCCAGGACCCTGGGATCATGACCTGAGCTGAAGGCAGACGCTTAACGACTGAGCCACCCAGGCGCCCCAACAAATATCACTTTTCAATGTGCTTTAATGAATTCTTTGTTAGCCTGAAACAAAAATACAACTGAATTATCACTACTTTCTTATCTTGAATGTACAGACAGTTATTTGGCAATAGATACTAATCACACTGGCTTATTTTAACTCATTTGTTATGACACGATACTCTGGGAAAGGACAGGGGTGGAGAAATCTGAAGCTTTGCAAGACAACAACAGTTTACACTTTAAAAAAAAAAGAAAATACTCTACAGGGGGACAAAGGATGAAGCAAGTAGAGTAGATACTGATTTTGTACTAAACCAGGCAAGAAAGCATGAGTTTGGGACCAGGATAGTAGCTATGGAGGAAGTGAGAATTGGGCAGACTGGATATTTTCTGAAACTAGAGCCATGAGGAGGCTAATAAATTGGATGTGGAGTATGAGAAAGAAAGAGAAGTCAGTGGTTGTTCCAAAGTTCTAAACCTGAATAAGAAAATAAATTCTTGTGTAAGAACAACCGCTGGTAGACAGCTCCATACACAATGACCTCTTCAAAGGAAAGGAGAATGAGAGGCTTCTGGGGTGTTGGTGAGGTTCTATTTCTTGATCTGGGAGGCAGCTATATGGTGACATCACTACAGATCCTATGGACATTAAAAGAATAATAAAGGAATATTATAGATAACTATATACCCACAAGTTTGATAGTCTAGATTAAATGGACTAATTCCTAGAAAGACAATTTTCCAAAACTTATGTAAAAAGAAACAGACAATCTGAATAGGCCTATATCTATTAAAGGAATTTAGTCATTAATAACCTTCCAAAACAGAAAGTACCAGGCCCAGGTACGTTCACTAATGAATTCTATGAAACATGTAAAGAAGAAATTATACCAATTCTTTACAACCTCTTTCAGAAGATAGAAGCAGAGGGAGTACTTCCTAACTCAATCTATGAGGCAAAAATTATGTTAATACCAAAACTAGATAAAGAAATTATCAAAAGAAAGAAAGAGAGAGAGGGAGGGACAGAGGGAGGAAAAGAACTACAGACCAATATCTCTCTTGAATACAGATGCAAGAATCCTCAATGAAATATTAGCAAAATAACTCTAACATGTGTAAAAAGAATTATACACCATGACCAAGTGGGATTTATCCCAGGTACGCAAGGCTAGTTTAACATCCAAAAATCACTTAATGTAATCCATCATATCAATAGGCTTAAAAAGAAAAATTACATGATCAATAGATGCAGAAAAAGCATTTGACAAAATCCAACCCCCATTCATGATAAAAACTCTCAATAAGCTAGGAATAGAGGAGAATTTCCTCAGCTTGATAAAGAATATCTACAAAAAAAAAAAAAAAAAACCTACAGCTAACATCATACTTAATGGTGAGAAACTCAGTTTTCCCGCTTAGTACAAGGTATGAGGTAAGGATATCCTTTCTAACCATGCCTTTTCGACATTGTACTGGAAGTTCTAGCTAATGCAATTAGAGAAGAAAAGGAAATAAAAGGTATGCAGATTGGGAAGGAAAAAATAAAATTGTCTTTGTTCACAGGTGTTGTCTATATAGGAAATCAGAAAGAATCAACCAAAAACAAAACAAAACAAAACAAAATTCTGGCACCAATAAGCAATCATAGCAAGGTGGCAGGATACAAGATTAATATACAAATATCAATTGCTTTCTTATATACCAGCAATGAACAAGTAGAATTTGAAATTAGAAACACAATACTATTTACATTAGCATCCCCATAAATGAGATACATACGTATAAATCTAACAAAATATACATAAGATCTATATGAGAAAAACTACAAATTTTGATAAACAAAATCAAGGAACTAAATACATGGAGAGATACTCTATGTTCATAGAAGGAAGACTCAATATTGTCAAGAGGTCAGTTCTTGCAAACATGATCTATAGATTCAATGTAATCTCAATCAAAATCTAAGAAAGTGATTTTGTAGACATCAACAAATTCCAAAGTTCATATGGAGATGCAAAGACCCAGAATAGCCAACATGGTATCGAAGAAGAAGAAAGTTGGAGGACTGACACTACCTGACTTCAAGACTGACTATAAAGCTATAATAACCAATCAGTATGGTATTGGTGAAAGCCTAGACAAATAGCTCAATATAACAGAATAAAGAGCCCAGAAATAGACCCATATAAATACAGCCAACTGATCTTTAACAAAGGAGCAAAGGCAATAGAGCAAAGATAGTCTTCTCAACAAATGGTGTTAACAACTAGACATACACATGAAAACAAAAAAATATAAATCCAACACAGACCTTGCACCCTTCACAAAAATGAATGCAAAATGAATCATAGACCTAAATGAAGAACTCAAACCTACAAAAAACTCCTAGACAATAACACAGGAGAAAATATAAATGACCTTAAGTATGGCAATGACTTTTTAAGTACAATACCAAAGACATGATCCATGAAAGAAATAATTACTAAGCCTGACAATTAAAAATAAAACTTACGATCTGCAAAAGACAATGTCAAGAAGATGAGATGACAGGCCACAGACTGAAAGAAAATATTTGCAAAAGACACATCTGATAAAGTACTGTTATTCAAAATATACAAAGAACACTTAAAACTCAACGATAAGAAAACAATCTGATTTTTGTTATTGAAAATAATGCTGCAATAAACATAGGAGTGCATATATTCTTTTGAATTAGTGTTTTCATTTTCTTTGGGTAAATACCCAGTAGTGGAATTACTGGATCATAGGGTATTTCTATTTTTAATATTTTGAGGAACCCATACTGTTTTCCACAGTGGCTGCACCAATTTACATCCCCAACAGTGCACAAGTGTTCCTTTTTCTCCACATCCTCACCAACACTTGTTATTTCTTGTCTTTTTGATTCTAGCCATTCTGACAGGTGTAAGGTAATATCTCATTGTGCTGTTGAGTTGCATTTGTGAAATCAGTCAGACAGAGAAAGACAAATACTAAATGATTTCACGTCTATGTGGAATCTAAAAAACAAAACAAATGAATGAACAAAAAGGAGAAACAGACCCACAAACACAGAGAACAAACTGATGGTTGCCAGAGGGGAGGGTGGTTAGGGGAATGGGCAAAATGGGTGCAGCTGAGTGGGAGAAACAGGCTTCCAGTTAAGGAACAAGTAAGTTACAGAGAGAAAAGACACAGCATAAGGAATATAGTCAGTGGTATTATAATAGCATTGTATGGTAACAGATGGTAGCCACACTTGTGGTGAACATAGCCCAGCATATAAACTTGTTGAATAATTAGGCTGTACACCTGAAACTAATGTAACATTGTGGGTCAACTATATAACAATAAAAAAAGTCTATACAAAAAACTGCATACAGATGTTTATAGCAGCTTTACTCATTATCGCCAAAACTTGGAAGCAACAAAGGTGTCCTTCAGTAGATGAATACACTGTGGTACACCCAGACAATGGAATATATTCAGTGCTAAAAAGGACTGAACTTACAAGCCATGAAGAAACATAGAGGAAACTTAAATGTATTTTACAAAGTGAAAGAAGCCAATCTGAAAAGCTTATATACTGTATGATTCCAACTACATGACATTCTGGAAAATGCAAAATTATGGAGATAGTAGAAAGATCTGTGGTTCCCAGGGGTTGATAGAAGAGGAGGAGATGAACAGATAGAACACAGAGGCTTTTAAGGGCAGTGAAAATACTTTGTATGACACAATAATGATTGATACATTCATTATATATTTGTCCAAACCCCTAGAATGTACCACACGAAGAGTGAACCGTTAGGTAACCCTATGGACTTTGGATGATTATAATGTGTCCATTAGATTTATCAATTATAACAAAGGTACCACTCTGGTGAGGGATGTTAATAATGGGAGAGGCTATGGTTGTGCGAGGGCCGTGGGTATGTGGGAAATCTCTGTATCTTCCCCTCAATTTTGCTGTGAGCCTTAAATTGCTCTAAAAAAAAAATAAAGCCTTCATAATTTTGAGAAATGGTTAAATAACCTCTCACAAAGCCATACACCAAGTAAATGACAGATCTAGAACTCAAATCCAGGCCTTTCTGGCACTGTGATCTTAACCATTATCCTAAAATGCTTCTCAGTTATGCCTCTCAGAGATGCCACTTGGGACGGAAACTGTGAGGCTGGAATCTGGAGAGAGGAAGGAATAAGGATGAAAACCTCAGTAAACCTGGCCATGTCCTTCAGCTATCAATTTAAGGAACTCGCATCTGGAGCTCAGGATTTACTAACAATGAAAAGTCTCGCATGGATGCAATTCCTAGTCAATAGTTATCTACAGGATAAGTACAGTGGATTTAAAGTCAGATCTACACAAACAATGAATCATGGAACACTACATCAAAAAAATAAAAATAAAAATAAATAAAAAATAAAATCAGATCTATCCAGGCTATTGCATCTTCAAGAAGTAAGTATTTGCTACAGAGTCTGAACACATTTCTAGAGTAACTTCGGGCATCATCGTAAAGAAGCTTCAAGTCTTAACATATAACATTTATATAGAAAATAAGTAAGGCAAAGACAAAGTTTTACAGAAATTCACAATGGCTGAACTTCTGTAATAGAAATTCACTATTCAACTGCCCCCTCGGCTCTGAGATAAAAAGGCTTTTTCAATAACCAGGATATATTGGGAACAGTTACAGCTGTGCTATCCTGGGGAAATAAACTGAAAAGGCAGTGAAAATGGACTAATCTTCCCAATTTGAGAAATTCTAGAAGAAGAAAAAATGCCTGAATTTGCAAGGCAAAGAGTACTTTTCTCTCCTTCTTAACCAAATAAAAAAGGTTCTCAGCTCTTGTACATGTACAAATATCCACCTGCTAGAAGGTATAGAAAAACTATCAAGTCACTCAGAAATGCATTGATGGTAGATTAAATAAATCCTCTTCTCCCTGTCTTATTTCACTTACATCTAGGTAATGTGACCCTGATTGCATGAGCAATGCCTCACAAATAAATGCTACAGGAATGTTCAGTACCCATTTATTATTCCATCATCATAGGCTTGACACACCCAACAGTAAATGTAATTATGTACAGCACCATAAACAACAATGTTATTTCTAGTTAGTGCTGTGGGTAATTCTTAACTTTCAAAAGACAGTATGGGGGAAAAAAAACAGATAATGAAACTTTAAATTGGAGTGCAAAGTTTCACCTGAAGAATGTAGGAATGTTTGGATGCCAGGTTAGGAAAGAGAGAAGGGAAGGGGGGCAGAGAGAGAGAGAGAGAAAGTTCAAGGAAGGACAAAGGGATGAAAGTGAGAACTGTGACTCCTATATTTTGTAATCCCAGTGCATAACTAAGAACATGTTAAGAAGTTAGAATTGCATTTTCAAATGTATTTCAAGATCAAATCATTCAAATCACGATACCTTTTTACATTCCCAAGTTCTTCCTACTTAAAATTCTTACAAATTTTTAAAGTTTATAATCTCAACTTTAGTCTTAAGAAATAGCTACAGCTTAAACACAAAACCATTCTTCAAATTCATAAAGCTCACTCCAACCTACAATTTACATACATTATGTTTTATTATGTAAAATCAACTTTTCCTGGAGCAAATCCAAATTTGAGCATGCATCAGTCCACAGCTAATTTAACATCTGCACGAAGACAGTGCACAGCTATTGTTGATGTCAAAGGTGTGACATGGTGACAAAAACAAGGAATTTCACTAACAATGCCAGAGAACTCACAGTACATTCAAGTCCAAGGTACCAGCTGCACACAGACTCTGGTGCCACGTGTCAAACTAGCAGATGTCAAGAAAGCAGTGGTTGTAACGGCAAGGTCAGTGTAAGCCAATAGAACTCATTGACAAAAGCTTGCCTGTGTCAGCTGCTGATATTGATGAGCTGCAAAGATGACAAGGCATTGTGCAATTATACCCTCCTTACTCCCTGCTTCCCCAACAACACTGGACTAGAAATAGCAGTGCATTTGTTATTCCAATCCCATCTGAATATATTTACCTATCTCGACCTTAGCAGTGTTCTAAGAGATTATTTGCCTGAAAATTGAGGGAAGCCCTATTTTTAAGGTTAATGAAAGCGTCATAATCTGACAGTTATAAAAATGTCAAAATGTCACTCTTTCAAGTGATATGAACGTATGTATGTGTGTATGTATGTTTATGTGCACATGTATATGAACAAGTATATGTATATACCACAGGCCAGGATTGACAGAAATGCCTTCAGATTGAAAGCCTTAGGGAAAAAACTCAAATGTACAATAGCATCTACATTAAATTAAGTGGCACTCGCAAGTCAATTCAAGCAATTTTACTGGGTGTTATCTATGCTGGGGATTAAGGGAATAAAAATGAAAAGTCTGTTCCTGCTCTCACTTGAATTTCATAGCATTGTGAGAGAAAGAGATAGACAAACACAAAACATTACACAAGGAGTTAACTGCTATGTTAATCAGCACACGGGAAAAAATGCTATGCCAACCCATAGATGGGAAGAAGATATTTGGAATACCTAAAATCAAAAAAGGTTTTGTAAGTCAAAAATACATTTTAAGTGCTCTGCAAATCACTTTTAAAAATGGAATAATTAGCAAATTATAGAAGCAGGAAATTCACAGAACAAGAAACATGAATGCCAGAAACAAAACATAAAAAGACATTCATTCTTACTAGTAATCAGGAAAAAGCAAACTAAAACCATAATGAAATATCATTTCCTACCCACTAAATTGGCAATACTAATTGCTGGCAAGGTAATGTCACATGTAGCTAAAAGGAGAGTAAATTGGTAAATCCAGTTTGGAGAGCAATCTGGCAATATCCCGGAAAAGGAGAACATAAGTATAGTCCATAACCTAGCAATCCCGTCCCTAGGTATATACCCTAGAGAAACTCCAGCACCTGGCCCAAGAAATCATGTACATAAATATTTTCCTGATGCTTTACATGAGAGGAAAAGAAGAAAATAATCAAAATGCCCATTGATTTAAGAATAAAAATGAGACATCTCTCCAGTGAAATAGCACAAAGGAATAAGTTACCTAAATTATACCTATCAACATAACTATAGCTTAGAAACATAATATTGTGAAAATAAACAAATTTAAAAAATTACTACCATTATATAATTCATGTAATATTTTAATGCAGAACCAATCACATATAATTATATAGATTATATGCAATATTAGTATAACATGCTTATGAGAATTATAAACACTAAATCCAGGAGAGTAAACTCTGGGCAAGAGTGAGAAGAATAAGGTAGAATGGGGTCGACAAGAAGTTTCCATTAATCCTGAAAGTTCATTATTTCTCTTTGTCACATGTCTGAACTACATTAACATACTAATAACAAGCTCAAAAACACAGGTGAAGGAACAGTCAGTTCTGCTTCAAGATAAATAACACTGAAATCAAAATGAATAAAATTATTGTGGATCATTATGGGTATCAAAAAAGCTGTCATGGAGAAGTAGAGTATCTTAAAATTTCTTATAAAAATATTTTGACCCAAACACTGACGTAGAGTTTCCACTGCTTTGTTTGTAAATAAAACTCTGAACACAGATGCTAATATCAAATACTCTATGTAATTTTCACAAGCATGGAAGGTTCTCCTTTTCATTGCTACCAATGAAGATCTGGAGTGTTTTAGGATTATGAAGATAGCACCTCCCCCAGGATCCTCCTCCTCAAAATTAAACTGCTGGACAGCAACTCACTTTCAGGACAAATCTTTCCTGTGATACTAAGCAATGCTTGATCACACCAGTGGGTAGTCAAGGAGAGAGGCTTAGAGAAAGAGAGATTTTATCCGTCCATTGACTCTTCCATCCAGTGGTTCATCAACACAGTCAACAAGTATTTATTGAGCACATATTGTATTCTAGGCACTGTGGTGAGCAAATGGAGAGAGAGGAATTAGACATAATCCTTGCTTACAGGAAGCTTCCAGAGAAACTAATGAATAAAGGAGGCCACCACAGAGTGACACGTCAGTGCCAGAGGGGACCGGGGTGGTGGTGGGGCTGATCCCAAAAATAAAATAAGATAAAACGGCCCTTCACTTGAGTCTTAGAGGGCACTTCAGACAGAATCATAAAATCATGAATCTCACAGTTGGACTACAGCTCATTTGCAACAGATTCTGTGAGATCAGCATGAGGAGGATCAGGGAAAGCAGGGCATAAAAGGAGAAGAATAAATGTTCTTTCACCCCACGGGGATGACTGGTGTGAAGGAAGCCTTCAAGAATAATTGGTCTGGCTCAAGTTAAAGAAAAAGGATACTTTCAAAGTTTTTTCTGATTCTTTGGGTAGTGTGTATATATATATGTGTGTGTGTGTGTATATTTATATATAAATTTTTTCTCAGACCAAAATTTATATATCTATCTATAGAGATAGGTAGATATTTAACGGTTAATAAAAGGGACTTAATCTGACTTGATTGTAAAGTCAGAATATAAATACATTAAAAATATAAATTTAAAATATAAATATAAAAAATACAAATTTTTTTCCTGAGAAAATCTGAGCCCTGAGAAAGGCCAGGGCAGGGAGAAGGTTAAACAAAGAATGTACTAGGTGGTCTGCATAATAAAGTGAAGAGAATTTTCAGCCTTCTAATCTAAAGAAGGTAAAGGAAGCAGATAATCTGGGGAAGGGTATGTCAGGGCTCTAGACTGGGGAGGACCAAGCAGAAGAAGGCTGTGGGAAGGGGCACTGGAATTACAGGGGTTAGGAATTATAACAAGGCAGGTGGCCAGAGCCCAAGTGAAAAAGACCCATAGGTGCTGATAGCAGAGAAACTTCAAAGAACAAGATGTCTAGTACTCAGTATTAAGTTACCTGCCATCCTGTGTTGTGCTATATAATCCACCTCCTCGAACTTTCTAACCTTCTGTAAAAGTCAACTGCATACAATAGCTGTGTGTTAGCATTATTTGCAGGAACGCAGTCAGAGGGACCATTTCTAATGAGATTAAACAATGTGAAAAGAGGACGTGTGTCTCTTTTGGTTGGATGGTTGCGGGTCCATGAAAGGACGAATGGGGAGGAAGAGGTTCTATGAAACAGGTCACATGCTTTTGGTGAATCTTTTCAATGATCCTGCGTGCTCCAGACTTCCTGCAATATGGCAGAAGGAGAATCAAGTCTACTTATTTGGAAATTAAAGGTAAAGGTGATATTTCAGAGCTGGAGTACTTTTGAATATCCAAGATATTTCAGCTGCTCTACTTATTATATGCATATATATGCAGAAGGCTATACTGATAAACCCCAATTCGCAGTGGTTTACAGTGGTTTTCTCTGGATAATAACAGCATGGGTGAGTATAAGTACCTTCTTTCTTCCTTTCGTTGGTTTGTTTTCTTTTTTTTCTTATATCTAGTTTCCAAAAAATATTCCATAAAGCTTAGAAGGAAACAACAAAAAGAAAATCTATCATTAAAATAGAGAGCAAACCCAATCATTTTAAACTTTTCCTGCCAATCATGAATGGAAGAAAACGTAACCCCCCCTCCCCGAATAAAAGCATCCTTCCCATGCTTGCATTAAAAAGGTAGTTTTAGGAGTAGACTTTCAACTAAGACAGATTCACCAATAAGGTATTGAGAATTATCTGCTAGAAGCGTTTGCATTTTTAAATTTTAGCAGCATCCAGTATAAAATATAATATGAGCTAAAACTCCATTTACTAGAGCACGCTTCAGTATGTTAGTATGCCTACTTAAATTTGAATTTCAGATAAATACCAATTAAGTTCTCAGTATAATTATGTCCCAACAAGCATTTAGTATGAATAATATTTTTAGTCTAAGTATGGTCCAACTATTTCATTTGCCATGCTTATATATACTAACAAAATTATTCGTCATTGATCTGAAATTCAAATCCAAATGGGCTTCTTGTACTTCTACCTGCTATATCTGGCCACACTGTTTCTATGCCTTGTGCCAAGACTATAACAAGTGCTCGAGCACTACTTCCACTACTTACCACCTGGGTGGTATTTTATGAGCACAAATTTTGAGGGAGAGAAGAGAGAAAATGACTTGATTACAAGTCCATTTTCAAGCACTCTTCACCGAATCTGTGAAAGTCAGGAGGCGTGGGTGTCTCAAGGCCACAGCTTTGACACAACAAAGAACCCCTCCCACCTGTCAGCAGCCGTAAGTGGAGCCAGTTGAAACATTTCTGCCAAAATGACAGTAGGTCATGTGGGCATGCAACCTATTCAGGTCATGATTGCATTTTTTCTGGTGAGCTGCTGAGTGAATATGAGAGCGACCTAAGACCACAGCCAAGTGGATTCCAGATAGAGAAACTGTTCGTTTTGACCCGCGTGGAAAGCTATGTTCTCATTAATGAAAAAAATGCTCCATAACCCTCAATAATAGCTTAAATAATCCAACTATACGTCTGGCAGGAAAACATATGTCCCAGGCCGTGTATTTTGAAGACAAATGCCCTTGATTGAGCTTCATCCATCTGCTCCTTAAAGCATTTGCTTGCTTGCAGACTTTATAAATGCCGAGCCAAGATCCACTGGTGTTTGAAGTCTAGGTGGCCATCGGCTCGCTTTTTCATCAGTGTGTGTTGATGTATGGCATTTGCCTTTCCCTAACATTCATAAGACTCTGGCTGCTGTACATGGTGTGGTTTTAAAAGCTTCTTGCTCTTTTTAATTTTTTAAGGAAACCTTGAGCTTGCTATGTTTTTCAAGCACGATTACCCCTAAAAATTATTTTGAAGATTGAAGCTCTTTTTTTTTTTTTTAAAGATTTTATTTATTTATTTGACAGAGACAGAGATAGCGAGAGCAGGAACACAAGCAGCGGGAGTGGGAGAGGGAGAGCAGGCTTCCCGCCGAGGAGGGAACCCGATATGGGACTCGATCCCAGGACCCTGGGATCATGACCTGAGCCGAAGGCAGACGCTTAACGACTGAGCCACCCAGGCGCCCGAAGATTGAAGCTCTTAACATAGTCCACTTTGTATAGATTGACCAGGAATGGTCTAAATCAAGGATCGACAACAAAGGTCCACAGACCAATTCTGACCTGCCACGGATTTTGGAAAATGAAGTTTCATTGGAACACAGTTGCACTTACTCATCTACATGTTGTCTTTCACTATAACCACAGGGTGGAGTGGTTATAGCCTCTCCTATTCACTACCTGGCTCTTTCCACGAAAGATTTGCCAACCCCTGATCTAAATGGACAATTACAAACAGTCAAGAGGACTGATCATTGTCCCAGGGCTGATTCAGATATGTTCGGGATAGTATCACAGCCTGGATAATTCAGGCTTGGTATAGCAGAGAGAGATAAAGTCTGAAAAATGATGTGTGTAAATGTGGCTAATGCAAAAGGTATTCTCAGCAGATCATGAACTTCAGGCTTCTGCTCCTGGTAGATATAAGAGGAAGGCAGTAGTTCTCCGGTTGCTACAAGAATTCAGGTTAATGATTCAGTTTGATTTTCTTTTTCCTTTTATCTTTTTAAAACTAAAAATCCGTTAAAGTTCTAGCCTCTGACAAATCCCACCCTCAGCCCCAGAAAATCAGAGGTTAAATCAAGCCTAGAAACAATACCCACCAGTCCCAATGATGAGTAGTTTGACCTCATTTGGGGAATACAGAAGATGCACATTTTTCACACAGGGCTATATTAGATGAAACGGTATTCAGGCTTCGATCTTGGCAATACCTCCAGGACGCTATGCAAAATGTATTCTTTGAAGCTTGGAAAAGACCACCTAGAGACAATCTATTGGGCTGTTCTTCATTTCCAGCAGGAAATCTTGCAAACATAGGCTACAGACATGCCTTATTTCAGAAAATGTGTGTGTTACATTGCATTTCTATTAATTAAATCCCACTTGCAGTGCCCTAGAGATGTTTTCCTTCAAAAACCTGGTCCAGTAGCCTTTCCAAATTATAGATCCAAAATACCTCCACTGCAGCTATAGAGGGAGGAGCAGTGAAGGTACCAAATGCTGTTCTGTTTAAGCAAAGCCTTAAACTGAGTAGAAACACACACTGTCCACATATTGCAGGTAGCTGCACATTCAGTACCTGATTTTCAGTGAAATTTATGATTATTTGGAGGTGGCTTTGGGAAGGCTAATGGAAATTATAGTGATGGGCCTTTGGCTTCTCCACCCTAAATCACCCCTTGGTCCCTCCATTCATTATAAGTTCATGGAGGGAGGAGGGGGTGGGTGGTTGCTAGGAGGGAAGTGCTTCTTTGGAGGGGTCAGAATTGTATCATTCTGATGCTCACCAGAGCAAGAGGCTTTAGTAGGCTAAAAATCAGTGAAATAATTTACCTTATTTTTGAACATTCTTTTATTTATTTATATATATTTTTTAAGTAAGCTCCACAACCAACATGGAGCCCAGTGCGGGGCTTGAACTCACAATCCTGAGATCAAGACCTGAGCTGAGATCAAGAGTCAGACGCTCAACTGACTGAGCCACCCAGGCACCCCATGAACAACATTCTTAACTGGGATCCAAGTTAATTTCTTCAGGCCCTTTGTACCCTTGGTCAGCCATAAAAAAATATAAAATGGTTCTGTATGATGAAATAGACATATTCAAACTTCCTCTTTTAAGTGTAGTGAAACTTGAGGGACCAACAAGCAAGTCTGGGGTGGGCTCTGTGGACTGACCTCTGGGGTTATTACCTGGCAAACTCTAGAGAAGTACCTTTGAGGCAGCAGTTTTGGTGTTGGGTTCTCAGAGTCACTGGGAAAACTGCCTTAATAGCAGGGGAGACCAGCAAGCCATAAGAAATAAAAGAGGAAACACTCTGTGAGATGTCTCTGAAGTGATATCTTAACTTGCATTCTGACTATGAACCCATAGAAGAAGTGGTCAGGAAAAATACCGCTCTCACTTTTTTAAAACATTTACAGTCCAGAAGCACATATGATGGAACCTCTAAGTATTACAGTTACTAATAATAACCACTCATATTTATCGAGTAAATGGTATGTGCTAGCAACATGGTAGGGATTTTCAACATTTACCAGACTTCTAATAACAATTCTATTTATAACTGTCACATAATTAGAAGTTGCTTTAAAGAATTCAACCAAATTGGTAAAAGTTCCAAATGTGCTTATTAGAATTCCACAAGCCAATCACAAATCCATCTGCACACAGCAGACAAAAAAAGTAAGGACAAATAAGCATAAATCACCTTGAAAAAAAAAATTCAGTAAGAGGCACATAGGTATTTCTCTGATTATTATTCAGGGGCTTAGGAAAAATTTTTTTTTCAAGTTAATATAGCCACTGTGCTTTTGCAAATGAAGAAGTCAGAAAATTTGAAATTGATGAGCAAATTTAAGAATTTCTGTCTTTAACACTAAGTTCCATTTATTGGCTGTTATACTGTGCACCAGGTGTTTTACATCAAGAGTTTCTAATCCCTCCCAGCCCTGCAGGCTCTATAGTAGTTGATAGAGAAGGAAACTGAATACTTGCCCCAAGTATTATTACTAACAAATGACACAGTTGGCCTTTGCACTCAAGACTGATGTCCCCAAGGTTGGGCTCATCCGTTGATGCGACTCTACTTCCCCAGCCCTGTGAATGCTTTATAGCATGCAGAAGTTTCCAGTATGAACACTGGAACAAAGAGACATACTCATTAATTGGCATGAATTAGGCCTAACCCAGCCTATTTACACTTATGTGAAAACTTCCTCACCCCAAAATATCAAAAGTATTCATCTTTCAGGAAGACAACTGAACTAAGATAGCTGCACAGTGATCAAAAGGAATGTGCTTTTTAAAGTGAGAACATGAGAGCCAACAGAAAAAAAGCATGTTATGGCTTTGATTTCATTTCTCGTCAAGAAAGGAAAGCAATCCCATGCCCATTCACCTCCCAAACCAAGTCCCGAGGCTTGTGGTGATTAGCAACAGAATTCTCCCATTCTGATTCAATTCACACATCTGCAAAGTGTAAGCAGATCCCAGAGCTGAGCACTCAGCACAACTATAAAATCAATTATGTTTTCCACCCATCACAGCAGGCACATCCTGGGAGCCATTTATCAATAGCGCTTCAAAAAAAACAAAACAAAACAATACTTATCAACTTCAAACCAATAAGATAAGAAACTTGGTGGAGATTTAGATTTTAAAACAGCTGAGAAAGTCTGGCTCAAAAGCCAAAGGAATGTTTGTGAGGAAGTAAACTTTGGTTGGTTTAGCACAGATTAAAAATGTGAATTCATGAATACTAATCCACTTATTGCCAGCTTGTAAAAATTTTTCATTGTAAACTGTGGAGTTAATTCATATCTGACAAGCCTGAAAATAAGTAATTTAATGTAAGTTGTAAGTGAACCCAGATGCATCTACATTTAGTTGTGTCTCTGCTGGAAGAATTTAAAATTCACACTCTCGTGAAAATTTGAGACTCAAATTGTATTTTGAATAACAAAGATTGACAATAATTTTAGATCTGTAACCTGTCCTCCAGGCCAGTAGTTCCCGAAGTCGGCTCTGGACCAGCAGCAAGGCGTCATGCAAATTCTCAGCCCACCACAGACTTGCTACATCAGAAACTCTAGGCGTGCAGCCCAGCAATCAATGTTTTAACAAATTTTTAGGAAATTTTTAACTTTGAGAATCCCTATTCTAGGACCCACAAACTTGGTGAATTGGTTCAAATACATGCTTTTAGAACTAACCAGAGAAGAAGTAAACTACAGCAATTCTCAACTTAGAGAAACTAAGTTCACTTGCAAACTACTTTGTTGTTGTTTTTCCATAAAAATGGACTAGAATTCTCAGTCAAATCCACAAAGCCAATTTAACTTCTAAAATTAGAGCTATCATACTGAAAATTCAATTTAATAGGTATTTGTAATGGAATGTCCTTCCAGAAGTAACAATGCAAAGCAGAAAGCTGACACACGATTTACTACTGCAAATGGCACTCCAAGTCCACTCCCACAGCCCTCCTACCCCTACTTCTGAACCAAACGTAATCGAAGAGGAAGACAGATCAGAAATTAGGCAAGGTTGCAGGGAGCGGTTGCAGAGACTGAGTTCCCTCCGGCAGAAGAAGGGAGGGGATGATGACTGCTGCCATTGGACCACCGATAATGTACGGCAAGTTTGAGGGAGGGATGCCAAAAATCTCCTGAGATTTCAAGGCTCCTGGTGTCCACCAGATGCTGACAAATCAACAGAAGAAAACAGAATGTTCGGAAAGCATCTGTTTGCATCTGTGAGTTGTTACTCAGGCATTTGTAAGCAGAGAGGAATGAAATCCATCACTCAGTACACTTACACGAAATATTTACAGAGGGATGGAGATCATGATTATTATTTCTGATGACCGATTTAGACAAGACTTTGTTTCTGCTCTGCTTAAAACTTCTCAAACAATATCACAGTGGCATCTCAATGTAAACCACAGTATGCTTTAAGCAGAATTCTAGAAAGCTCTGATACACAATTACTAACAATGGACCCGACCATACACAGTGACTCATTTCATTTGGAATTTAGCAGAATTTAGGTAATCAGAACTAGTTTAATGCTTAAGCAGAAAAGACAGCCTAAGTCATGGGATTTAAATTTAGTGGGAGGGTCTCTCTGCTCCCAAATTATAACATATGGCTCATGAGGTCAGATGAATGTTATCTACAAAGAAGTCACCTTGGGGGATCCATATGTTTATTTAATGTTTCTGCCAGTCTTCAAAATATTTTTGAAATCTCTTTTACAATTAACTTAAAAATTAATTTATAAACAGAAAACTGGTTTCTTGGCCTTAAAGTTACACCTTTTTTTTTTTTTTTTTTTAATCCTAAACAGGTTGCCTCACCATGACTTGGACTCTTCCTAAAAATAAAATCCACTACTGAAAGAATGATTTATCATGGAATCAAAAGATTAGGGTTCTGGGGTGCCTGGGTGGCTCAGATGGTTAAGCATCTGCCTTCGGCTCAAGTCATGATCTCCAGGTCCTGGGATCGAGCCCCACATCGGGCTCCTGGCTCAGCGGGAAGTCTGCTTCTCCCTCTCCCTCTGCATCTCCCTCTGCTTGTGCTCTGTCTCTCTGTCTCTCTCTCAAAATGAATAAATAAAATCTTTTTAAAAAAAAGATTAGGTTCTGTCTACAAAGAAAATGGAGGAAGAATTTTTCCCAAGGATGTTTCTGAAGTTAGAAATATTATGCAAATGTGATTATACTCCATGGAGGTGACAACTTTGATAGAAACAGCATTCATGCACATTTAAGTTTGTCATGTTTGTTAAAACATACACCACTATTACAGAAAAAAAAGGTCTTGCCCATAAGACGATACAGTGCTTGAAATTCTATTATTATAAATTTATTATTTTTTATAAATAATTTCTCTTTCTATTTTAAGATGCAAATACCTAGGAGAGAAATAATACATTAAGCCACCTACAATTTGTAGCAGTGGTTCGTAATTCTATCCAAAGTGTTCATCTTAATTCCACTGAAGAGATCCATGGATAGAATTCAAGCTATGCATTATGGGGAAAATATTACATTTTGTTTTCATCAAGGTCTAAGTGCACTTCCTTCGATTTTGAATGCAATTGATCAAACACTGTAGAATTAGCACTACCTGTGATTTGAATACCTATAAAAATTATAGGTATTTTTATATTCACAAGTATTACAAATTTAGCAAAGTATCACTGATCACTACTTTGAAATTATAATGGTTATTAGACCTATCTCCAAATCTTGTTATTTAATGAATGAAGAAGCACATATTACTGTATCACAATCTTTAAAAATATTTTGATGCCTGTATTTCAATATAACTTGTATCCTTTATTGTATGTATTTTATAGTATGCATGTGAAAACAATATGTTAAGAAGGGGACCATCAGCTTCCTCAAACTGACAAAAGGGTTCACGACTCAAAAAAGATTAGGAATCCCTACCATATACATTGAGTTCATTTATTATATTTATTTACCCTTAGACCAGGATAGCAAAAGATTACAAAATACCAGAACTGTGGAGAAGGAACCTCAGGGTTAGAAGGCAGATTTTACATGCAATAAACTTGACCTACCCTGCCTTTTCCAGAAACAAAAGTAGCAACATGGTCCTAGAAGCACTTTACATAACCTGTCAGCTTGGAAATCATTAGCTGGATATACCTACCATGTCTCTTTGACCAAAAAGTTAGCAGAGCATCTCTGCTTAAAGCAATGTAATTAGCAATGTGCCATCATCTAGGATATTAACCATGGAGGAGGTGGGGAAAGAAAGAAATGGAAATCTGACACTAAACCAAACTGAGTCTTGACATAATACTAAGTAAATGAGAAAATTAGAGAAGAAACAACAGACAACCTATGGAAGGGGAAAATATATTTATAAAAGATATATCTGATAAGGGGTTGGGATTCAAACTACATAAAGAACTTACACAACTCAACACCAAAAAGCAAATAATCCAATGAAAAAATAGACATTTCTCCAAAGACATACAGATAGCCAACAGACACACAAAAAGCTGCTCAACATCACTCATCATCAGGGAAATGCAAATCAAAACTACAATGAGATATCACATTACACCTGTCAGAATAGCTTAAACCAAAAGCACAAGAAACAGCAAGTGTTAGTAAGGATGTAGAGAAAAAGGAACCCTTGTGCACTGTTGGTAGGAAGGCAAACTGGTGCTGCCACTGTGGAAAACATTATGGAGAGGGGCGCCTGGGTGGCTCAGATGGTTAAGCATCTGCCTTCGGCTCAGGTCATGATCCCGGGGTCCTGGGATGGAGCCCCATGTTTGGCTCCCGGCTCGGCAGGGAGCCTGCTTCTCCCTCGCCCTCTGCCTCTCCCCTGCTCATGCTCACTCGCTCTATCTCTCTGTCTCAAATGAATAAATAAAATCTTTAAAAAAAAAACATTATGGAGATTCTCAAAATACTAAAAATAGAATTACCATATGATCCAGTAATTCCACTACTGGGTAATTAACCAAAGAATATGAAAACACTAATTCAAAAAGATATATGCACCCCTATGTTTATTGCAGCATTATTTACAACAGCCAAATTATGGAAGCACCCAATGTCCATCAATAGATGCATGGAGAAAGAAGATGCAGTACGCATATACAATAGAACATTACTCAGCTGTAAAAAAGAACGAAATCTTGCCATTTGCAACAACATGGATGGATCAAGAGGGTATAATGCTAAGTAAAATAAGTCCGTCAGAGAAAGACAAACACCATATGATTTCACTCAGATGTGGAATTTAAGAAACAAAGCAAATGAACAGAGAAAAAAAGAGACAAACAACAACAACAAAAAAAAACAGACCCTTAAATACAGAGAACCAATTGGTGGTTACCAGAAGGCAGGTGGGTGGGGGGGATAGGTGAAATAGGTAAAGGGAATTAAGAGTACAATTATGATGAGAACTGAGTAGTGTATAGAATTATTGAATCACTCTACTGTATACCTGAAACTAATATAACACTGTATGTTAACTATACTGGAATTAATCAACCAGGGGACAAATAAATAACAAGAAACAACAAAAACAATGAATGAGGCAAGGCAATTGACTTGGGATGAGTTGGATAGCTCTCTCAGTAAAACAGTAAAGCAGTTGTACAAAAGTGTCAGGAATAGTCCATCTCTAAATGCTTAATATTAAAGAGTGAAAATAATCATTTGTTATGGTTTACCTCCAAAAGGTACAGAGAGGGGAAAAAAAAAGGTGGAACAAAATGAGGAGTGTATAGTGGTGGACACATTACATTGCCACAAAGATTTAAAAAATAGCAAAACAGATTGTTGAGTAAGCCAAAACTTTGAACTCAACCACTCCACATTTTGCCAGTGTTTTTTTCCTAGTAGTTTCCCAAAGAATAATATTGATGAAACACTATGATACCAAAGAGCAATAAGATATAGTTTAAGCTCCCTTTGTAGGGCAGTCTATTATACTTGAGATATAAATACAGCTGATTTGAGGGGCACCTGGGTGGCTCAGTCAGTTAAGCGTCCCACTCTTGATTTCAGTTCAGGTCATGATCTCAGGGTCATGAGATCAAGCCCCACCTCAGGCTCGGAGCTGGGCATGGAGCCTGATTAAGATTCTCTCTCCCTCTCCTTCTGCCCCGCCCCTCCAGCTTGCACACATGTGCTGTCTAAAATAAATAAATGATAGATAGATGATAGATGATAGATTGATGATAGACACAGCTGATTTGAGTCTTTTTTAAAAAGACATATTTTCTGAATTTTTTTAGTATTTTAGTTAATTTTGAAATAAGAAGCATTATACTTATCACCAAGCAATTGTAAAGGTCTCTACCTAGACATGTATATATAAATATATTTGGGCTATTTATTGCGATGTGAACATCCCAACAAGAAAGATTAATTCACTTAACTGGGAAGAAAAGGACAACATTTATTGAGTAATCTTGAAATAATCTAAAGAAGAAACAAATATTACCCCCTAGTTCTACTAAGAAAATAAACAAAATGGTAGAAAAAAATAAACCTTTGGTGAAATTGTGACCTCTGGGCTGTAGACCTGGAGACACAGTGAGGATTCTTAGGATACCTGGAACACTGTTAAACAAAGTGGCTCATTGAGTTTGTTCCTGTATTAATCAGGACAATCAACCTTAGGGTAACAAACACCACCTAAATCTCTTTAGGGAATGGTAGGAATGCAGAGGACATCTGTAATACTGTCCTCTTCTCCACATTGTTTCTCCACCTCCACCCCACTTCCACTTTGACTACTCTGGGAGTTGACATGTCCTTTCATCATCCTTCCACCTGGCAACGGACTTGGAGGAGCACATCTGACCCAGAGGAGGTTAATCACAGAGACAGACAAGGGAAGACGGTTTGGGCTCTGGAAAAAGACCCAGAAGCAAATCTTGAACCCAAATCCTGGCTGTGAGATTTAGGCAAGTCATTTAACTCTTTAAACTTCAATTATATCATGTATCAAATAAAAATTATAATAATTCCTGACTCAGAGTTGTTGTGAGAAACAAAGTTAAAAATTCATTTAAAGTGTTTGAGACTGCTTCCGATAGATGGTACTCCATTAATTACTTCATTGGAGCATGTTTAGTATTAACATATAACCTAACTAGATCACAAGAACTTTCTACTGGATTTTTTAAATTGGGGGATGGGATTGTTGAAATCCATCCCCACCTTGGACGGCAGAGTTTTCAGACATAAAATTCAGGAGCCACTGGTGACCTGTTTCTAGCCACAGGGTAACCCCAGTCTGTGGTGGGAAAGAAAGAAGCTGACAGGAAGAAAGAACCAGAGCTGGGTGCCCAGGGAATAACCTGGCTGCCATAAACCCCAGCTTCAAATGGCCCTGGGTGCCTGTACATCCCAATCTTAGCGGAGATCTAGGTTTTCAGCATTGTCTTGGTTGCATGAGTCAACAAAGACTGTTTTGATCCAAACTTTACAAAGTTTTTTTCCCAGCACTTCCACCAGTCCTGCTTACTACAGTGAAGATACTCAAGGTCTGGCAGATACTCAAGGCATCCTGGAATCCCTCAGTCTCTGCCTACAATGTTAAGGTAGATGCTAAGTGCGGACAGCTTCTAACTCTGTGACTTGAGTATTAAAATACAGAATACACTTGAGGCAATTAGCCTTTCAACCTAAGAGAATACCAAAATGCTGATTACCCGGTTAGAATCTAAAAGTTATCCTGGAACTTGGAGAAAGTGATCAAATTCTAGGGAATGAACTGGAATGAGCCAGTGATTTTAAAGAAGGAAAACATTTATGTCTATTTCTAAAGACTCTGCTACTGTAAGGATTCTGCAGTAGCTACTCAAGGTTAATTAGGTATGGTTCTAAGAGAAAGAATTAAAGTGTCAATTTCACATTTTCCCCTTTGTTTTATTCCGGAAACCAACTGAATTTGCTCTGTTTAATGTAATGACAACTATCAAACAGGATGTCAAAGTTAATTCCTTTCTTCTTTGTACCAATTTCAGTATATTTAATTAATTCATCTACGAATACATACTATATATTGAATTAATCTTAGTGTCATGTTAACGATCAAATGAATTTTAAAATTCATGAGTGATTCTCCCATTAATCTCAGCCTTCCTCTTCCCCAGAGAGATTATGCCTTGATAAATAAATGTGTTTGGTAAATTATAGTGTGTTCGCTTTCCACAAGATGTTGGAATTTCATAAGGTTTCCCAAATATTTTCATGTGTCAATGCCACTGACAAAGGCAGAAAACCTTACATAATTAGGCTTGAAAATATATCTCATTGGCCTTAAGATGGAAATGAAAATGGGAATTTTGTTTCTCTGGTATCACCCACGTTGAATATTTAGGTTTAAGATAAATTATCACGTCATCAAGGTATTCTTTCTCCACTTAATTTCCACATTAATTTTTAGATGAGACGTCATTTTATAATTAGTACTATACTGATTTGTTGTCATGTGTAATCTCCTTTATTTGACAAGAGAGTCATCGAGGGCAGCCGGTGTGGTTTTTATATCTTTGTAGCTGTCACAACACCTGACTCAATGCTGTGGGACTTAGAAGAGTCTCCATAAATGTTTGCAAGTAACAAATCACCTGCAAAAAATGTCTATTTCATTAAATTATAATATAATACTGGAAGAAATGTCTATTGCCTTCTCTTGGTAAGTATCTACCTAAACTCTGCTTAAAACTGGCCTCCCTAATAGGCAAATTTGGCACTCTATTATGTAGTGTGATCTAAATACCAACGAAAGTTCTCTTGCTTCCAAGTATTCAGAGGGTTGTGCATATATGCACACACATACTGCTTAGAATTTTTCTCTAAAATGAGGAACGAAAAGGCCATTAATTTGGCCTAAAGGTCATACATTAATTTGAGTTAGTCAAATTATTTATTTTCTAAAACCACAGATACTATGATAATGGGGGATTATGTGACAAATGTATTACACACATTCAGTGCTAGTAAACAGAAATTTGCTAATTACTTTTAGAGGGATGCCTGGCTATGTGTGTGCCCATGCACAGTGATACATAACAGTGTTTATCCCTTTGACCTGATGCATAAAAATGTTTATGTCTTTGACCTAATAGTCCAATTTTTGGAATTTATTCTAAGAAAATAATTTGAAATGAAAAAAAAATAAGCAAAGACATTTATAACAGTATTTTAAGAGGAAAATATAAATACAACCCAAATAATCAATAATAGGAAAATTGGTCGAGATGTGTATAGAAATTTGATGACTGATGCTCCAGCTAACTGTAGAAAGGATATAGAAAATGATATTGAGTGGACAAAATAAAATACAAAATTACACATCTTTTGATTATAACAATATATGATTTCGTATATATGGAAACTGGAAGATCATCAAAATGTTTACATATAAAGTTATCAGAGTCAGAAATCAATTTTGGTTCTACTGAAAAGATAATTTAAATAGGTACAAATATTAAATCTTCCAAAAGTCTGACATGAAGACAAGAAGGGGTGAAAAAATTATATTGATCAGGTAAATCAGAGGTGGCCTGGACTGGATGTTTCAGAAGGGGTTTGGGCGACCCTTCGGAAGAACAGCTAGAAACCCAAGAGAATGGGGGGCACCCAGATCCAACCCAGCTGTTTCAAATGCTGTCTAAGATTAACCTGCCTGGAGCATCCCACATTTATAACCTCACTTAGAATTACTCTAAGTCTCACTAGTACATTCTTCCTTATAGTCTCTCTACTGTCTTTACGCTATAGTTTAGGATTTTTGTGATTGCTTTTCTCTGGGAAGAAATAATCACTTAGCATCCACTGTTAGTGCAATTCCCTTTATATTATTCAGTAGTTATCTTTGAATATGCATCTAGATCCTCTCTAAAAGAGTAGGAGAACTCTATCCTTGATTCTTTTTAACTAGAGGCAGCTTTGATGTAAGAAGAAATGATTTTTTATAATTTAGTCCTAATAAACCAGCACACACATGATGAGTATTGGCTACAAGCTGACCTTGAGTCAACACAAGAAACAAATGCACATCTTGCAGTTACCAAAGTTGGAGAGGCTTTTAAAGAAACTTTGAGTCTCGACATTCTTGTAGCACACACCCTTCCTTATATCCAGGTAAATTAAATACCCATATCCTATCGGCATAGATGGCACAGAGGAACATGTGGAAGGGGGACAAAACTGCAGGCTGTTATATATTTTAGCCATCAGCAGCCAGTGGCCTGACACTATGAAAATCTCCAAATCTCGAATGCTCCTTTCCACAAATAAATATAATCACATACCCTGGGCTCCATATAAATGTGTACCTTGTTAACTTCGGCCCTAGAAGCTGATTGGAGCTAATCTACAAAAACAGATGAGTAAAAATTAGGCAGCGTCCACCATCATTTCTCAAGCTCTTGTTTTTATGATTTTCTAGTCTTTGAAGTCAAAATTATCCCCACACATCTGAGTTATTTCCAATCTAAAACCAACAGTTTTTAGTAGCTAGAAAATCAGAACTTATTAATACTATCACTTCCAGCAAGCAACGCCCAAACAAGGAACAATTTCTAAAGTAGGCTTAACTTGTTTCCAGTGAAACACTAATTAGAAGTTCTGATAAAACAAATTATTTAATTTAAACCTATGAATGTCTTTTCTAATTCTTTGTACTAATTAAGTTCAGTGTGGAATTCTAAAAGTGGATTCTCTAAGTACAAATATCTGCCTTGGACAATAAAATCTGGACCAAGATTTTCATTCTCTGTACTAAGAAAGCTCACACACACACACCATTGCTTTAGCTCTGCCTCCCCCGCCCATCTGATGTCTATTTTTAAAAAGTTTTGATTTTTAGGGTGAATGTATTACTTTTTTTTACTATAATGATATCTTACTACATGAATCTAAATGGTTTAAACTGCTTAATACCTATTTGCAGTACACTTACACCTAAATGATGAGCAAGGAAATTAACCATATGTACAGAAACAGCACACCACTGTTAAATATGCCAAAGTCATAATATCTTTCTCATATGCAAAATATTTCCCATAACTATTACCAAATAAGTATGCTTCAAATGTAATTTTTTTCTCCGATTAATTTTTCAAAGTGCACATACCCACACACAAATGCATACACACTGATGCAGAGAGCATTAGGAGTTCTCCAGTTAAAAGAGAAACAAGGTGATGGGGGAAAGGTAGAGGAACTGAGTGATCAGGAGAAGAAGGAAAAAGTCTCACAGTTTCACCCATTTTAATTCTGGCCCTGAACATCCATTTATTTCTTCCACAAATATTTATTGAGCACCCACGAGGCGGCAGGTGCAAGATCTGATCCCAGTTCAAAAATATATGAAAAGGCTCCTTTAAACGTGACTTTTTCTCTACTTTCAATTATTTTCCAATCAGCATGGATAATTTCCTTTATTATTCTTTCCAGTGTAAAAAAACCTGAGAAATAGATATTAAAGTTAAGCCAGGAATAATAGTGGCTTGGGGCAGCATTCTGCTGAGGGATGGTAAGCACCACTCAGTTCTTCTGTCCTTGCCTCTCAGTCTCTCCCCCTCATCTTAGGACACTACTGGGAACAGAACAAGAAAAGGCCTATGTCTGCCTTTCAGGGAAAGTGTGTAAATCAGACTTCAGTAGAGGCTTTGGAAGGGTGAGCAACTGGTGACTAGCCTAGACCATAGATCATCTTAAAGTCTAGAGGTGTTTTGACTTAACCATGGAGGAGAACTATAAACTTTTTAAATAAGGAAATAGCCTGATTTATTGACCTGGCTGTGATATGCATGATGGAACGGAGAGAGAGATTTGCAAAAGTCTCTTAAAATATCCCCAAAGTAGGAGCTGTGGAGAATAGATGGGTTGAATTCAAACAACATTTTAAACAAAGCTTTGTCAGAACTTAACAGAAAGGAGTAAGGGTTGGAAAAAAGGTAGTGAAAATTATGATTAGAATAATAAGAGTATCGTTAATAGAAAAAGAGAACCAGGAAAAACAGCTTGTTGGAGGAGAATTATTAGGATAGTGCTTGGGTTGGAAGTAAGGAACATTAAAAAAGTCCACACGGTCCTAATATTGAAAGTAATTTGTTCTCTGCTTTGGTTCATTTGCCCCGGTTACTCGGATAGGGAAGGATTGGAATTTATGTCTCCATATGCTATTACCATTTTGATCACAAAGGTGTCTAATGTAAAATCAGGTCAGCTGGAAAAGATTTCAGAAATCTCCTAAAATGAAATGTTTAAAATGTGTAGAGCAAAAATAAGGATATTTCAAAGGAAAGATTTTTAAAAGACAGTGGTTTAAAAAATAGAAAGAACCAACTTGAGAAAGTAATAGGATTGTCACAAATCCCTAGGCAATCCTTGTGCTATAACTTAACTAGAGCTTCTAAACTGACTTTTGCTTGATCTTCCACCTCTCCTAAGATTTTCGTGTTTAACCCTGTAACACTCTGGTCACTTCTCTTTCATCTTTTACATCCACATTAATATCATTATAATAGAACTTGCATTTATTTTTTATACTAATTCCCCAGCGTAAACCCTCTGAGGGCAGGGATGATATCTTATTTATTTCTGTGTCCTGATATTAACACAATGTTTAATACATAAAGGCCTCAGTTATTCAATGCCATTTAAATTCAATTTATAGGTTTTGTCTCTGGAATTACATAAATTCTTCAAAAGTTGGAACCTGGTGCCCAAAATAAAGCCCTCGGCCCCATGGAATAATAGTGACAGTGGTTACTTTCTTACATTGTCCACCTTACACTGAGGAAAACAATACACTGCCACATTTGATTTTCAAGGCAATCCAGTAAAGCAAGGTTTTACTCCCATTTATGGATAAGGGAATAAACTCATATTTTAGGTATTCAACTCAGAACTACACAGCTGAAAGGTACAGTCTAGAACTCAGCCCTCCTGAGACAGTTTTGTCCACTGCTTATCTGGTCCTTGTCCACAGGTCATCCAGTTAACTGAAACCATCTCCATGTTCTCGCCTCCATCTTCTTCCTGAGTCAGCCATTTTTCTACTAGTATGGTAAGATATTTGCAAAACAAAACCAAGTTGGGAAAACTGCTTAGATGAGTGAAATTAACAAACTGAAGGTGACTGCTTCTTGTGGCCCAGATGCTTCTCCCAGAGATTTCAACCCCACCCGATTCTTTTGTAAACTCTCCAGCAGTGTCACCATCAGGACACACTACGGCTACAATTGTGAAACACAGCACAGACTTAAAATTCTTTACCCAAAGAACTGATAAAAGTCTAAACCTCAGTCCATGTCCCTAGTGAACGTCCCTAGGTCTCTCTCCTCTTAGCCCATCTGCTTTCCTCCCCAGAGCATCATTGCCAAATATGCACGGGCTTGTGTCTTCTTTCCCCCTCAGGTACATGTATGTATTTTTTCTCTCTCTGTGTCTGTTTTCTATCTTCATACTATGATCAATCCTCTTCCTTTTGCTTTTATCCTCTCCTCTTTTCTAATTCCCTTCTGCCTAATTTACTGCCCTTGCTAAACAATTTTTGTTCTAGATTCTCTTTGGCAGCTACCTAGTTCCAAAAATGAGAAATTGGAACAACTGTTACTCATACAGCCCCTGACTAATGTACTGCCCTTGATAGTAAAAATGGCTCCCACCTCTATCCCATAGATTTCATTTTCATCTAAAGATATCTACATGGTATTAAAATACGTATTAGCTGAGTGGCTGGAGGCAGAGTAAATGAGACAGCAGAACTCAGGTCAGAATTCAAAGTGGGAGTAACATCTGACAACTTTGACCTCCACACATAATCACTAATCATGTAGCCAATGAACGTTCTTATTCAGCTAAGATTTGCTCTTTTTCTCTGACCTGGCCCTTTGGAGACATTTATGAATACTGGTTTTAACAGTAAAAGGTCAAATTACAATCAGGTAAATAGATTCTCTCCTAAGATTCCTTACATCTCAGTTGAACTTGTTAAAAGGTGAGAGTTGCTAAAATTACAGTGATTCAGGAAAATGTCAGTTAAGTATGAAGCACTTTATAATTTTGGCAATAATGCCATATATTTAAGACATTGTCATCTTTAAAAGGTGGAGTAGATAACTATAGCTTTCACTGTCTCTGGAGGTATCTATGCATTTCTGGGAGAATACTTGAAACTACACAACATTTCTCCAGACACATAGTAATTTAATATGTCATTTAAATTTTTCCACTACTCTAATTCCCTACATTTATAAAGTGAGTGTAACAGTATTAGAAAAGAGCATTAAATACACTATCTGAAAACCTTTCAACGAAAGTCTACTTTTTCGACAGAACTTTTGGAGAAATCAATACATACCATTATGAATGAAATAGATCTCAATCAAGTTTCCAAATATTTTGAGAACTAAACAAGGAAACACATATTGGAGAAAAGAAACTAAATGTGACCACTTTAATGGAATGATCACTCCATTCACAAAGCAAACTAATAGATAACAAAGTTAGACAAATTCTACCACTCTCTACACAGCTATTAACCAAATAACCAATCACTATAAATAAATGCTAGCCTTTAAACATACCAATAATACTAAAAATAAATATGACCATAGCTATTTATGGTCAGCAGGATATTTGAAACAATATTCACTGGTGGATCCAGGGTCATTTACTCACTAATTGTATAACTTCGCACCTTCATATCTCTATCATTTCCAGAAAATAAAGTTTGCAGATGATGATTTCTCTTCTGACAGTCACATCCCAAAATTTTAATAATTGCCATCAAATTTTAATCCATATCCTGTTTACTCAAGTATTCTTCCTCCTCATATATTCGTCTCCTTTCAATTTTGAGAATAAAGGGGAGGTATTAATAGGACTTAGTAGCAGTATTTTAATAGTATTATGGCAAGACACATAGAAATGCCTGAGTTTTGCCAGTCACCTCAACACCAAGGAATTCCAAGAGAGCCTTGTACACAAAGATAAATCAAAATAACATTTTATTAATAACTGTCCAAATACCAGATTCCCCAGTGAAAGGTTTCATTTAAAAGTCTGAATTGATTTGGGGCCTAAGCACAATCTTTCACTCTATCCAAAAAAGTAGAAGCAGCACATTTGGGTTGAAAGGAATAGAGGCAAGGGAAGCGAGAATGCAAGTTAGGTCCCTAGGAAAGATGTCTGAATATACCGCTTCAGGTCCTTGAAGTAGTCAACATATTCTCTCCCCCTCTCTCTCTGACTTTCCTCCCTGCCTTAAAAAAGTATACCTGACCAATACATCAGTTTCTAAATTATAATTATCATTATTATTATGGACTGGTAGGACTTTCCCTGTTTGTTGTTGTTGTTGTCAGAACCAGCGAGGTTCAACTATAGAGCTTTACGCTCCAATTTCTTGCAGTGAAAGAAATCGGGAAGTCAACATCCATTAACTTTCTCTGTATCCCCTCCTTTTTGTCCTTCTATCTCTCTTTGTCCTCCCCCCGATACCGGGTTCCTACCCCAGCTCACTGTGAATGACAACAATTGTCTTTAAGCCAATATTTGATAATTGTTTGAGAGGCCAATGTCACCAACAACTTTTTGTCTGAGGTATGGAGAAGGGAGCTGGTTCTTTTCACCTCAACCAACGTGGCTCCAGTTCCTAGTCATATTCCTTAGTGCTCATCTTCAATCTCACTTTCTGAAGGAGGCTTTTCCTGGCCTTTTGACCGAACTTAAATAGCTTTGGGTCTTCTGCTTCTCTTCTGTAACTAATCACAGTTATTTGTTTAAAGACTGCCTTTCTTGTTAGAATGTAAGCCCTATAAAAGCAGGCTGATGGCCATAAGCCCATACAGCACGTCTGTGCTGGTTAGATAGAGGTCTCCTTTTGCCTGAGCAGATGCAGCCCCGCGCCAAGGCACGGGCTTATCACATGGAACGTTGCCTGCCCTTCAGTCCTGCTAATGCCATTGGCAGGAACACGCACAAGCACACCATGTCCTAAGGGCAAAGAACATATCTATGTTTTTACCACTGGATTCCCAACACAAAGTCTGACACTTGGAAGATGCTTGGTAATGACTTATCAAACTTAATTTTAATACTTGAAATTTTGACATCTGATAGGAAAGACCCAGTTATAAGGACGGCCTTTCAATTAATTTGCCCAAGTAACATTCCTACATCCTTCTCTTTCCATTCCCCTTAACACACACACACACATTTTTTACACACAGTGCAAATTTCTTTTGGTTTCAAGCCTGTAAGCCAAAATTATTGCTTGTGTTAGTCTGACTCCTATACCCTAGCTTTCCAGTGAAAGTTTCAGAGATAAAATGGAAGTAACTATGGAAGTTAACACAGTGTATTATTACAGGTCAGATTTTTCTCTCCTGTTAATGACTATTAATATATTTGTTGATCATTGAGTCTCTATTTTTACCTCCCTGTCTCAGTTTTTAAAGACCTCCTGAAGCCTCTTTTGAAAGACCTCCTAAATCCTCTTTTGTAAAGGCCTCCTGAAGCTCTATTTAATTGCAGAGATTATATACTGTATCTTGGAGTCCTTAAAGCAAAACATTTTACTACATTCAGGACATAAATTTATATATATATATATATATGTTGAGAGATATAGACATAGGTATATATGAAATTCCCAACAATTAGTTGTCCCTAAATAGAACAAACTACCTCAAAAAAGTAAGTGACTTGCCATGACTGATCAAGCAGAAATAGGTTACTATCTGTCATGGCTGTCATAAAGCGATTCCTGCAGGAAGGAGAAAATTTTGAGGAAATCTGCACCCTCAACATTTCCTAAGAATACAGGTCCTGCTACCAAAAAACAACTACTATCCCCATAAATGCAAATTTCTGGGTATTTTATTAATTCATTATCCTTTATGGATAACAGAATGTAACAGAATTGCTAGAAATACATTTTGTGGTGAGTTTACTGGAATAGTTATAAAAATACCAAAATTGAGTTGGCTTCCTTCTGTGTCCCAAGGCAGTACTCATAGTAGGCTAACAACTCCAGAACTTAGAGACCTTCCAGGACTCATGATCACAGCCCCAGGGTCCTGTCGATCCCCGTGCAGCAGCCATACTGAATAGTTTTCAGTCTCCTGGGTTAGAACCAGGGTTCTGTAGGGGTCAACACCATCTCTGCCACTAACTAGCTGTGCAGGTCCTGGACCAAGTCATTTAATTTCTCAATGCCTCATTTCCTGATCTGTAAAATAAGGATAAAAATAATACCAAAATTTTAAAAAAAGAAAGAATACCAAAATCATCTGGGTTACTGTGAGGAATAAAGGAGTAAATACACATAAAGTACTCAGAATTCTAGCTGATCCAGGAAAGTACTCAATAAATGTTAACCTTATGCCCTTGGGCAATTTTCTTACCTTTTCTGTGTCTCAGTTTTCTCATTTATAAAGCATATACAAAAATAACATTCCTACCTTAGACCATTGTGAAAATCACAGGAGAGACGGAAAATTGCTTTGGAATATATCAGCTTCTATGCAAATGCCAGGAGTGAATAAAACTAATACATATTATGAATGGTTAAGCAAATTCTTTCCTTTCTTCCTTCCTTAAAAGTACTTTTTAAACTTTCTTCTCCGCTCTGTAAGAGAAACATTTCACTAAAAAGAACTAGGAATTATATATCAAAGTAGATAATAGGTGTAGACATAAAGGCATTCTTACTGGGAAGCTTCCAGAGATGGGTTTTAGCATTTTTTTTTTTTTACATGTAGAAGATTTGGGCTTTTTTAGTATCACAGAGTGAACTAAAAACACACTACACGGAAACCCTAAAAGCATTCTCTCAGAAGCAGGAGAGGTCTCTCACTCCTGGGTCTCCCACTGTTTACTTCTGCAAGTATTCCCTAGTGCATCAATCCTAGAGCAGTCTGTCAAAGACGCAGGGAGCAGAATGACCTCCAACAATGCGAGAGAGCAACATCTTCCCAAAGTGGGGAAGGGAGATAGAAGAGATGAGCAAAAGCCTCTATGAATTACTCCCAAAGGTCAGTTTGACCTTTCATGTTCAAGCTGTTGTACAGTGCGTCCTATTTCAGTTCTTTAATGAAATCTTATGATTTCCCAAACTTGATCAACTGAGGGCCAAAACTTAAAGATGCAAATGCAAACTCTTGTACTTAGAGCAAAGAAAGGATTGCCTCTGTGCATGATGGAACAGTCTTAGTTCAATAGCAGTTCAAGTGAATAAGTCTCGGAGAGTAGGTGGCTTAGAGTCCTGGCATGTGTCCACAGTGTGATGTACTAACAAAATAATTTAAGCAAGCAGTTTTTTTAAGATGTCATTTTTCTTATTATAAAAAAGGCATATGGTTATTGTAGAACATTTTAAAATATTTATATATTTATTTTAATACGCACACACACAAATACGAAAATCATCCTAAGTCTCACAACCTGGAAGGAAGCCAGATGATATGAGACCTTAGATTCGAAGCTTCATGAAGGCAGGGATCTCCACGTAAAGATTGGCAAAGACACATGATCCCTGCCCTTAAGGAGTTTAGCAGGTGCTCCTCTCTTCAAGTGTCACCTTCTCAGGCAGTCCCTGAACACTCTATTTTAAATTTCTCGCCAACACTCCCGGTTTAACTTTCTCCATAGTACTGATCATGTTTGAACATTTATGTACGTTGAATAAATATATTTATTCATGTGTCATACTAAGAAAACTAGCAGATCATAAGTGATTCATTTGATTCCATATTACATCTTTTTCTTATTTATGTTCTTTATTATCTCTCTATTCTCACTAAGATGTTGGTTTGCTATGATATTCCCAGAGTTTAAACAGTGCCTGTCACAGAGAAGGCAACCAGTAAATATTTGCTGACTGAATTAAAGAGTAAAAAAGACTGCAATGTACCTCTTTTCTAATAAACTCCCTGTCTCATAAGAAAGAACTGGGTAAATAAGTTACGATTCTTCTATAAAGTGAAATATGCTAAAAATATGTATCTCTACAATTAACAAGAAACAGTAAAATTTCCATGATGTTATTAGATTTTTGAAAGTCAGATTATAAAAGAACATACATAATATGATCCCATTTTCAATCTATTTGAATATTCATACTGATTTATTTGAATTTATTTGAATATTCATACTGATACATAGTACCTGCTATATGTCTGCCATATGTGCTAGGGTCACATAGATGAAAAAAGTGTGCTCAAGAAACAGACATATAGAAAGATAATGACGGTATAATTTGATAAGCCCTGTGACAAATACATGTGCATTCCTCCTGCTTTGGGAGAGGTCTGGCTTCTTGTGAAAATGGGTAGGGAACAGATATCTCATTAGAGAAAAGGTAGTTTATACGTACACATTGACTTTAATGGCAAAGCTGTCAGGAGAAATGTTATCTTGTTGATGTATGTGATGATGCAATCTTCTACTTATCATTCAAAAGCACAGCCACTATTTCTATCTAAATTATTCCTGACCACAATGAGATCTTGCAAAGAAATACAGATTATAACTGTTCTGAGATCTCTAACTTTGTGCTGATTATAGGTGGGGAAGAGCGTGGAGATCCAGAGGATTGCAAAGAAGCATGTTTTTGCTTTGAGTGCACATTCCATTCCATGGCGCTGTGTCTGCTATGGTACTGGAATTGCAGGAAGGCTTTTTTTTTTTTTTTTTTTTGCTCCCCTCCCCCCCTCCGCCCCGCCCCGCCTCCCTTAATAACACCAAGGAAAACAGAGACTTAATAACACCAAGGAAAACAGAGACTTGGTAACTCAATCTGACACAATCCACCCTGTTTGTCTTCAGTACAATGTGTCATTTCCAAGTTCATCCAGTATCTTCCATTACAGGGTGGGGAGCAGCTAAGAATAGCTCGCAGAACTTGACTCTTCTCCTTGCCGGGAAGCGCTGAACCAACAGCGTGACTCACTACGGATGTAAATTCTTGTGAGAGCACTGATAAAGAAGGAGACTTTCAGCAAGGGAAGGAGAGAGAACTTTTAACTTTTAAAGTTGCTATGCCTGCTGTGGACTTGCCCATCCTTGGTCTTTTTGTGAGAAAGAGCAAACTCGCAGGTAGGCAACACTCAAGCATCAGTGAATGCCACGTGGCTAAATTTCTCGCATGCAGCTCAAGTAACAAAGTTGGATGCTTTCAATTAAATAAAATTTAAACTCTGAAATAAGCTTTGGTCATAAACAGCACCACGGGCTTAGTTAGGTAGCAGAGCCAAGCTTCAACAGCCTGGGAGTGCTGTCCGTCTGCATTTCCTCATTCCTTTATTGTTTATTATATTAGCTACTCAGCAAACCATCTCGGAATATCTCAAATGGATACAATTCCCAAATACACACTGAAAAATCAGGAAATAAAATGAAAAGAATAATAATAGGGATAATTTTGCAGCTACTGTGCTAGGCCCTTCACTTCAATTTTCTAATTTAATTTTCACAACTCTAAATTAAGTTCAGTTACTTGCCCACAGTCACAAAACGAGTAATCATGATAGTATTCTACAATTTGCCATTACTTTCTTCCATTTTAATTTCACAACCACCTGCTATGGTAAATCAAGAAATTAATATCATGTCACTTGAACTTTATAGTGAGATTTTGCACACAATTCCCTGCTAATGATAAGTAAGACTATTAATTCAAACTTCATATTGCATTTCACCTAGAATGAGAATTAGGAGAAAAGAAAGATTTTTTTTTCTCTGAACTGTGAAAGAAGAGCCATCATGAATGTTTACCATTCTCACATGAGGTTTTAAAGGGAGAAAATATAAAGATCATCTCTTTAACATTCAAAAGTTCCAGTGCCATGCACATTCTTTCGTGTAGCCAACAGCATGAGTACAGAAACACGAAAGTTCAGGGTATGTTTGTAAACACAGCAGTCGCGGATCCATAAGCATTCATGTGAAAGGTAAGTGTATAAAAATAGCGCGAGGTAAAGAATATCAGGAGATCTTACTGTCTTCAATAGGCTTTCGGAATTCTCAAAATCTCAGGGTGTAGGGAACGAATACCACGATGCTCATGCAACCTGTCAGAATAGAAGAAATGTATTCCATTGCCTACTGTAACTATTAGGGGTAAAAGACAAATTTCCTCTTCCACCATTTTGTGTTCTGGCATCAAAAACTTTGAATTGGACCATAAAGATATTCAATCCAGCACTGTTTAAATGAGCAAAATTAAAAAAACCCACAAAATTATAAACAATCTAAACGTCAAGCAGCAGACTGTCAAATAAATTATAATATGTAATATTATAATTATATATATTATATGTAATAATTAACACATACCTATTTTGAACCACCAAAAAGAAAGGAAATTCTGCATGGTTCAACCCACTAGATAGCACAGTGATGCTTAAGGATATGGGCTCAGGTCCAGGCAGACCTAGGTTCAAGGCCTGGTACTGGCACTTTCCAGCTCTGTGACACATTATTATTGCTCTGAGTTATAGGTGCTTTCATTGAAAATGGGGCCAATCAAAGTGCTCACCTCTGCAAAAAGTTGATGTGCACAAAGCACGCATCCTATAGCCAAGAGTTAGTGATGTTCTGGAGTGACCATTCATTGCATATGGCATTCATTTACTTTGTACCCAAGCCTACAAGCCCCCAGTCCATGGACCTTCCTCTTATAATACATCTTGGATCAAAATAAGCTGGCATGTTAATGAGCCCTCGTTTACAACTCTATCCCTTTTTCTGTGAAATACATGTCAAACTCATTTTAGAACCCAATAAAAATTCAGCTCTGCACTCTATTCTCTCATTCTAGAATTATATACTTAAAATTTATCACAATGTTTTTTCTTATTTCTATCTTGAACCATCATTCTCTCCTTTTCAGGAAGAATAATTTTTTTCTTCTAATTTCTTTGTAAAGAAGCAGCAAGAGAAGAGCATTCTTGAATGTGTGGTAAAACTAGTGATTACAACTCAAGGGATTTTTAACACGTTATATAAACATTCCTGACAATGGTAATTATTTACTGCTTCAGTTATTTTGTGTAAAATAAATATCTCTGTATTTTAAAAGCAAAAATGCTGGTTAATTCTCTAAAACCAATGCTATTAAACATAGCCTAAATTTTTTTGCCAGATTTGCAGAATGAATATAGATGTTCTCAGTGGATGGTTAAACACTAGATAGATGCACTTTAAGTTTTTTTCTGCCCTAGGAATGTCGTGATTTTGATAGGAGATTAATACACTCTCCTGACTCTAGTGTTCCTTTACCCCTTATTCCACCTCATTAGTTCTGGTAAGGTTATTTATTACAGTTGTCCTATGACCACCCAGTTTGACATGCATCACATCCTAGGATGATCCTATATTTCTTTCCCAGGATCCAGTGATTGGGCACAGGGTTATGCCTATGATCTAAAATTGGTAATTTAGAATCCTCACTCATAATTTTCTAGCTTAAGACTGTCACCATCCATCTTTCCCACCATATCCCATGAGCCTCTCTAAGAGTGAAGTCAACCCAGAGAAGCCAGGAGATGAAGAGAGAAAAAAAAGCAGAACAGCAATGAGATGGAAAAAGTCAGAACACTGAACACGTCATTTGAACTCTTAAATTTAGCTGTGCCTGAAGACTACATACATGTGGTCTTCCTGGTTATACTAACCAATGAATTCCTTTTTATTAAAACCAAGCTCAGTTGGGTTTCTATTACCAACAATAAAAAAAATGTAAAATGCTTGGCCTAATACCTAGTCCATATAAAGTGCTCATTAAATTTTAGCTACATATAGATACATAGAGAAATATAGATATAGGTATCAACAATCACATTAAAAACTTAAAGACTTTTATAGTTAGATCAGACCATAAAGATCTATTCTTGTTCCCTCACTTTCTAGAGAAACTGAGATCTAGGGCAGTGAAAAGTGTCTCTTACAATTAAACTGTTCATCATTTGTGTATCTGAGATCAGAATTCAGATTTTCTCTCTCCTACATGTTATATTCCCCCCAAATTATCTACAATATAAGTGACACAATCAGGAATAATTAAGGCCTAAGAGGGACATTAGAAGGTCTCAGGAACAGGTAAAGAGAAGCAAAAATGAACAGCCTTTTTTCAAGGTGAGTTTGAGCACTTTGTATGTTTTGGGTTTTGTACTTTTTTCAGACAAATAGGATCTTTCCATTTCTGTTATTACCACCTATTCCCTTCTTTTGTGTCACAATGAAGAAAGAAGAAAAAAATTTGGGGTGCCTGGGTGGCTCAGTTGGTTAAGCGACTACCTTCGGCTCAGGTCATGATCCTGGAGTCCCGGGATCGAGTCCCGTATCGGGCTCCCTGCTGAGCAGGGAGTCTGCTTCTCCCTCTGACCCTCCCCCCTCTCATGTGTTCTCTCTCTCATTCTCTCTCTCAAATAAATAAATAAAAAATCTTAATAAAAAAAAAAAGAAAGAAGAAAAAAATGAATATTTGAGTGACTTATTTTAAATTAAATTAAACAACTCAATACAAAGAACATACATTGGTTTCAAGCACTGGAAAATCACTATACAATGTATCGAGAACAAAACAAAGATGACCAAAACATACTTACTGTAAGATATATTTCTTCAAATGTTAATACTACATATTAACTATTAAATAACTTCAAATGTTAACCAGTTATGACTTCAAATGCTGGACTGTGCTCAGTCCAATAAGGAGCCTGGTGTGGGTATGGGGGGAGAGGAGTGGAGCCGGGAGCACAAAGGAGAGGAAGAAATTCCTCCTGTAGGACTTGGGGAGACCTTCCTGAAAAGGTGACCTTTGAGCTGGCTTTACTGACAGGTTGAATTTCAAAAGCCTGAGTTGGAAATATGGTAGAACAAAAGCCTCCAGGTGTAGCCAACAGCATGAGTACAGAAACACGAAAGTTCAGGGTATGTTTGTAAACACAGCAGTCGCGGATCCATAAGCATTCATGTGAAAGGTAAGTGTATAAAAATAGCGCGAGGTAAAGAATATCAGGAGATCTTACTGTCTTCAATAGGCTTTCGGAATTCTCAAAATCTCAGGGTGTAGGGGACGAATACCACGATGCTCATGCAACCTGTCAGAATAGAAGAAATGTATTCCATTGCCTACTGTAACCATTAGGGGCAAAAGACAAATTTCCTCTTCCACCATTTTGTGTTCTGGCATAAAAAACTTTGAATTGGACCATAAAGATATTCAATCCAGCACTGCTTAAATGAGCAAAATTTAAAAAACCCACAAAATTATAAACAATCTAAACGTCAAGCAGCAGACTGTCAAATAAATTATAACATCCAAGCCATGGAATGCTATTTCAACAAATTCACATTATAGAGGAATACTTAATGCAACAAGAGTGTCCAGATATGTTAAGTGGGGAAAAAAACAGGTTATCAAACACTGCATATAGAATTAATACGTGTGTATGTATATGTGCTTGTGTGTATGTGCATATAAAGCAAAATTATACACTCAAGGCATTAGAGTTATCACCAGCTGGTGAGGTTAAAAAAAAAATTTACATGTGTTTTTATTTTCTTTCTTTTGCTTATTTGTGCTTTAAACCTTTACTACAGAGAACATGTATTACTTTTGTAAAGTAAAAAAAATACCTATGTACTTAATGTATGTACAAGGGTAATTCTTAATTCTTTACCTGGAGAAAGGGAATTTAAAGGAGACACCAAGATTCAGATGTTTACTCAGAACAAAAATGGGTAAATGAATGTAAATGCCCTCTTGTTCTGAAACAAAATCTCCCATTGCGAAAAACCCTATCTACTGGATAATTCACTCAAACCCTCCTGAAACCGATAGTCAAATATAAATTCATTTCATTCTGAGACCATTCTTATGTCATCATCAACATTTCAGTGAAAATACATGCAATGTTGGACTTCAGCACAATAAAATTTCATATTATATATATTTTAAATAACTGAAGAATAAACTTTTTAATTTCTTTTGGACATTGCCTCACAGGGACACTTCAAAAACCAATAATTACTTCATTGAAGCCACAACTAATCGACATCAGGTTATTAGTTGAATTCAAGACGTAACTGACATGAGAGCTGACTCTATACAATTTTGAATAATGCCTTAAAGACAGCCTGGAGGTAGGGTTAGGGGTGGGTGGTAGTATGTAGCTGAGCACCATGGAACCTGTCTTATAGGGTAAGGAAGCGCCTCTCCATACTAAGCCTGTATGTTAATCATGCTTTACCCTCTCCCCACAAGTAAACAGGGTGTGGCCCAATTTGCTTCCCCTCATCTAACATTTATCTTTGTGGGAAATGAAGGGTAGGGTAATATTGATTATAAATACCATCAGACTAACCCCGCAGAAATGTGTGCCAACATTTCTGCAATTTAATCATGAACCAATAGTATCAGTCAACAGATGATACCAGGACTTAGTAACACTAGACCTCTGACCCAGCAGAGCTCGGACCACACACATGGGTTCACATTTACAAAAGTTGTGTTCACTTATGCTCCTGGTTGTCTGCTCTTTCTATAAGGCAGATGCTTTCCGCCTTTGCAGTACATTAGAACCACCTGAGGAGGATTGTTAAAACACCAATGCCAGAGCCCCATCCACAGAGATCAGCTTTCCATTGGTGTTCGGTGGTGCCAGGTTTTTTCTGAAAGTCCCAGAGGATTATAACTTTTAGCCAAGGTTCAGAATCCTGATTCAGTGTTAGGACTACGTCTATTCATATTTAAGCCATTAATGTCTAATTCTTTTTAAACAAATTTTGTAGTTTGATTCCACAGATCTTCAAGGAAAGTCTAAAATTCTCCAGACAACCCAGGGCAACACCAGCATTTCCTTTTCAAGCATGACACTCCAGCCTTGCTCACTGTCCCTGACTTTCTCTAGGAGCAGCTCTGAATACTGAGTCTTGGCTGTTGAAGAGCAGGCTGCCAACACCAAAAATTCAACTCTACCTAGAGATTTCAGAGGGAAAGACGTCATCTAAAACTCAGGCAATTCAGGACTCCTTCCCCATTCTGCTCTTCTCCAGTAACTAACAGGTACAGCAGTTCCTCCTACCCCACAGAGGACACATTCCAAGACCCCCAGTGGATGCCTGAAACCACAGATAGTACCTAACCCTATATATACTATTTTTGTCTTCCTATACATGGATACCTATGATAAAGTATAATTTATAAATTAGGCACAGTAAGAGATTAACAACAAGAACTGATAATACAATAGACCAATTATAACAATATACTGTAATAAAAGTCATGAGAGCCGGGTCTCTCTCTCTCTCTCTCCCTCTCAAAATATCTTAGTGTGTTGTACTCACCCTTTCTCTTGTTCTGATGTGATCTGATAAAATGCCTATGTGGTGAGATGACATGAAGTGAATGACGCAGGCATGGTGACGCAGCATTAAGCTACTATTGACTTTCTGACAATACATCAGAAGGCGGATCATCTGCTTCTAGACCACAGTTGAACTCAAGTAACTGAAACTGTGGAAAGCGAAACCATGGGTGAGGGGGATCGACTGTATTACCAGTCTACGTTTGACGCTTACCCATGTTGCTGGAGGCTCAGCCTAGGCACCTTCATCTGTGTCCTGTGGAAACCCTCTTCTGCTGAGGGGACACGTATATTTATCTTGTGCCTTGATCAGTCCGTTTACCTCCTCTGCAATAACTAAAACCTGTCTCTTCTTCCCTTGTGGTCCCTTTCTCCTTAAACATCTCTCTAATAGAGAGAAGGAACACAGTGGCCCTTACACCTTGCCATCACCCTCTTTCATGAGCACACGCCTACTGGAAACTGGAGGTATGTCGAGGAGCCCCTTAATTCCTGATTTGCAATCATCGTTCTCTGCCATCTCTTAAAAACCTCTGTTTTCTCAAAATCTACATTCACCACAAGAACCGTCTCTTCCCAGCCATGAGAGATGGTACAGATCCGTCATCTTCTGGCTACAGGACCATCACCCACCACCCTTGATGATTTTAGCATCTTTAATCCAGTCTCTTCTATGTCCTAAAGGGGACACAGATCATAGCACCTTTTCAGAACCCTAACCTCAAGGTAGAACCTGACCTTTTCAGTCAAGACCACTTTTATTTCCACTGTATTTCAACCACCCGTGGACAGATATCACCACATCTTGGGCCCTCAGTGGGAACAACTCCTCTTTCACGTCTAACTCTGGAAGTACCTCTTGTTCACATTACAACCTTCCTTCTTCCTATAGGATTCTCATGGTTTTCTTCACTAATGAGCTAAGCTTCTGCAAAAGGAGTCGGATCATCTGCCCCCACTTTCTCACCCACCATTTATGATATAATCCTTGGAGGCTGTAGAGCTAATTACTACAGTTGCTAGAGAAGTTAGGAGCACAGTCCTGATTTTGTGTCCTATGTGTGGCACATGGTGTGACCCTAGGAAAAATTTTTTATCTCTATAGACTGTTTTCCCTCTATAAAGGGGGAACAGTGACAATCTCGACTTCACGACTATTGCTGAGAGAATTGATGATCTAAGGCAACTGACATGTTTAGCACAGTAGCTGTCACACAGTGAACCCCTAACACATGCTATATTTTCCTCTTGTTGTTGGTATTATTTTTCCGTTATTCTCTGTTCTATACCCACATGCCCTTGGAATGCCTCTGTTGGAGTTCAGCAGTGACACCAAGTCAGTGTGCCAGTAGGTTTTAACCCTTACCTGTCTCCAGGGCTCTGTCCTTCTTGGGCTCCTCTCTTATTTCCTCTCTGTTAACTGTCTGCCATCATATTTTTTACTTCACCCTTCAAATGCAGGCATTTGTTCTCTATAGAAGTACTCATTCCCTCTATTGGTTAAGATTATTATTCATAGGCACTTACTGTTCTAGCTCCAATTTTGCATTTCCAAATCCCTGCTGCAATATCTTCACATGCTAATTTCGCAGGAGCTCAGGCTAAATGCCTACAACAGAATTTGTCTCATGTCCACAGGACTTGCTCTTCCTCAATGAATAAGAGAACTGTCCTCCTGCCTCCAGGCTCATAGCTTCCATCCTCTATCACTCCCTCTCCTAGTGGCCAATGATGTGTCAAGTCCCACAAGTTTTGCCTCTGTAACATCCATCTCCTTTCCATTCATGGACCATTTCTATTGTTCAGTTCCCTAACACCTGTCTCAAGCAAAGTTTCTGATCCATCTTCTGTGTAACTTTGATACTGACTGTGAATTACAGCTTCAAAGAAATTACTCTAGAAATGTGAATATTTCAGCCATGAGTAACTTTCATGTGAAAGACTCTGCACCAAATTCTTCAGTCTATAAACTCATTTTTATTGCCTTATTTCTAAACACCATAGTTACTTGAGTTGAATATGGGTCAGATAATTGACTTTCTTTTTTGTTTTCAATCTAACATAAAGCACTTCCAAACATTCAACTATTTGCTATTACTGTTCTCCCTCAGTAAGTGCCAAGTTAGCTCAATTATAGTTAATTTTCAAGAACAGACAAAAGCTATCCTCAGCAACAAGCAGATATAATTTCATGAGTTAAGAAATTTCTCTGTCCCTGGCTCACTGGTAATGAGGTATTATATCCAAGGTGTTCCCTCATATGATCATTTGAAAAAATAGGCAAAAGAATGTTAATTTTGACAACTTGTCATAGTAAAATAATGGCCACACTCTTAGTGTCAAATAATAGTAGACTGTTTAAATAACTTAGGATACAGTCATGTAATACAAAACCATGAAAATATTAAATTTAGCTTATCAACATGTTTAAAAATATAGAAAATATTACAACTTAAGAGAAAACTATAGTTTAAAACTTACAAGATGATTCCATTTTTTTATATGAAGAATATATATCAAGGTTAGCGGAGGTAGTCTAAGAGATGAGGTCATGGGAATTTTTCTTTTTGTTTGGCCGTATTTTCCACATCTTCTACAACAAAAATTATTAAATTATAGGAAAGAAAAAAAGGAATTTTCATCTTAGTAATACTAGCCCCCTCTCTCAAAAAAGTAATGCTTATGCCTTAAAAATAGATTTCTATTGGTCCACATTTAAAGTTAATATAAATTAGATTATCCAACATTTGTGAAAATCATATTTTGATGGACTCTTGGGAAAAAGAGGGTATGAGTTTCTGAAGACACTGGAAATAAGGGAAATATGGCCATCAATGACTGGGCTGCTCAAAGAAAGGATAAAAGTGCTAACTTCCCCACTTAGTAATCTTGGCTAGAGAGAGCCTGCCACCCATTACAGCTGACCTTAAAAAAAAAAAAAGCAAAATTAGAGGTCTCTGCCAAATAGGCTGTTATTCTCCCAATATCCGTGGCAACTCTACCTGCATAATAAAATAGGTCATGATGATTCACAAGGAATCAAATTTATATTTTTGTCACTAACATATTCCTTGAGAAATTTAAAGCTCTCAAAATTTGGTCATGGATACTGTGCTACCATGCCTCATGAATTTCTAATGAGGGAAATATAATTCAACAATTTGAAGCCAAGTTTAAAATAACTTTAAAATAAATATAACATTTTTAAAGAAAAATCTAGAATTTCTTACATGTCAAATTTTGTGTATAATCCCACAGACTATTTCCTGTTATACCACCTCAACATGCAATTTTATCCTACTCTTGCTCATCACAGATCGGAAGAAAACTGGTGCACCTAAGCAGCGCTAGAGAAAAACTTTTAAAGGAATTTTTCAAATAGAAATGCTTGGTTCCCTGAGTCCTTCCCACAGGTCAGCTCCTACCATTTCTTTCTAATACACATGGCATTAATTTCACTGGTTCCATACCCCCTAAGGAAAGAACAAATTAAGTAATGGTTTTAGGATGAATCTTAAGGTCTTCTTTTGAAATAATGTTATATTGAAAAAAAAAAAAGGTCTACTACTAATGGAAAAGATTGCTCTCAAACACCCAAAAATAAATTGGTGAAAACAGCCATGCATGTGACCTACATATCTGAACAATAACCAGCCAGGGGCCACTTGCTTGAAATATTTCCTAAATGTTGCCATGTTTCAAAAAAAACAAAAAACCTGAAGAGTATACTTTAAGCAATATTGAGAGATCCCAGGACACACCGTTTCCCATGTGGGCCAGAGCAATCACACTTAATTGGAAAGAGATACAGTTCCACATCACACCAATAACACATGTCATGTTTACAATCAAGGCAAGGCTGTGAAGGATGGCTGCTTGGCATTCTGCTTGCATTCACTCCTAACGGATTTTGGCAGCTTTTAAAATTGACTGTGGCTTTTAATTCTTGAACCTGGAACCACCAAGGTGATTGGCACATTTGTCAAATTTAAGGACTCAATACTTAAAAGGACCAGACTGTTTATCGTATTTGCTGTGAATTGTTAGGTGTGTACTAGCAACACAATGATAATGTTAAGTGTTCTTTTTTAAAAGTCCAAGAAATTTGGCTTGTACTCTACTTGCAAAGGAAGAAAGAAGCACTAAAGTCATCATCTCTTTGGTCACTCTTCAAGAGAGAGTAGCAAAACACATAACTTCTCAGAGATCTGGATCTCCTTGGTTCCAAGCCAATCCCCCATTCCAGTCCACCTGACCTTACAGTTTTGGGCTAAGTGAGGCTCTAGCTTGCTCCCTGCTTCCAGTTTCTCTTTATTCTCTTCCATTCCACACTGTTTCCATACTAAGTTTTCCATAACACTATCTTTCGCATTTTGGCCATTTGACTTTCCCTTAAGTTAGTTAAGACTGGATTTCCACTGCTTACTTAAGATTTGCTCTCCCATACAATTCCCTCACTTCTTTCTTCATGGTAGCTTATCACTAACTGGCAACCTGTTCCCTAATACTAAGAGTGAACCCAGCCCATCTCTGTGCCAGATAACCTCCTCTGTGCTGGCTGGGTTGGTTGGGTCCCTCTTCCCCTCCCCACTCAGTTTGCTTTACATAGAGGTGGAAGCAGAATATACTTGGCACAAAACATTAGAGTCATAGGGCTGTGAGTAGAGTAGCTTTCCTTAGAGAGGGTTGAGGGTAAGCAAGAATAAAAATATCTGGAATAAACCCAAACACCAGGAAGAGAAATTCTATAGACACCGGGCTTGGCATGCTGTGCTGAGCTTCTTCAATTCAACTTAAAAAAATTGACTTTTTGATTCATTACAGTTTAACTAACCTAAGGGAGATAGGTAAAAACTCTTATTAATTTAAAACACGACTTTTACTTTAAAACTAATACAAACGTGTCACGTAGCAAAATGAAAAATGTGCATTCCTTTTTATTCCTTTATTCCTTTTAAAGATAAAATTAAGATATTTTCTTTTCTTTTATTTTATTATGTTAAGTTAGTCACCATACATCATTAGTTTTTGATGTAGTGATCCATGCTTCATTGTTTCCATATAACACCTAGTGCTCCATGCAGTTTGTGCCCTCTTTAACACCCATCACCGGGCTAACCCATGCCCCCCCCAACACCCTCAGTTTGTTTCTCAGAGTCCCTAGTCTCTCATGGTCCATCTCTCCCTCCGATTTCCCCCCCTTCGTTTTTCCCTTCCTTCTCCTAATGTCCTCCATGAAAAAATGTTCATCATCATTAGCCATCAGGGAAATTCAAATCAAAACCACATTGAGATACCACCTTTCCCCAGTTAGAATGGCAAAAATTGACAAGGCAAGAAATTAAGGTATTTTCTAAAAAGGTCCAGCTTGGAGGAGACAGCATTGGGCTATACAAAGCATTTGGGGTACATGTTCCCACTCCTCTGAGACTACCTCAAAGGAAGCAGCCCTGGTAGTCTAAAGAAGGTTTAGGAGTATTGTAGGAAAAGGGGTGCGGTGAGGTGCTATGCTGGCAGAAATCTCAGAGCACACAGGTAGAAAATCTCTCGCTATCTTGAGACTTTTGCCTACGGTTGATACCAAACTTACATAACCAGCTCTAAATCTTTCCAGATGATACCTTACTCCCTGTTATATTTCATGTCTCCTTTCCCATTCATTATCTCTTCTCTATGTCCCAGCACAGGTAGAAATTCATTACTGTTGATGAGGATGAGGATGATCATGGTGATTTATATATATATTGGCTTAATTGAACGAAGCAATGTCCAGGTAGCAGTAAAACGTTGCTTCTTGGTGTTGTCTGTGAGGGTGTTTCTGCAGGAAATTAGCATTTGAATCAGTAGACTGAGGAAAGAAGATCCACCTTCACCATTGGGGTGGAGGGGAGGCACATCATTCAATCCTTTGCTGAATAGCACGAAAAGGTGGAGGAAGGAAGAATTCTCTCTCTCTTCTTGGATGCCCATCTTCTGCCCTCAGACATCAGAGCTCCTCCTCATTCTTTGGCCTTTGGACTTGAACTGAATTCTACCTCTGGTCTTTCTGGTTCTCCAGCCTGCAGACAGCTTATCGTGGCAGATCCCAGCCCCCACAGTCATGCAAGCCGTTCCCCATGATGCATCTCTGCTTATGAAGACAGGCAGATAGGTAGATAGATTAAATAGACTAGAGAGATAATAAGTAGCTGGTAGATCACTAGATCAATAGATATCCTAGCGGTTCTGTTTCTCTGGAGAACATTGACTAATGAAATGATGAGGATAATAATGCTGGTAATGACTAGATTCCTACCTTTCCAATTTTCAAGACATTGTGATATATATTACCAATTTATACATAGCTTTATATATATGCACACACATACCTATATACATCTATACCTTTACACAGATATAACCTATATTCATACCTCTCTGTATATTATATGTAGATATTACCACGGTGTCTTAGCAGTTATCATGTCAGGCTTATGGCGGAAGAACTTCATTCCTAACTTAGACATGAGGAAATGAAGGGAGAGAGGGTGGGTAAGCTGTCGCTAGTCAGGACAGAGCCCGTGACTAAAGGTCTGCTGCCCTTGCCGTTTGTCTACAATTCTGCTGTTCTTTGTTTCCTCAACACGTTTAGCTTGTATCACAGAATACTGGTGCGCAGACACTTTGTAAATGTTCCTATGTAATTTCACATTTTATCCCCAACTAGACTACAGCTGTCTGATGACAACCTGTTATTATCCTGTTCAATTTCCTGCCTACTGTTGTCCTAAGAGTCAGGACTTAAAAAATAAATAAATAAATAATGTTTGGGACCCTAAAATCGGTTGCTAAGGAAATAAGCTGAAAATGCAACCATAAATAAGTAAATATATTTATTGAAAGCAAAAAAAAAAGAAGACATACAAAGATGAAGACAAAGAAGAAGAAACAGGAGGAAGAGAAGGAGGAGAAAGAGGACAGAGACTGCTCCACCCTTCTCATACCTCTCCTAGCTAGAAAATCACACACACACACACACACACACACACACACACATGCCTTAGGGAATGGGAGGATCTTGGTCCAGACAATGTTTGGACCAACTAGGGAGGTTGTTGTCAGTTGTTTATTCACAGAAAGGCTGAGTGTAAAAACCACAAACACAGAGAACGTTGAGATAGAAGCCGAAGGAAATCCCAGTGGACACTGCTATTTTGGTCATCACAATAGCATGTGCTTTGAGCATTTTGTATCCCAAATCCAGGGAATCTAAATGAGCTTCAATGAATAGGACAGCCTATAAAACCAGGACTTAGCCACTCAAAATGCTGACAGTGGGCCTTTGAAAAACACTGGTCTAATCAATGGCCAAATTCTCTGGCAATGGCAAAACTACTTGAATAGACACTTAACCAATGATACACAAATGTCAAATCTGCACATGAAAAGATAGTCAATATCATTAGCTATTAGGAATGCAAGTTAGAAGCATGATGAGGTACCAGCACACACCTACTAGAATGGCTATAACAAAAAAAAATTCTGAAAGTATCAAGTGCAGGTAAGGATAAAGAGCTACTAGAATTCTCACACATTGCTGGTGGGAATGCCAAATGGTTTCTCCACTATGAGGAAACAGTTTGGCAATTTCTTATAAAGGTAGACATATACTTCTCTGACCCAGAAAGTGCTCTCCTACTTATTGACCCTCGAGAAAGAGGGGCTGACATTCACACAAAAATCTGTACACTCTTGTTTGTAACAGCTCTATTCATAATAGCCCCAAACTAGAAACAACCCAAATGCCTTTCAGAAGGTGAACTTAGGTTAAATAAACTGAAACATCTAGGGACACGTGGGTGGCTCAGTTGGTTAAGCATCTGCCTTCAGCTCAGGTCATGATCCCAGGGTCCCAGGATGGAGCCCCCGCATGGAGCCCTGAATCAAGCTCCCTGCTCAGCAGGGAGTCAGCTTCCTCCTCTCCCTCTGCCCCTACCCCCTGCTTGTGTGTGCTCTTTCTCTCTCTCAAATAAATAAATAAAATCTTAAAAAAAAAAAAACCTTAAACATCTGTACAGTGCAATCTTATGTAACAGTAAAGACACAAAGTATTAATCTATTGAGGCATGCAATCACTTGGATGGATCTTCAAGGTTTTATACTGAGTGAAAGAAGCCAGTCTCAAAAGGTTACATGCTATACCATTCTATTGGTATGACATTCTCAAAAAGACATAACTATAGTTTCAGAGAATAGATCCACTGATCTATTCTGCTGCCAGGGGTTAAGAGAAAAGGAAGATGTAACTACAAAAGGGCAATTCTGAAACTACATACTGTATCCCCACAAGGGAGTTTTTGATAAAGTGATTGCGCTGTTCTGTACCCAGATGGCAGTGTATACAAATCTATAGACGTGTTAGAATTTATAGAACTGTATACAAAAAAGTCAATTACACTGTATGCTAATTTAAAATAAGAGTAGGGTACCTCGGTGGCTCAGTCAGTTACGCATCCAGCTCTTTATTTCAGCTCAGGTCATGATTTCATGAGAGATTCTCTCTCTCTCCCTCCATTTGGTCCCACTGTTCCTCCCTACCCCATTCATGTGTTCTCTCTCTCTCTCTCAATAAAATAAAGTACAATTAAGAATAAGAAAAATAATTACCAGACGTATTTGTTCAATAACTTTTCACTCTGCAGCAGGATTCTCAGGAACAAATTAAGGTTATTTAGCAAAGAATAAATGCATACATTAGAAAGGAAGAGCATAAAAGAAAAAGCCACTGGGAGATTTGAGTGGGGAGAAATCATTTCTGGATAAGAATGAGGACATAGTTAAAAGGTGGCTTGGATCTTGGAAGATTTGTAGATACTTTTAAATTTTTTAATTTTTATAACATTATCAGTACTACAGAAATAATATTTGCCATGTAACACAGTTCAACAACACAGAAGTGTATAACTAAATAGTGAAAGCCACACAAACACACACATACACACAAATACAACCCTATCACTGCTAATCCCACTCCCCTTGGTAACCATTGTTAACTTGGACATAGCTCGGTTTATATCCTCCCAAACATTTTTCAGTGTATATATGAAGAATATATTCATACAGTTTATTGACCAGACTGAAATCAGTAAAAATGATTATATTTTACAGGCATGAAATGATTGTATTTTTCTCCAATGCCTGTAACCATACTCTCTCAGATTTTTCTTTATCACCCTTAAAAAACAGCTTGAGAAGATTCCATAATTTGGGGTGCCTTTCAGCCACTATGACTAACTCACTAAATTTATTTAGAGCAGCAGTTTTTAGGGGGAAACCTGAAATGATCTCATGTAATTCTGAACATGTCAAAAATAATATACACTTGAAACTAATATAACATTTATGTTAATTATGGTTCAATAAAAAATAATTAAAATTTTAAAAACAAAATAAAAATTGCAAAAAAATGCAAGAGTAGAAAAAAACAAATCTGTCTAGGTTAATAATATGTATATGCTGTCAAATACGCATGTTTAGCTAAATTAATAGTATATGCATAGACTTTTGATTGTTTCATCTATATCCCAAAACATTTACATATTCAAAGTAACCCTCAAAAACTTTATGGTGTCCCTATCAGAAAAATGGGGAATAACCTCACTTACCTCACATTCAGGGCCACTTCGTCTCATATATATATACAAACATAATGCTTCGGTTTTATTTTTTAACAAAAAGGGAATACACATAAGATCTGTTATTTTCTTATCTCTTTTTCCTTACTTAACAATATGCTATTGATAAGTTGTCAATGTAACCAGATCTCATTTTTTTAATGACCTATGGTTAACCTGCCACACAATAATAAGCAATTAGATTGTTTCCTGATTTTGCTATTACAAAATATTGTTACAGGAAAGGTTTATATACTTTGTGTATTAGTTTCCTAGGGCTGCTGTAACAAATTAGTGCAAACTTGGTGTCTTAAAACATCAGGTGCATATATTCCCTCATAGTTCTGGAAGCCAGAAGTCCAAAATGAAGCTGTTGGCAGGGCCAAGCTGTCTCTGAAGGCTCTAGGGGGCAGGCCTTGCCTCTTCCAGCTCCTGGTGGCTCCAGCTGGTGCTCGGGTTGTGGCAAAAGAACTCCAATGTCGGCCTCCATCTTCGGATGGCTTTCTCCCATGTCTGTCTTCTCCACTTTTCTTAGGACACTTGTCTTGGGATTCAGACCCTAATCCAGGATGATCTCATCTTAAATTCCCTAACTTAATTATACCCACAAAGACCTTTGTTTCAAATAAGGTCATAGGCTGGCCATATCTTTTGGGAGCACAAGGCACCATTTAACTCACTAGACCTCAGAACATATGAGCAAGGAGCCTGTAAGATTTTGTTGAAAGTGGCCTAACTAGACTATAAAGTACTTACATTCAAATTGTGTTAGATACTTCACCAACTCTGGATACCATTGGTTTCTTTCATGTTTGCTAATAAAAATGGTTAAAATGGTGCCTTGTTTTAATTTGAACTTCTTTGATAATTAATGAGAATAAACATCTTTTTGCATCCTCATCGGCATTTTCTGTTTCTTCTGGCTCATGCTCTTTGTTTATTCCTTTAGTGTGTGTGGTTTTTTTTTAATTTTATTTTACTCATTTTTCCTCACTGATTTGTAATTGCTCTTGACTGGTAAGACTTGGATATATGAAAGAAAAACAAGTGAAGATTTTGAAAGCTGACCTCTCCTTTCTTCTGGGGGCTCTGGGTGTGAACAATTCAGTTCTGGAATTTGGGTGAGGAGCTATGGCTTCCCACTGTAGAAACTCAGGTCACGCCTCTGGTCACCAGAACTAAGGTTGGTTTGTTGGTTGGTTGGTTGGTTGGTTGGTTTTGTTGTCCAGATCAAGGAGGGCTCTAATCAGTGGCCCCTCTCCACTAAGCATTATTACATAATAGCTAAAATCATAGGCTCTGAGTCAAACATGCCTTCAAGAAAAGACCGCGCCTGTTCCTCACTGTGCTCCTGGGACAAGTCGACCTTGCACAGTTTGTTTCCTCATTTGCAAAATGAGAAATATATAAAAATAAAATACTGAAAACCCCTTGAACCTATCTTTCAGTGGATAATTCTCTCCCTTGTCTCCTCCCCATCAAGTGTTAGAATGAAGAGAGGCTTTCCTGAAGATTTTTGAGCGGCCACCATCTGCTCTCTCACCTCTAACAATCTCTATTTCTTCATCCTGTTTTATTTTCTTTTCCCATTATTGTTACTTGAAATTACCTTGTCTATTTATTTATTTAATGGATTATAGTCAGCCCTCTCGTCACCCTCCTCTGTAATGCTAGTCCCATGAAGGCTGTGACCTAGTTGGTCACATCCACTCTACATTCATTCACAAGACCTAAAGCCTTGCCTGATACACAGTAGATGCTCAAAAGATCTTTTTAAGCAGATGAATGAATTATTAGTGAATGAATGAAGTAGCCTTCTACATAATAAGTGTTCAACAATGATAATGAGAATCAATATCTAAATCTCTATGATTCTGCTTGTTCAATTAATTAAGAAGCCCATTAGACTGAGGTTGCTTCGGTGCATTAGTAGCCTCTGTAAGCCGACCAAAACCTAAGCCTGTAATGCCTCGAGGTTAAGAAATTGAAAGCTAAAGACAACCAATCACATAGAGCCAACTAGAGTTTCCCATATAAGGCAACTGTTTAAGCTTTAACCGGACAAATAACGTCCTTGCTTTGCTTCTGCCTCATCCTATAAAAGTCTTTCCCTAGCTCCTATAGGTGGAACACAACTAACCACTTCCAGTTTGGCATTGCCCACTTCAAATCAATTTTTGCTCAAACTCAACATTTTTAATATGCCTCATTTTATCTTTTAACATACTATATTCAATACTATATAGAATACACACTCTATATATGCACACTACACACACACACACACACACACACACAAGACATAACTTGCTAACCAGGATCTGTGCTCTCAAATCCTCTTTCAGGTCAAATGTATTGTGTTGGCATTATAGTCACTATCTGCTAAGCAGGTACTTTATTATTTTTCAATGTTCTAGCTATCTTAAAGTGAAGAAGTCTGTAGTTATTATTCAGTTTTGGTCTAAAGACAGTTAACATTTTAGCATGGCTGACCAGTTCAACATATAACTCACTACCACACAGAACACACGCTGTATGTATTACATTACCTCTATTCTTTTCAACTGCATTTAATAGTTCATTTTATAGGGTGTGGGCCAGAGGAAGTGAGTGAAGATGGCCAAAGGTACAAACTTCCAGGAATAAGATTAATAAGATCTCAGGATGTAATGTGCAGCAGGGTGACTATAAAATAAATCAAAAGAGACTGGGAGATTTACGGGCAGAATTAAAATATTAGTGCTCTTAATGATCACATCTTGCTTGTTTAGGTCACTAAGTGAACCAACACCATTCAGTTTCACATATGGGGCTAGCATCCATTCCCTCATACGAAACCAAATTCACAGTTCAGCCCCATTCCATAAAAATTTTCTAATTGGTGTTTTTGTTACTGATATTCATTTCATTCCATCTTTAAACCTGACAGACACCATTACCTCCACTCGCACCAGGACAGAGGACTTTTCATTTGGAAAAACAGGTGAGTTCTGGCTTTAAGATCAGTCTGGGCCATTAACGCAATTCAATAACATTCACTCATTTTAAATCCAACATATTTATTCCCCTTAGCTATTTTATTTGCGTTTGTTTGTTTTTAAATGGCAGCTCCCAGCATGATTTTCAGAGGAGAATGATTTAAAGTTCATAAAATGTCATCACACAGTACCACTTTCTCTAACAAATTACCCAGGAAATAAAGATGAAAGTCAAACATAAATGACTTAAACTTTTTTATGTAACATGATCTAAAATTACTAGAAACATCAGATTTCCAAAGATCTCACACAATTTTGCTCACATCCTTTATTAGTGAAATTTTTATTGTTCGAAGATGCAAAGCATGTCTATCTTCAAAAATTATTCAAATTGGTTTTACAGATTTTTGTGATTATTATGCATCTTCTATTCCAACCAGAGGTAAATATTCCAAAAGTAACTCTATTTTTATTAACTTACATGACAGGACTATGGTCTTTTTGAGATTCTCTCTGAGTTGAGTTCTGATAAAACACACAAGTTACCTCTAACCAGAAGTTTCACTAATAAGAATTCCTCCAAAAGAGCATTCTGAACACCTAATACATTACAATTTCTCAGTTACCACTTACAACACATCCAGTTCCGTGAGAGAAAAAGAAATTTCAGATTCTAAGGGAACATGAAGCAAGGCTATGAGGTAAAAATGAAACAATGCATATACAAATCCCAAGGACTGTGCCTATCTGCATAATATGCCCTCAAACCTTTGTTAGTTTTAAGTCTAATTTCCTCATGTGAAAAGTAAATGCGCCTACTTACATATGTGATAAGAATTATAAAATAGAAAAAAAATTTAATTTTAGTGTTTGTAATATAACAAAGATCAGTTTGTTTGCTAGATGGGAAAATTAGGACTCTGAAAGAAGCAAAAGAAAACAGAATATGCTACATGCTAAGAAGTTACAGTTTGAGAGGCGCCTGAGTGGTACAGTTGGTTAAGCATCCAACTCTTGGTTTTGGTTCAGGTTGTGATCTTGGGATCGTGAGACTGAGCCCCACGTTGGGCTCTGCACTCAGCATGGAGTCTGCTTCAGACTCCCTCTTCCTCTGCCCCTCCCTGCTGCATGCGCTCTCTCTCTCTCTCAAATAAAAAAAAATAAATCTTAAAAAAAAAGAAGAAAAAAAGAAATTGCAGTTTAGTAATGACCAAAAAAAAAAAAAAAAGATCCAGTAGACCTTGCTAAAGACATCTGAAAGCAGAGACCAAAATGTCAGAAAAAGTGGTTTTCCAGACTTTTGGAATTCATGGATTAGTAATTGTTTTTTAAGGATTCATCATCATTCAGGATGCCTGGGTGGCTCAGTCTGTTAAGCATCTGCCTTCGGCTAAGGTCATGATTCCAGGATCCTGGGACTGATCCCGCATTGGGCTTTCTGCTCAGCGTGGAGCCTGTTTCTCCCTCTCCCTCTGCCACTCTCCCTGCTTGTGCTCTCTCTCTCTCTGATAAATAAAAAAATAAACTCTTTTTTTTAAAAAAAAAAAAAGGATTCATCATCATTCATAAATATAAAAGCTGTAAAAGCAAAACAGAAGAATGCAATCTCCAAAAAAAGGATAATCCTTTAAATATACTTAATAAACAAACAAATTATCTTATGGAGATTACATTGTTCTTATTCTTCTCATTTACTTTAGTAAATAAAACCTTGTCACAGAGAAGCAGTAATCCACAAACCATTTCTGGCATTCTGTCTTCTAGAACATCATGAATGAATGAGGCGCTGAGAGGCATGCACTCCCTGACTCGAAGGATCTGCTCTTCTTAAGGAGTCCCAATTCTTCTGACCACATGTAATAGAAAACCTCACTATGAAGCCAATAACCTTAACTCCAACTGGAGCCATATCAGAGAACAAATGTGTACTGATGAGTTATCAGAGGGCATATTCAATAGTCTAGTATGTTCTTTTACTCTGCCTCACTTTATGGGTACTCAGGCCACATGTTAGGACCACAGCTGACCCTTGGCAGAATCCTGAGGGATTAGGGGAACGAGGGGAGGTGTGAACAAGCATTTTCTGAACACCAATGCATTGATCTAGGTGGTGGCATTATTTAACATCACACTAAATCATCAAAATATTATCAGATATTAGTAACAACTCTTAGAAAAAATGAAGATTCACTGATGAGAAGTTGTCAAAGACAACGCCACAGCTGGAAGGCATTAGATTCTATCTCTGAATCTAACATGACATTTTAAGCACTCCACACTGGCAGCTTTGTTTTGACCATTGCCCACAATTCTCCCCTATGATATCCATCAATCTTTTTTTCAGAATGATCTTTCCCCTTTCAAAGTGTATCCCCAGGCTGCCGACCTTTGCTTTCTCAACAAATCTGATAAATTTCTGCAAAGCCTCCCAAGGACTAACAGACCATCCTTCCCCTTTTATTAAGCATTTTCCCCTTTACAACATCATCTTTAGCCAAAATCATGATGGAGAACAGTATTATTGTTTGGAAGCACCAATAATCTCCCCCCAACAACTATCTCTCAGTCTCTCTCTCCCTCTCTCTCTCACACACATGCGCCCACACGTAAAAGCAACTACTCAGTTTTAGTGGCTTACAAATGTCCTTTGAGAAGAAATCCTCTGTATGAACCCACTTAATCACGTTGGGTCACAGGGTTAATCCAGGAAAGACACGGAAGTTGGCAAGATTCCAGACACCACACATGTGGGATTGAGCGGCTGGACCTACAGTATGACATGCCCCTGGCTCTGAGGATCTTGGAAACACTGTGAATATTATCACCAGTCTTTTGCAAAGTACACACTGAATTACCAATCCAATAAAAGCAAAAGCAGAACATAATGTGGGAAAAAATAATGCAACCTAGGAGAGACCTCCTCCCCCGACGGCCCAAAAGCTCTCATTAGTCATAGTCCCATGTGTCAACCAAAGAAAGACAAGATCAATAAATATTACAAGGCACTTACTATGCTCCCATGGCTCTCAAAGTGTATTACCAAAGAAACATTGCTTTCCTATTTTATGGCTTCTCATTTACTTTAGTAAATAAAACCTTGTCACAGAGAAGCAGTAATCCACAAACCATTTCTGGCATTCTGTCTTCTAGAACATCATGAATGAATGAGGCGCTGAGAGGCATGCACTCCCTGACTCGAAGGATCTGCTCTTCTTAAGGAGCCCCAATTCTTCTGACCACATGTAATAGAAAACCTCACTATGAAGCCAATAACCTTAACTCCAACTGGAGCCATATCAGAGAACAAATGTTCTCTGATATGAGAAATTGACCAGTAAAATTGTATGATGTTTAAAGTCTACACATCAAGTTTATGATTTGATATACATACACATTCTGAAAGGATTGCCCCTATCATGTTAACTAGCACATCTATCACCTCTCATATTTACCTTTTTTTTTTTTTTTGGAGAGAACATTTAAGTTCTATTCTTTTAGCAGATTTTAGTAATATAATATACTGTTACCTATAGCCCCCATTTTATACATTAAATCCCCAGAACTTATTCATCCTGTAACTGAAAGTTTGTACCCTTTACCAACCTCTCCCTATTTCCCCTGTCCTCCCCCACTAAGCCCTTAGCAACCAGTTTTCTATTCTGTTGAAAGAACATTTTTTTAAAGTCCTAGCATTGTCCACAAGTTCTCAAGAATGTGTGTATTCTCCTCCCCCACTCCTCACACCCCAGTGACAAAGTATAGATTTCTACTCTATAGTTACTGAGTAGAGCCTTTGGAGGCCCCTTTTCCCTCATGCCTCCATCCAGGGATGGTCTAGAACCTCTCAGAGATGTTGTATAAGAAGAAAATAACTTTTACTGTGTTAAGTCAGTATATTTGGGTTTATTTGTAATAGCTCTACAAATCCAAGTGAATTGGGCTAAAAATTTTCCCATTAAAACTTTGGTGACTGGCTGGAATTACAAGGAAATAAATTGTCAAAATTATTACATGTGTTATTTCTCACAGTAACTCTTTGATATGAGCACTGTTGTTACCTTCATTTTACAGTAAAAAATTCTGATATTTAGAGAAGTGAGTCAGCTTGCCAAGATTACATAGCTGGTGAGTGGTGGGAGCCAGGAACTGGGCACAGCATGATTTTCAAGCTATTGTTTTCCACCACTATATAATTCCTTTGTCCCTAAGTATGCTGAGCTAAACCAATTCAAATATTTTGGAGAGAGATACTGGCATTTTTTAAATTAATGAACTGATCCTTTTAAAAAGTTTTTTTTATCTTTGCTCAATACTTATCTATATTGTCCATTTTAATAAACTTCAATTTTGGGGCCCCCATAAAATGGTTGCCTTATTATATACAGATCTATGCTTTTAAAGGTACAACTCCAATAATTAAATATATTTATACAAGGGTAATTCCCCATGGTAAAAATTCCAGAAGCATTCCGGATTTGCCTCTTTCTGTAGGTAAAGCACAAAATCTAGGCATGATGCCTCCTATCAGAACTTTCAAGAATCTATGCTCCACCCTCCTAGGAAATTATAGAATTACATAAATTAAAACTGGAAGAAACCTCAGATTATCTGGTTTGATATCTTCTTTTTTTGCAGGGGATAAAAGAGGATATTGAGAAACAGAGAGGTAAGCTTCTTGTCTCAGCCATGCTTAAACTGAAGGCCAAGCTATCCTCACTATATGCCACAGTACCATGCTGCTCCACGCCAAGAATGACAATGAGAGCCCAAAGATAAGAGCAACATTTAATGTTCCCTAATAACCTCATGACGAGATTTATGATGTTAGGAAAAGGAAGGAGAAGAGGAAGAAGAAGAAAACAAAGAGGAAGAAGAAGGAGAAAAGCTACAAACTGGCAGAAAGTATTTGTAAGCCACACCAAAAAAGGACATGTATCTACAATCTATAAAAAAAAAAACTCCCAAAAGTCAGCAACAAGAACAAAAACAACCTAATTAAAACATGGGTAAAACATCTGAACAGACACTTTACCAAAAAAGATAAACATATGGCAAATAAGCACATGAAAAGATATTCTACACTATTAGCTATCAAGGAAATGCAAATTAAAAACCCAGTGAAATACCACTATACACCCATTAGAATAACTAAAATAAAAAATAATGACAACATCAAATGCTGGCAAAGGTGTAGTGAAAATGGAACTATCATACATTACTGATGAAAATGTAAAATGATATAGCTACTTTGGAAAATAGTTTGGCAGTTCCTTTTAAAACAAAAAATTGACTTACCATATGACCTGCAGTTGCATTCTTAGGGACTTATCCCAGAGAAATTAAAACCTATTTTCACACAGAAATTTGTACACAGATATTCACAGCAACTTTATCTATAATAGCTAAAAACTGGAAACCACCCAAATGTCCCTCACTAGGTGAATGGTTAAACAAAATGTGGTACATTCATACCATGAAATACTACTGAGCAACAAAAGAACAAATTGTGGATATGCAACTTGAATGAACCTCAAGGAAGTTACGCTGACTGAAAAAAAACAAACAAACACAAAACAAAACAAAAAAAACAACCTCAGGAGGTTATATACTGCAAAACTCCATTTATTTAACAGTAGTGAAATAACATAATTACAGTTAATCCTTGAACAACAGGGGTTTGAACTGCTCACATCCACGTATGTGTGGATTTTTTTACAGTGCAATACTGTAAATGTATTTTTCTTTTTTTAGAAAGTATTTTTTAAGATTTTATTTATTTATTTGTCGGCGGGGGGAACAAGCAGGGGGAGCAGCAGGCAGAGGGAGAAGCAGGCTTCCCGCTGAGCAGGGAGCCCAATGCAGGGCTCAATCCCAGGACCCTGGGATCATGACCTGATCCGAAGGCAGACGCTTGACTGACTAAGCCACCCAGGCGTCCCAAGTAAATGTATTTTTCTTATGATTTCCCTAATAACATTTTCTTTTCTCTAGCTTATTCTATTGTAAGTATATAGTATATAATACACGTAACATATAAAATGTATGTTAACTTTATCTAGTTAGTAAATGGGTTTCTTGGATTCTCTGAGCCACTCTAGAGAATTAATTGAACCCAAAGAGGGGGTTGTGGGACCCTCTGATTTTTAACCAGTTGGTCAAAATGGTAACAACTTGAGTTTGCAATTAACATCTGAAGTGGAGGGCGTTCTTGTAAGATTGAGCACTTAACTTTAGAAATCTGATCCTGTCTCTGTAGATAGTGTCAGAATTTAGTTGGATTTCTTTCTGTCATGAGCATGCTATGAAGGCGCACACACGAGTTGTGTCCACAACGGTGTCCACGGTGTCAGCTTTATTCAATCATAAAGCAAAGTTAATCACAATTATAAAGCAGGTTCAAGATTCCAAACTCAATGACATTTCACCATGTGATTAAACTTGGCTTCTTACACAACACACACAGGGCAGGACAGAAAACAAACCACACAACAAACAAGATAACAGAGGGTGTAGGAAGTTAACAAACCAAACTCCAGGTCAGTCTGGGGGCACACAGTTCAGATAAGACCTCTGTCCAGTCCGGGTCAGCTCTCGGCACTTACTGCTTATTACGTTCCAGCAGTGAAGGCTCTTGGTTCCGTTCGGAGATCAATTGGGCAGAGCCTTTGGTGACAGTTGCTTTTTTTTAAATGGTCAGATATAGAGGGGGTCATGTCTGAAGAGTCTGACAGTTTGCTGCCAAAATCTTCCTCTTTTAAATGGATTGAATCAGTCTTGGGGCCCTGCAGGTCTCCTCTGCTTCTGCTTGCTATCAGTTCTGGGATGTCAGCTGCTGCTGGTCCCAGGGATATCTTGTAGGTGCATACTTTTAACTACTTGCATCGCTGCTTGTCACAGGCTCCTGCTTGACATGAGAGACTCCATTTTGCTCTCTATGCTTTTTGTTGTCTTGTTGCTGAGGCTAAGACTTCCAGTACTAAATTAAATAGTAATGGTGAGAGTGGACATCCCTGTCTTGTTCCTGATGGTAGAAGAAAAGCTCTCAGTTTTTCCCCATTGAGGAGGATACGAGCCATGGGTCTTTCATATATGGTTTTTATGACGTTGAGGTATGTTCCATCTATACCTACTTTGTTGGAGGTTTTTATCAAGAATGAATGCTGTAGGGGCACCTAGGTGGCTCAGTTGTTAACCATCTGCCTTCGGCTCAGGTCATGATTCCAGGGTCCTGGGGTCGAGTCCCGCCATCGGGCTCCCTGCTCGGCAGGAAGCCTGCTTCTCCCTCTCCCACTCCCCCTGCTTGTGTTCCTGCTCTCACTATCTCTCTCTCTGTCAAATAAATAAATAAAATCTTTAAAAAAAAAAAAAAGAATGAATGCTGTATTTTGTCAAATACTTTTTCTATATCTATTGAGAGGTTCATATGGTTCTTTTCTTATTAATGGGTATCATGTTGATTGATTTGTGACTAGTGAGCCACCCTTACAGCCCAGGAATAAATCCCACTTCATCATGGTGAATCATTCTTTTAATGCACTGCTCGGTTCATTTTGCTAGTATCTTGTGGAGAATTTTTACATCCAGATGTGATCCTCAGGGATGTTGGCCTGTAATTCTCCTTTTTAGTGGGGTCTTTGTCTGGTTTGGGAATCAAGGTAAGGCTGGCCTTGTAGAAGGAGTTTGGAAATTTTCCTTCCATTTCTATTTTTTTGGAACAATTTGAGAAGAAAAGTTATGAACTCTTCTTTAAATCCCTGGTCAATTCCCCTGGGAAGCCATCTGGCCCTGGACTTTTTATTTGCTGGGAGATTTTTGATTCTGATTCAATTTCTTTGCTGGTTATGGCTCTGTTCAAGTTTTCTATTTCCTCCTGTTTCAGCTTTGGTAGTTTGTATGTTTCAAGGAATTTGTCCATTTCTTCCAGATTGCCCAGTTTGTTGGCATATAATTTTTCATAATATTCTAATTACTTGCATTACTGTGGTGTTGGTTGTGATCTCTCCTCTTTCATTTGTGATTTTATTTATTTGGGTCCTTTCTCTTTTTGATAACTCTGGCTAGGGGTTTAAGTGTTTTATTAATTCTTTCAAAGAACCAGCTCTTAGTTTCCTTGAAAGGCATCCAAATCAGCAAGGAAGAGGTCAAACTTTCACTATTTGCAGACAACATGATAGTCTATGTAGAAAACCAGAAAGACGCCACCAAAAAATTGCTAGAACTAATACATGAATTCAGCAAAGTTGCAGGATATAAAATCAATGTACAGAAATCTGTTGCATTTCTAAACATAAGGAAGGAAGCAGCAGAAAATGAAATCAAGGAATCAATCCTGTTTACAATTGCATCAAAAACCAAAATATACCTAGGAATAAACCTAACCAAAGAGGTAAAAGATCTATACTCTGAAAACTATAGAACACTTATGAAAGAAATTGAAGATCACACAAAGAAAAGGAAAAATATTCCATGCTCATGAATTCGAAGAACAAACATTTTTAAAATGTCTATACTGCCCAAAGCAATCTACACATTCAAAGCAATCCCTATCAAAATATCACCAGTACTTTTCACACAGCTAGAACAAACAATCCTAAAAATCATATGGAACCAGAAAAGACCTCAAATAGTCAAAGTGACCCTGAAAAAGAAAAGCAAAGCTGGAGGCATCACGATTCCAGACTTCAAACTCTATTACAAAGCTTCAAGACAGTATGGTACTGGCACAAAAACAGACACAAAGATCAGTGGAACAGAATAGAGAATCTAGAAATGGACCCTCAATTCTATGGTCAACTAATCTTCAACAAAGCAGGAAAGAATATCCAATGGAAAAAAGATAGGCTCTTCAACAAATGGTGATGGGAAAACTGGACATCCATGTGCAGAAGAATGAAACTGGACCACTTTCTTACACCATACATAAAAATAAATTCAAAATGGATGAAAGACCTAAAAGTGAGACAGGAAACCATCAAAATCCTAGAGAAGAACACAGGCAGCAACCTCTTTGACATCATCCACAGCAACTTCTTCCTAGAAACATCACTGGAGGCAAGGGAAACAAAAGCAAAAATGAATAATTAGAACTTCATCAAGATAAAAACCTTCTGCACGGTGAAGGAAACCATCAACAAAACCAAAACGCAACAAATGGAACGGGAGAATACTTATAAATGACATATCTGATAAAGGGTTAGTATCCAAAATTCATAAAGAACTTGTCAAACTCAATACCCAAAGAACAAATAATCCAGTTAAGAAATGGGCAGAAGACATAGATAGACATTTTTCCAAAGACGACATCCAGATGGCCAATAGACACATGAAAATATACTCAACATCACTCATCATCAGGGAATACAAAACAAAACCATGATGAGATATCACCTCATACCTGTCAGAATGGCTAAAATTAGCAACACAAGAAACAAAAGATGTTGCAAGGATGCAGAGAAAGGGGAACCCTCTTACACTGTTGGTGGGAATGCAAAGTGGTGCAGCCACTCTGGAAAACAGTATGGGGGTTCCTCAAAAAGTTAAAAATAGAACTACCCTATGATCCAGCAATTGCACTATCGGTGTTTACCCAAAGGAAACAGAAATACAGATTGGAAGGGGTACATGCACCCCAATGTTTATAACAGCATTATCAACAATAACCACACCATGAAAAGAGCCCAGGTGTCCATCAACTGATGAATGGATAAAGAAGATGTGATATATATACACAATGGAACACTACTCAGCCATCAAAAAGAATGAAATCTTGCCATTTGCAACAACATGGATGGAGCTACAGTGTATTATGCTAGGCAAAATAGGCCAGAAAAAGACTAATACCATATAATTTCACTCATATATGGAATTTAAGAAACAAAACAGATGAACAAATGGGAAGGGGGAAAAAAGGGGGGGGGGACAAACCATAAGAGACTCTCAATGATAGAGAACAAAGTGAGGGTTGATGGAGATGGGTGGGTGGGGGATGGGCTAGATGAATGATGGGCATTATGCAGGGCACTTGTTATGATGAGGACTATGTATTATAGGTAAGTGATGAACCACTAAGTTCTACTCCTGAAACCAATATTGCACTGTATGTTTACCAACTAGAATTTAAATAAAAATTTGAAGAAAAAAATATATATAAAAACAAAGAATTTAGTTGGATTATAGGACAACCATCTGGTGTCTGAGAATTGCTTGGTCATGTGGGGAAACCATCCCACATTCACTGCAACTGGAATCAGAATCTTGAGCATCTCAGACCCAACAACATAGTAGACTGAGAAGTTAGATCCTGAAATAATAATCAAGATGTTGAAAGACTACTTCTGATATTATGTAAAAGTTATCACCTATCTAACTATATTTCTAGTGAAAATTCAATGTTATCAAAATGTATTTCCTATGTAAAGGGAAATTGTTTTAATAGATGTTAAGTGAATTCAGGAGGAGAGTGCTGAAGTACTATTACTCATGTACAGTCTATAATAGTAACATTTTACTCCTTTGCACAATGGCTAAACATTAGTCTAATCTTTCAACAAAGAATAAAAAAGTTTCCTTGAGGTAAATATCAGTTTTGATTATTTTATTGTTGTGCGTTGGAGTAAACACCAAGTATGTGTTTGCTCTGAGGAAAACAGGAAATCACCATAGGGCTAGAGCTGAGGTTCTGGATCTGTCAATGAGAGGGATACAGGTGTGTTAGAAGAGCAGCTTCTGGATCCAGCTTGTCCTGAGGTCAAAGTCTTCCACAGGCTTGCTATGTATCCTAGGCAACTGACTGAAGAGTTATTTCAACTATAAAATGGAAATAATATCATTTACCTTCTAGAGCTGTGGAGATGATAGCAAGGTAAGTGCTTTGTCTACTTCTTGGAATGTGAAACATGCTCCAGCTACTATCACAATAATCACATAGGCAGAATTATCCAGTTTATCTTAAACCATCGGTCAAAAGATATTTGGTTTTCAAGCTTGGTGTTACATTAAAAATTCAATTAAACATGCTTTGTGATACAAATGTAGGGATTCGAAGGGATACGTGCACCCCGATGTTTATAGCAGCAATGTCCACAATAGCCAAACTGTGGAAAGAGCCAAGATGTCCATCAACAGATGAATGGATGAAGAAGATGTGGTCCATATATACAATGGAATATTATGCAGCCATCAAAAGGAATGAGATCTTGCCATTTGCAACGACGTGGATGGAACTGGTGTTATGCTGAGCGAAATGAGTCAATCCGAGAAAGACATGTATCATATGATCTCACTGATATGAGGAATTCTTAACCTCAGGAAACAAACTGAGGGTTGCTGGAGTGGTGGGAGGTGGGAGGGATGGGGTGGCTGGGTGATAGACATTGGGGAGGGTATGTGCTATGGTGAGTGCTGTGAATTGTGCAAGACTGATGAATCACAGACCTGTACCTCTGAAACAAATTATACATTATGTGTTAAAAAAAAAAAAAAGAAAAGAAGAAGAAGATAGCAGGAGGGGAAGAATGAAAAGGGGGAAATCGGAGGGGGAAACGAACCATGAGAGACGATGGACTCTGAGAAACAAACTGAGGGTTCTAGAGGGGAGGAGGGTGGGAGGATGGGTTAGCCTGGTGATGGGTATTAAAGAGGGCACGTATTGGATGGAGCACTGGGTGTTATACGCAAACAATGAATCGTGGAACACTACTTCAAAAACTAATAATGTAATGTGTGGTGATTAACATAACATAATAAAAAAAAATCAAAAAAAAACATGCTATGTAAGAATAATGTCTTTAAATATTTAGACTACTGAATTAAAGCACCAATAGCTGTCTCATTATTAATGGTAAAGTGTCAACAAAAAACAGAATAATCAGAAAAAATATCAGCATGCTTAGTGCCTTTAGAATGACAATAAGCTGATTCCTTCCTACAATTTTTGTTAAGTATCAACCTAAAATTGTACCTGGGGAATTTAAATACATGGAGAACCAAAAAATAATCCCTTTTACATCTCAAGTATTATAAAAACAAACCAAAACCAAATGCACAAAAATTCCAGATGTCTAGAAGTACTCCTCTCTCATCCCTACTCTCTCTATAGCTGCAGTTGCAGAATATGATGGAGAAGAATCTACCTCCCAGCACTGGAATTTGGTGGGATAAGAAAAAGAGTCTAAGCAAAACATAAACTCATTAAAAATAAACAAGAAAATCCCCAAAGGGTAATGCAGATTTTATTAATTTCCTAAGTATCTTGTTAATCATAACTGCCAGTGGTAAAGAATTTCCAGGTATCTGAAAATACCTAACACTAAACACCATTTTTTGGTAGTACTTAATTTTCACAAGGGAGTTGTAAATATAACCTGTTCTTGGAGCTAAAATGAGGTCAAGTTAATCATTAAAAATGGTATTAAAAATAGTATCTTGGGATGCCTGGGTGGCTCAGTCGGTTAAGCATCTGCCTTCGGCTCAGGTCATGATCCCAGAGTCCTTGGGATCGAGTCCGGCATGGGGCTCCCTGCTCAATGGGGAGTCACCTTCTCCTTCTCCCTCTGTCCCTCCCCCCTGCTCATGCTCTCTCTCTCTCAAATAAATACAATCTTCAAAAAAAAAAAAAACAGTATCTCTATGGCTATACTTCTACCCACTGAGAAAGTTCCACAACCTCTGTAATTGCTCCATGAGCTAGTGTTTTGGCTAATATACGGAGTCTGCCATTTTCCTCCTATTACAGTCTGGCCTTCACACTGGGGCAGTGCTATTGCCAATGTCCAAATCTGCAATTCTGCCACCAATGTCAAGGTTTCCTGCCTACGGCCACACCAGGTCCAGGGCTCCGAGTGGAGGGTGCCGATGCCTCTGCCCAAGTGTCAGCAATAAACATGCTGGTATTTAGCGTCCTTCACATTGCACAGAGATTTCACGCAAGACAATGCTTCCCCTTCCCACTCACAAGCAAAACTGATGAGGTTGAGTTAAAAGTCCATCAAAAGTGATTGACTCAACTGATCGGTTCGGCATCCCTGTCACTTATCAAATCAGATAAAGTGCATGATACATGCACACACAGAGACATGCAAAAGTCATGCCTCTGCAGTTCATCCAGGAGTACCCCTTCCCATGTCTCAGACGCAGCCTTGGGTGCCAGAAAAATAAAGCTCCTGGCCTCGAGGAGTTTGCAGTCTCTCGGTGGTAATGCTGTTAAAGCAAAAGGATGAAAGTACTCAAGGTTTCTTTAAATCTGCTCTCACATGAAGAACACTTCCTTGAATACTTCCCTGATACAATCTCATCAAGTCAGCAGAGTCATAAATACGTAAGTTTATTATGAAAAAAATCACTGAGCCATTCAAAATTTCAGTAAACCCGAAAAATACAATTCAACCTCTGGGACTGTTGCCTTTATTTGGAGGATTAAGATTCTATGATGGACCTTGGGGAGGGTATGTGCTACGGTGAGCGCTGTGAACTGTGTAAGACTAATGAATCACAGACCTGTACCCCTGAAACAAATACTACATTATGTTAATAAAAAAAATTTTAATTAAAAAATAAAATACAATAAAAAAGATTCTATGGTTCAGCTCAAAGAGATGTGCTGCACAAACATATTCACTGATTGCATGTTAGTGGTCTGCCAATCTGGAGGGTCCATAAAAGAATTGTTCATAACATCTGTATCTTGGTAGGGAAAAAAGTGGTACATATTCCACTATCCTACTATCCTTAAATTTCTTTGTATTTTATAAGAGATTAGTGTTTCATTCCCCTACTGTGTCCACTATTTTTACTTTTATAAATACTGTTGTAATAAACATCATTATAACTAAAAATTTGTATATTTCTTCACTTCAAAGAGATTCGTAGAGTAAAATTGTCTGGCCAGTGTGTATGTATTTAACGCATCAGTATTATGCTCCAAAAAAGGGGTACCAACTTACAGTGCCACTTGTAATGTATGAAACTATGTTTTATGGAAAAATTCTTAAGTAAAAAAATTAATGAACTGTTGAAAGTGTTGCATTCCTGGGAAAATATCTTATGTGCAGGGAAGAAAAAATGCCAGATGAAGGTAAAAGACATAAATTATGATATCTTGAACAAAATAGTTTCTGTATTTAAAACTTTTTTGAATCAGACTGTGTTGTCAACCACATTTAAGTTCTTCTTTTGAACATTTTACACACACACACACACACACACACACACCAGCACAGCAATGCCTTCCTTAACTCTATTTCTACTTACCTATATTGTTCCCCTCCTACAAATATCCTGCCTTGGTAAGCCTAGCAGTTACCTGTATAACTTTTATTAACTGTAGGAGCCACATAATAGGTATGGTCCTAATTATTCACACCTCATAATGTAGCCACTTATTCCTCTATGTATATAGTACTTGCTTTCATATAACATAATTATTCTCCATGGAGACTGGGCCATAATGTCTTTCAGAATAGGCACCATGTTTTAAACACTCTTGCTTTTGAATCTTTGTCAGTCTTCACAGGACTAACATAAAATTAAAACTTAAAGGTTAGGGGCACCTGGGTGGCTCAGTTGGTTAAGCATCTGCCTTCAGCTCGGGTCATGATCTCAGGGTCCTGGGATCGAGTATCGCATGGAACTCCCTGCTCAGCGCAGAGTCCACTTCTCCCTCTCCCTCTCCGCCCCGCTCATGCATGCTCGCTCACTCTCTCTCTCTCAAATAAATAAATAAAATATTTTTTAAAAACACTTAAAGGTTGGATGATGGCATCCTTCCTAGTGGGAAAATAAGCATGGCCTCTAGCCTAACAATCAGTTTGAAATCACATAAGGTCTGGCTGAAGAGAACAAACTGCAATTGCAGCCTAGGGTTTCCCCAGGCACAAGAAGTAAATTGTACACCACTGTGATTCTCATATCTCTAATGACTACCGGTTTCCGAGTGCTTATTATGCACAGCACTTTTCAAATATATCTTCACTTTCCGTCCCTATTAAAGCCCTGGGAGGTAAGTGATATCTCATTTTACAGATGAGGAAACTGTAGCTCATATAGGTCGAGCACACAAGAGCCCAGATTTGAACCCTTACCCCAGAGTCCTTGCACTTTACCACCAAAATCACTATGGCAAAAAGAAGAAGGGCAGAAACTAGAAATTTCTTAACTTTCAAACTTGAAGCTTTTAGAAATGGCATAAAATATTTTTTTTAATTATACACTCAGAATATTATTTGGCATGCCATTTAACATAGCCTATGCAAGACTTCCACATAAATCCATTTCTCTCTCAATGAAGAAGAAAGAATAAAGATGTTCCATGACACTCACCACCTACTAAAGCACAAAGCATTGAGGATGAGCTTTACGAATAAATCAGATCAAGGGGCTTCTGATTCAAGATGGCTGACGGAATACAGTTTTTCTCACACCCTTTTCTTGACCCCATTAAAATGAGAGTAAAGGAATGTAAAAGAATAAACCCACAACAGTAAGAGATTTGGAAGGGGAGAGTAGTCAGCATGAAAAAGTACATTGTAAGTTTCTGGAAGATGAGGAGATGAAGGTATAGGGCTATGCTATGAAGCAGAGCTGCAGTCAGGCAGGAAGGCTAATAAGTATCTTTGCAAACCCTGAAGGCTGCACCAGACTCAAGGCAGGCAAATTCCACAGGGGTCACGACTGTAATAGGGTTGTAAAGAAGAGAATTCACTGCAAATCTCTAAGACCAGCTCCCTCATCTCCTTCCATACCCCGTGCAAAGGGGTCCAGGCAGCAGGGGGTCAGCAAGCTGTAAAGAGAGGACTCCCCAGGTTAGATGGATGGGTGGGTGGGTGGATGGATGGATGGATGGACAGAAGGACAGACGGATGAGTAGACGCAGATAAAACAACAAAACATGTAGGAATCTCCAGATTGAAAGCTGAGCTCAACTGGAAAAAAAAATAGGAACAAAAATACTTTATTTCCCATGTTTCCTTCACACATTTTAAAAGAACTCCCTGCTCTCTGTCATAAGTTTATTAATTCATGCTGACATTTTCCTCCTTCGGTCTCCCACTATGACATGATATCCCAGAGAAATTATTACAGGTTTAGGAAAGCAATCTTATGGGCTCTCTCATCTGCTCCTGAGATGAATGTCATCTGAATTAGTATTTAAAAGCATGAGGTGGGGGAAAAAAAAAAAAAAAAAGCATGCGGTGGTCTCTGAATTGCTACATCCTGACACCCACCAGGGCAGGAGGCCTATTTTGAAGAACAAACTGGGGATGACAGCTTCCCCAGAAGCTACATACGCAAGGAAACGCCCATTAACTGAGAAGAAAATTGATGAACGTAGCCTTGAGAAATTTTGTGGTTATAAATAAAGGAGAAAAGCGGCAAGTAAACCACAGACATCCTCTCACCATTTTAAAAAATCATCTTATTTTTATGAAGATCATGTAGCAAAATAAAGCCCATGACTCTGTAATATAATTACATCACTAATACAACAGTCTATTTGTCATTCCCTGAGGGGAGCCAGAGTTGGGGCGGAAAAAACTAGATATATAAGTAATTGTACTTGCCACAATGAGAACCCAGAAAATATTTCGCCGCATGTACAGTGTGTTATAAATGTCAGTGTGAAAGCACCATTCGCTTAAAGCCTGCGATCCGTCACCCTTCTGTTATTCACCAACACACAGAGCTGTATCAAAAGATCCATTCAAACAGTGCATCTCAGACTTACATTATCAGCAGACACTGCTTTAATTAGCAGTGGTTTTCAAAGGACTGGATGGCTTCAAGAACTTCATTTGAAACATAAAGTAGAAATCTGGATCCTCATCAGTTTCACTTTACTCTCCCCTCCCGTCCCTGGGTGCTAACAGACACAGCCCTCATTTTTCTTAAAGGAAAAAGAAAAAATGGAAATGGTGGCTGGGATTTTGCCATTCGGGTGCAGTCCACTTTTTCCTTCACCTTCTGCGGAGCAAAGGGACTAAAATTAGAATTGCACAGGGACCAAGATATCTGTGTCAGGCACACTGCCGGGAGTGTAAGAACTACAAAGGGGAATGAGTAAGAGCTTAAGAAACCATTTTAGAAATAACACTTAAAACGCAGACCTTATGTATTCTAAATTTTTATTCCTGATGAAAACACAGCATCAACTTCATTTTATGTAGTATTATGAGAAAATAGAATGCTTTCTTTTGACAACATTTTGACATTAATATTAAGGCACTTACATGCTACTTTATCTATTCCATAATGTTCTCCCATGATCCCATTCTCAAATCTTTGTTGCTTCTCAGTGCAAACATAAAAAATAGGTGCAATTCAATTTGAGTACTAAACTGTGAAATTTTATACTACAAAAAAATCTAATAATCTAGTAACAAGGACTTTGACTTTAAACTTGGTCAATGATGACATAAAAATATAATCTATTTCAAGGTTTCTAATGTCTGTATAAGTAGGCATTGTTTGGTATGGAAAGGGCTTAATAACCACACAGCCCAAGGACACTTTTTACAGACTTATAAAATGCTAGAGAGCACTGCAATCTTTGCAAATCCAACCCAACCTCTCAGGTCTGTAAGGAAGGAGACCAAAGGTTACATGATTTGTCTAAGGTCACATAAACATGACTTGAACACCAATAATGGTCTCCTAGACTCAGCTACAACATGCTTTTTACCACACTCGGTGGCACTTCCACTCTTCTTTGAAATCAGAAGTACACACACGTGCACACACACACACACACACGGCGCAGGCATGCTCCCACACACCCAAAGGCCCGGGTTCCTTGTTTCAGTTTTCATGGATGTTAAGATGGTATTCAGAACACTTGCGTGTACTCACCTACCCTAACTTATCATTTCTGTGGTCTTACCTCATTCTGCAATTATGCCCATTACGACTTCAATTCTCATTGCTTAGTAATTTCCTATCGATCCCAATGGTCTATGGCATCTTGTCTACTCCCTCCTTTTTTTTTTTTTTTTTTTATTTAGAGCTACAGATTCTTCAAGTATTTAAGAATTGTGTTACTGGCTCTATGAAAAGGAAGCAAGGGAGAAGTTAGGGTGGAATTATTTCTTATGCAAAAGAGACTTAGGAGGAATTATTTAGTTTTTCACTTTGATCTGCCAAATGATGACATTTCATGGTTAGTCTTTGCAACTACACTTCACCTGCTGTAAAACCAGAATCTTCTTATTAATGCTGGAGGGATGGGTCAGTTCTTTGGAGAACATTATCTTAACCAGCGAACTCTATTAATACCTGGTGCTGACTAATCAATCCCACAACCCCTTTACTGACTTCTCAGAGAGTTCCTATCTCCCTAAGAAATGGGAATAAACTAATCTTACTAAAAATTCAGAAGTGACACTTACTAAAAATTCAGAAATTCACAGAATCCTAATTCTGAATTTCCTGCATTTGCCTTCTAGTTGAGGGACACTTATTGAGGCACTTATCATACAATTTGGCTTATTATTGCCTATCTGGGTTTTTTAAAAGAATAATTATTTCCACAGAGTATTTTGGATGTCAACTTATTACAGAATTCTAGTCCTCCCTGGAAGAAAACGGATTAATAAATTCAAAATTTACTGGTAATGAATGGGCTGTCCTGGGAGAGTTGCCAAATAGAGACACAGAATGCACTGTAGGCACCACAAACATATTAAGAAGACCAGCAGCCTTCTTAAAGATGCCCAAATGCCTACCATTCTCCATGATGGTGTCACACATAAATACAAACATGAGCCAGCATCACAGAGGAATTAAGGTTTGGGGACAAATTAATTCACACCCTCTACCATCAAAATGGACACCGAAGGCAATTTTATTAGTAAAATACAGAAAATAGCAAGAGTCATTGATCCAGTCTTACAAATGGCAGAGAAATGGAAGGAGTTTTCTAAAATAAATAATCAAATGCCAAAGAAAAGGAGATGTCATTGTTCATTTGTTTGTTTTCATCTTTCCTTCCTTTTGGTCATCACCAAACTTAGTATAAAAGGATCCAGGGCAATCAATTATGGTAAAGATACATAGATCTAGCACCTGATCACCAGAGATTTATGAACCTAAATTTACCACTTATTTTATTATATGATGTTGTCATGTCAGGAATTCTGTATGGAGCCGAATCAACGTTCAAGCCCTACTGAAAATCATCTCTAGAAGACACATCAGAAACATCAGCCGTCTAAACTTTTTTCCAAGCATGTCAGCATCTACTGAGTACCTATTACCAATGACTCTAGTTAGACACAATTAGAAAAATAGATTATGAAGTTGTTGATTCAACACCTTGGGAGCTTCCCAGGTGAAATTTGAAATTGGCCCCCACACATGGAGGGGTAGGAGAGACCAAATAGGCAGACCACTCCAGATTGGTAGATGGCAGGTTTACTAAGCCAGGAACTTACTGATGAGCCTGTCTTAGGCATCGCAAGATGAGTAGTAGAGCTCCACACCCAACCACCAGAATCTTAAAATTCTGTATAGAGAACTTAACTGGGTTCAGACACTATACCATCCAGATGGCATCAACAACACCTTACTCTCTCAAAGCTACTTCCTTGAAAACAGCTACCCACGGGAATGTTAGGCAGAATGTCTATTCCAAGGAAGGGGGTGGCAAGAGGGGGAGGAACCTCCAACTGCCAGAGTCCAGCTCATTGTGGGTCAACAAGCGGTTATGTCCTTTCAGTGACCTCCAACAGTCAATATTATGACAGAATAAAATATGCTACAATATAAAATACTTTACAATTGTTCCACTCTTAAGACGTTCTGCTGAATAATTACAGACTTGCTGTCTCAAGTCTATGTGAGAAAAAATAATTGGGGATGTTTATGTTTTCTACACTTAGAATATATCCAAGCTACTAAAATTTATCATTATTGTTTCATAACCTACTAAAAATAATAAAATATAATAATCTCCTTGGTGGTCAAGACTTTCTCTCTCATGTGTGCTTCCACTACAGTCCACAGGACCCTGTCTTGTTCAAAACAGGCATTTAAAAATGTCCACTGATATCTTTCTGCTTTTTCTACCTAAAAGACACTAGTTTGCATCTGCAAAGGTGCTCTGCAACAAAAGTCAGACTTGTCATCAGATAATAACATTGGGAACTATAACCAAGTGCTAGTCCCATGTTTTTTGTTTGCTAACAAATTCCTTCTTAGAAAATAGTTAGTGTTATTTGTATTAATGAAGCTATGAATAACTAATTGAACCTTATTTAAAAAGTGTGCTTCACTGAATTATCACAGAATTTTAAAAATGCATAGTTTTCTGTGTTTCTGCATTTTAACCAGTTTTTCTTCAATCTCTTTTTTCTTTCATTGTATCAAAAAGAAGTGGCATGATCTCTTTCTTTCTGAAACCGAGAATAATGGATTTTTTGTGTGTGAGATTATAGGTAAATTTTTAAGTCATTGGATAAAACTTTCACCCCCAAAGTCAAAACAAGTTGAAAAATTTTAAACATAAAAAGTAAAATTCTAGTTATCTAAAATTTAGGTTTCCATCTCCTTCTATGACATCCATCCTATTAAAAATCTGTCAGATGACATAATTTCTCAATCTCAAAAATTTCTTTTACTCAAAAAAGCAATACTTATATGACATTCAGAAACTGACTACTGTGTTAATTTGCTTCTACCAAGCTTCAATATAAAGTAAATTGGATGACTTACCCTTCTCATTATCATTATTTTTGTGATATTTATTGAATATTTATTACCTGGGAAGATAGAATTGTCTCTTGAGACATATTTTACTATAGTAATAGAAATTATTAGGTTTATGCATAAAATGTGCTTGTTCTTATCATCTCTTAAAGAAAACATTATTATTTCAGAATATCCTGAGGTGCATGACCATTTTTACTATGTTAATACATGGACTGTTCCTTTTCATTAAGAAATTTTAGTTGAAGATAAATATAAGTGAAATTCTTTGTTGATGCATTTAATAACCTAAAAGAAAAAGATTTTGGAAAATAGGATATCCTGCCTTAATGTTACTTATTTACTAAAACATACTAAATAGAATTGTACTTACTTTCAACACTATTCCAGAAATAACTTCATGTTATAAATGATACGCAGCTTAAATTTATTATTCTGTGTATCATTATTCTGAAAATGAAACTCATAAATAAAATCAGACAATTAATATACTGACACACCACTTCCTAAAATGTGTTCCAGAGAACACTGGCCAGAATATTCACTGTCATTGCATACACACATTAAAATACATTACATTCGTAGGGAGTTTAAGAAGTACAAGATTAACCTCCAGAATGTCTCAAGGTCTTCAGTGTGTTAAAATACAATAGGAGCCTCCAAAAAGAAATAAGACTGTGTAGTTCATTCTATACACTGTGTTTCATGAATATTCTTGAGCATAGATCAGAACCTCTTCTCATGGAGCAGTTAAGAAAATCAGAATTCTAAGGAATGTACTTTGGGGAACACATGATACAATGGTTACTTAAACTTCATCAGGAAAAACAAAGGATCCATTCAGCTCCAACACCAATTATTGTGGAACCAACCAAACAGAACTATATTGTTACAAAATAGCTCCCTCCCTCCCTGCATTCCCATAAAAATCACCTTTAGTGTAATCTGATTTTGCAGAATCAGGGAGGACTAAAATATCCAGCTCATCTTAATATGTTGGTTTTTCAAGGGATGGAAATGTCCGTTTAAGTACATGCTAATTGAGTTTTCTTTTTCATGTTTAAAAAATTGGGATCATATCAACCGATTTATGAAAAATTTAGGTGGGATTGTTAAGTTTAGGACATATTGAAGGGTTTGAGTATCATATTTCTTAACTGATTATCTATTGATGAACATTTAACTGTCAAGCTCCCAGGAATCCAAAGAGCAACAAATTCAGGGCAAAAAAAAAGTCCATAGCTAAAGGTAGCAATTCTCTTACCCCTATAAGGTGAAAACCATATTGGATATATAGTTAAGAATCCTATTAAGGCATCCAAATTGGCAAAGAAGAAGTCAAACATTTTATTTATGGGGAAATGTCAACCAAAAGGTTAAAAACTGAGAGCTTTCCCCCTAAGATCAGGAACACAGCAGGGATGTCCACTATCACCACTGTTACTCAACATAGTACTAGAAGTCCTAGCCACAGCAATCAGACAACAAAAAGAAATAAAAGGCATCCGAATCGACAAAGAAGTTAAACTCCCACTCTTTGCAGATGCCATGATACTCTAAGTAGAAAACCTGAAAGACTCCACTGATGCAGGAATTCAGCAAAGTTGCTAGATATAAAATCAATGCACAGAAGTCTGTTGCATTTCTATACACCAATAATGAAGCAGCAGAAAAAGAAATCGAGGAATCGATCCCATTTACAATTGTACCAAAAATCGTAAGATACCTAGGAATAAACTTAACCAAAGAGGTAAAGAATTTTTACTCTGAAAACTATAGAACACTTATGAAAGAAATTGAGGAAGACACAAAGAAAAGGAAAAACATTCCATGCTCATGGATTGGAAGAACAAATATTATTAAAATGTCTATACTTCCCAAAGCAAACTACATATTCAATGCAATCCCTATTAAAATAACACCAGCATTTTCACAGAGCTAAAACAGACAACTCTAAAATTTGTATGGAAACAGAAAAGACACCAAATAGCCAAAGTGACCCTGAAAAAGAAAAGTTGCTGGAGGAATCACAGTTCCGGACTTCAAGCTCTATTACAAAGCTATAGTCATCAAGACAGTATGGTACTGGCACAAAAACGGACACATGGATCAATGGAACAGAATAGAGAGCCCAGAAATGGACCCTCAACTCTATGGTCAACTCATCTTTGACAAAGCAGGAAAGAATGTCCAGTGGAAAGAAGACAGGCTCTTCAACAAATGGGTGTTGGGAAAACTGGATAGCAACATGCAAAAGAATGAAACTGGACCACTTTCTTACACCATACACAAAAATAAATTCAAAATAGATGGAAGGCCTAAATGTGAGACAGGAAACCATCAAAATCCTACAGGAGAACACAGGCAGCAACCTCTTTGACCTCAGCCACAACAACTTCTTCCTAGACACATTGCCAAAGGCAAGGGAAACAAAGGCAAAAATGAACTATTGGGACTTCATCAAGACAAAAAGCTTCCGCACAGCAAAAGAAACAATCAACAAAACTACAAGGCAGCCTATGGAATGGGAGAAGATATTTATAAATGACATATCGGATAAAGGGCTAATATCCAAAATCTATAAAGAACTTATCACACTCAACACCCAAAAAACAAATAATCCAATCAAGAAATGGGCAGAAGACATGAACATTTCTCCAAAGACGACATATAAACGGCTAACAGACACATGAAAAACAGCTCAACGTTCCTCAGCATCAGAGAAATACAAATCCAAACCACACTGAGATACCACCTCACACCAGTCAGAATGGCTAAAATTAACAAGTCAGGAAACAACAGATGTTGGCGGGGATGCGGCGAAAGGGGAACCCTCCTACACTGTTGGTGGGAATGCAAGCTGATGCAGCCACTCAAGATAACAATATGGAGGTTCCTCAAAAAGTTAAAAATAGAACTAACCTACAATCCAGCAACTATACTACTAGGTATTTATCCTAAGGATACAAAAATAGTGATTTGAAGGGGCACACGCACACCAGTGTTTTTATAGCAGCAATGTCCACAATAGCCAAAACACAGAAAGAACCCAAATGTCCATCAACTGATGACTGGATAAGGAAGATGTGGGGTGTGTGTGTGTGTGTGTGTGTGTGTGTACACACACGTATATATAATAGAATATTACTCAGCCATCAAAAAGAATGAAATCTTGCCATTTGCAACAACATGGATGGAATTAGAGGGTATTATGCCAACCAAAATAAGTCAGTCAGAGAAAGACAAATGCCATATGATTTCACTCATTGGTGCAATTTAAGAAACAAAAGAGATGAACATAGAGGAAGGGAAAAAAAAATAAAATGAGACAAAAACAGAGAGGGAGGCAAACCATGAGAAACTCTTAACTATGGGTAGCAAGCTGAGGTTTGCTGGAAGGGAGGGGGGGGGGGACAGGGTAATTGGTGATGGGCATTAAAGAGGGCACTTGGGATGAACACTGGGTGTTGTATGCAACTGACAAATCACTAAAATCTATCCCTGAAACTTATACTATACTCTATGAGAACTAACTTGAATTTAAATAAAATCTTGAAGGAAACAAAAAGAATCTTATTTTACTTTTGTCTATTTCTTTGGATAGAATAAGCTGATGAATTCTAAAAATCTGTAGACTGTTGATTTTCTTATTTGCTGTAGATCTCACCTTGGAATTTTTTTCAAATAAAGCCAATCATGTGAATTTCTTAACTGTGTGATATATTCCATAACATTGTTCATAATAAAAAATCTCTGAGTATACCTTTAAAGAAGATACATATTATAACTCAGCAATATTATAATGTATACATATTTAAATATTTTAATAGAAAAATATTTTCTCCTTTTAAAAACCATATTTGTACAAATGTCACTATTTATAATAAATTTAATAATTTTCAGAACCTAACAAAGTCTACAAAAATACATCTTTAACTGTATACAGCAACCTAGCCAGTCATACCATATTACATCAGTATTAGCAAGGAACACAATGCTCCACAAGTTGAAGTTTTTAGATGTTTATCCACATAAAAAGCCAAAGTGTTAACCAAAATAATTTCTACTGTGAACTTTTAGAGATATATTATCTATTTTCCAGCTCTCTTAGAGATACTGAATATGTTAACCTTTTCTTGATAACAGTGTCGCGAAAATTCCTTTATCTGAAAGATATCTGGGTTACATACGTACGTAGCTCTGTTTGCCTATAGAGGTAACTGCCCACACTACTGAACTTTAATGTGCCCGCCCCATCACCACCACCAAGAACCATCTCTTCTCAGTGCTGATTAGATGTTCCCAGCCCTTCTGAACTGTCCCACATTTCCCTCTACTCTTCCGGAATTTAATCAGAGGCTAGCCCTAGATCTCTCCTCCAGAGTAATGTTCATGAATTTTGTAACAGCTGCTTCCTCTAAGGAGAGGTTTTTGCTCACTTCTAGGTTCACACCTGTGTTCAAGGTAGAGTCCAGCATGCAGAATGTCTGACCCTCCGGAGAGTGCAATGCGTATACATCAAATCACCGCACATACGAGACCATTTTCACTTCTGTTTACTTGCCCCATGTTCACTGTATTGATTTATAAAACTCCCCATAAAAGATTGCCAGAAAGCTCTGGATCAAATTTCACACTAATTCATAGCAACTCTTTATTCATGTATTTATTTACTCTCTATCTGATTCCATAAAGGTTTTATAACCACTAAGGCTTTAAGGTGGGCATATCCGAGTTTTCCTTTTACTTTGAAATGCACTTCAGATTTCGCTTTCTATATTAATGAACTTTGGGTATGTATTTTCTAACTAAGTCAAGCCAAAAACAGTTTGAAAATATTAGGTTCAGCTCAGGGAATCCTCAAACGTTATAGTTTTTAATCTTCATGACAGCCTTCAAATTAGTATTACTACTCCCCATCTTACAAGTGAGTTAACTGTGACTCAGAAAGCTTAAACAAAATCCCATAGTCCTACATTTTGAAGTTGTGGAGTGAGAACTGTCACACAAAACTGTCTGACTCAAAACCCCTCGTTAGTTCTATAATAATGCATAGCTTTGCAATATAGTCAAAAAGCCAAACAGTCTGTGGCTAGACAACCATCTAGAACAGAGATCCACAGCTAATATTCAAAATGATGACCTGAATCCTTTAAGAAAAAGTTACATTTTATTCAATGTATTTCTTCAAGACTTTGAAATTCTAATATACTTCAGGAATTTTCAACCCTCTGGGGTTTTTTTTCATCTTTCAAGTTTTACTATCATTAAGAGTGCATAAATCTCTATTTCAAACATCCAGAACAATGCATTCTCACGATTTTAAGCAGTCATAGTCTTAAAAGTTGACGTAGTTTTACTTTTTGCTACTTTTACTGTTGTTAAAATTAGCCAGGCCCGGTTCTATCGTTAACTCTGTAGCCACAGTACATTCCCAAGCATAATTCGCCTCCTATACCCATCAGGTGAACCAGGAACAGCACATTCTACTACTCCAGTCTATAGGATATTTTATGTTTGAACAAATATAGGTAAACTCTACAGTGCATTGACATGTAATTTCTCAGCATCAAGGTAAACTTACTTTTACAACTTTCATAGCAAAATAATAAAACCTTTCTGATGAGTAAGCTTTATCCTTACACTAGAAGATCATTAACTTACTTGATAAAATATTAAAATAGTCTATAATACTTATATATTTTTCTGGACACATATTCCTAGTATCTCGGAGAGAAACTGGACTTTGCTAAGCTTCAGCTCAATAAATGAAATAATCTTCCAGTACTGAGGCAATTACAACGAGGGCTCAAAATAAATGGACTCTGGCTTTTAAAATGGAGGTAAAACACATCATTTAACTAAAATCAAATTTGCCCACATTCTAATATTGAAATTTTAGTAATAATTTTATTGTACCGTGTTCAGCAAAGTCCATGGAACTCATTAATGTTCAGACTGCTGACCAGAAAAAAACATGGAAATGCAAGCTAGTTAGTACAACTTTGCCAATCTGTGATTGCTGCTTTGTTACCACGTCAGTTACACTATCAATCTGTGTACGCTAAATCTCACACATCTTACCGTCAGTTTCTCCTCTAATTTCGCATTTAATAAGCTTCCTTTTTCATGCTTTTCAAATTCCATGTTGAAACTGAATGAGAGAGAGAGACAGAGACAGAGGAAGAGGGAGAAACACAAAAAGAGATTCAGATTCTGTCTAGAAAATGATTTGACGTGCTTACATGTTAGATACTGCAGGACATTCCAAGTTGTGAGTGCTCGGGACACTATCAGAAAGCCCTGGCGATAATTTCTGGTTAGCTAGTGTTTCCATTTATAGATGTTCAAACCCCATAAACAGAGCACTGAAGAGAAGTCAGGCAGCTGGCCTTAGATAATGATAAATGTCACTAGATAGAAAAGCAAACTCTTCAGCAGGAGAATATTCCAACAGGTTAGGTTCCCTGAACCATGAAAGATGCATGTGACAAAAAGCCACCATCAAAGAATTCATTCATAGCCATTGGAGCAGATAAAATATACTCTAGAATACAGACCTAATAAAGCAGTTTACAAAGGACAAATGTAGAATGTCATATGGCCAATATGAATCAGCCAGCCTTGTTTTCCCAAATTCCAATTTGGGTCCTGGTAGTCCAGACAGTTATGCATTATTTTGTAGCTCAAAAGTTTAAAAATACACTTACAGGAAAAGAACAAAAGGATAACTAGTGAAAACTGTTAACACACAACCCATATATTCAAGAGGTATTGCCAATTTTCTTCCACAAAAAGTTGGCAAATGATGCTTAGAAACCCTGTAAAAATAAAAATGGTGTTTCCCGGGGCGCCTGGGTGGCTCAGTTGGTTGAGCGACTGCCTTCGGCTCAGGACATGATCCTGGAGTCCCTGGATCGAGTCCCGCATCGGGCTCCCTGCTCGGCGGGGAGTCTGCTTCTCCCTCTGACCCTCCCCCCTCTCATGTGCTCTCTCTCATTCTCTCTCTCTCTCAAATAATAAAATAAAATAAAATCTTTAAAAAAAAAAAAGTGGTGTTTCCCTTCCTAAAAAAAAAAAAAAACCGGTTTTGTTCTTCATGATCCTGGTTTTTCTACTGGGAACAAAGGACATAGGAGATGAAATTCATTTTTTCCAACTGAACAAATGTTTTCAGAACTCTTTGAAAACTGTTACATGTCTTAGAGAAAATTATTGTGTAACTCGATGGTAATTAACTCTCCCTATTTTTTTTTTTTTTTTTTTGCAACCAACTAGCTATGTGGATGGAAATAAAAAGTAAAAATGGCTTTCAGCTTAAGCCAAGGCTGATCTCTATGGTGGTCTAATCCCTCCGCCTGTTTGAAACATTTTAACACCTGTTTCTGACTTTAAGGCAAGTTTCCCATCAGTTTTTCCTTCACTTTTTAAGAAAACATTTTAGGAAATGTATTGTGGGGCTCCATCCTTCAGAGTGGTGATAGCTGGTTCTCTGTTGCCAGGCAGAGTTGCCCAAGAGCTCCAAAAGGGAAACACTTAGTGAGAAGTAAACCTAGCTAGCCCTGCTTTGGAATGATGAATTCAGAAACACTGTATCAGACTCAGGGGCAAAAGGGACTTCCCTCTTTGGCTCAACTCTGCATTCCAGAAAAGGAATCGTACACCCTTGTTGCCCTAACAAGGTTGAAAACTGATGTCTTATAGGTGTCCTAGTATGCAGGGTTGGTATGTGTCAAAAGCAAGGCAATAGTTAAAATTTTATATAAGTGGAACTTCCAAAATCTCTCTAGGGGAAAAAAAAAAAAAGCATGTTATGGCTACAAAAGGAAACTCGGTTATTGCTAGTTTAAGGCCTGAAGATGAAATTTAGGATCCAGTTTGAAGCAGAGGAGTGATGGGATGCAGAGCTAGTTGGGGAAGAAGAGAAGAGTGATGATGAGAGAGGTGCGCCAGTGAGGTCCCTCCCACCAGGAATGGAAAGTTTCACTTCAGCAAACGTGTACTGAGAAGCTATAATAGGTGAAGATTATTCCAGGTGCAGGCGGAATTTTTTTGAATAAATAAAAATAATACAATTAAAAGACAGAATCTTTACGTTTCTTCCCTCAACAAACTCACCACGTAGGCATGACTAGATCTAAGGAGGATAACAATACTTTTACTAACACACTTTAACAGCACTCACCTTGTGCCAGGAACTCCTTTAAGGCTTTACATATATTATCTCAATTAATTCTCAAAACAACCCTAGACAGGAGATACTCTTATGTTCACCATTGTTATGGGCCGAATTGTGTCCCCTGCCCCGCAAAATCGTGTTAAAGTCCTAATACCCAGCATTTCAGAATAAGACTATATTTGGAAATAGGATATGTGAAGAGGTAATTAAGGTAAAATGAGGTCATTAGGGTGGCCCTTATCCAATATGACAGGTGTCCTTATTAGAAGAGATTAGGACAAAAGCAGAAAAATTAGAGAAGACCATGTGAAGACAGAGAGAAGGCAACCATCTACAAGCAAGGAGAGAGGCCTTCCGGGGAAGCCAACGCTGCCAACTCCTTGACCTTGGACATCCGGCCTCCAGGACCGGGAGGAGAGAGATTTCTATTAAGTCATCCAGTCTATGGTTTTTGTTACCACAGCCTTAGCACACTAATACACCCATTTTAGCGTTAAAAAGAATAGTAAGACAGTTACACAACTAACTGGTGGCACTCAGGTTCCTTGGACCAAGCTCCTAACCACTGTGCACTTAGCACCTCTGAACAAGTAAGTTCATCGCAGACAGAATAGGGGAGTGGGTAAACAGCACTCCACTCTGTGGTGAATAGTAGCTGCTCCATCTACCTACAGAGGTATGTTTAAAGACAGATATTTTAGATATGTTTTAGGGACAAGGGCTTTTTTTTTAGGTAAAAGTATATCTAGCCAAAGCTAGTACTCGCCTATTACTGGTCAAACAGCAGAGACAGGGCCACCCTGGTCTTCCCTCTGCTTGTCTGTCCCACAAGCACTTTCCTTCCTCTGACAGGAATGCTCTCTCCCCAGAGTCCTGTGGCTCCCTTCTCCCTTCATCCAGATCTTCCCCAAAGACCCCATCTAAAATAGCAAACCCTCTGCCCACTCATTTGCTGTGTTCTTCTTCATAGCTCTTATCACCTCTGGTGTCATATTATTTCACGTGATATTTTGAGTGTATCCTTATCTATTCATTTGAGGTCTGTCTCTTCTGCTAGAGCATAAGCACCAGAGGGTACATTATGCATCACTTTATCCAGGCACTTAGAACATAGTAAGGACCAAATAAATTCTTGTAAAGGTAAGAGGAGAGGAGGGAGAGGACGGAAAAAAAAAAAAAAAAGAGGAAAGAGAGGGTAAGGGGGGCAGGAGGTAAATGTATCAAACGGATGTGACTTAAGACTTGTCATGCACTGTTATTCATATGACTTTTGGTAGGAAATTGGAATAAAATGCATTTATCCAACACAAATCATATTACAGATGAACACAATATTGATTGTTCACTTACTCAAAAAATTAACTATTGGCGTAAAGGAGAAAAAAACAGACTTAAGCAGGAAGAATGGGACTCATTTGCAGATTCTGCCACTTTCTAGTTGGGTCACTTTGAGCAAACTCATTCTCAGAGCTTCAGTTCCCTTTCCCTTAAAATAAGGGATGATACCAAACTCTTAATGTTATTACAAAAATTAAGCGTGGTAATGTGTGTTAACTTAACACAGCGTGTGGCATCAAGCAGGTTGGCGCTAAAAGTGTGTGCCATGATTTCTCTGGACTATGTGAAGTTTATCTAGAAAAAAAAGTGAGTTCAAAGATAGTATCAAAGTCTGAACAAAAGTGGCACAAAAATTAACACAGAGAGTGGGAGAAAACATTTGTAAATCATTCCTCTGATAAGGGACTTATATCCAAACTGTATAAAGGATTCTTACAACTCAGCAATATAAAATACAAACAACCCGGTTTAAAAATGGCCACAGGATTTGAATAGACATTTCTCCCAAAGAAGACAAACAAATGGCCAACAAGCATTATGAAAAGATGTTGTGATTAGGGAATGCAAATCAAAACCGCAACGAGATAACACTTCACACCCACTAGGATGACTAAAATCAAGTCACAATCACAAGCTTTGGCAACAAGTGGATAAACTGAAACCCTCCTACGTGGCTGGTGGGCCTATAAAGTGGGACAGCCACCTTGAGAAGACAGTGTGGTGGGGGCGCCTGGGTGGATCAGTAGGTGGAGCATTTGACTCTTCCCCCCACTTGCACTCTCTCACTCATTCTCTCTCATCTCTAAAATAAATACATCTTTAAAAAAAAAGAAAAAAGAAAACAGTGTGGCTGTTCCTCAACATTTTATATAAAGAGTTATATGACCCAGCAATTCCACTCCTAGCAATGTACACAAGAGAAGCAAAAACATGCATCCACACAAAAACTTGTACACAAATGTTTGTGATATAGCATTATTCATAACAGTCAGGAAATGGAAACCACACCAATGTCTATCGACCTGTGAGTGGTGAAGCAATGTGAAATATCCCACAGCAGCACATTATTCGTCAATAAAAAGGAATGAAGCGCTTGATACAACCACCACATGGATGGACCTTGAAAATATGATATGTGAAAGAAGCTGGTCACAAAAAAAGCCACATATTATATGATGATTTATATGAACCATCCAGAATACTTGACAATTCCATAGAAACAGAAAGATAATGTGTGGTTGCAAGGAGGTGAGTGGGAGCAGAATGAAGAGTGACTGCTTACAGATATGGGGCTTCCTCCTGAGGTGATGAAAATATTCTGAAATTAGATAGTCATGATGATGGCGTAACTCTGAATATACTCAAAACCACTGAATTTTACTTACACTTTAAAAGAGTGAATTTTATGGGATGTGAATTTTCATCTCAATAAAGCTATTATTAAAAAAAAACAACACAGAAATATCTGTAATTCCTTTCTAAGCTGGAAATTTATGATTTTTTTTCCAGAAACATTAGTAACAGGTCACTCCAAACAGGAAATTAAAATCTATGCCACCGTAGGCCAGCAAGAATTTCATTGAAAAATGCAACAAATGACCCTCAGCAAATGATATTTACTTCAAGACACTGGCATCTCTTCCATTCCTTCGCACCCTTGTCATGTGCCTCTTACAGAGGGTGAAATCTCAGCTGCTCAGATTTTGTCATTTTGCTCCTCTATTCAAAAACTGGGGGAAAGTGGAGTGTGCAGCTATTAAAATGGCTGGTTCCTCTACAGGGCCAGAGAGTTAATATAGTTTGTTTTGGGACACCTGGGTGGCTCAGTTGGTTAAGCGACTGTCTTCGGCTCAGGTCATGATCCTGGAGTCCCGGGATCGAGTCCCGCATCGGGCTCCCTGCTCAGCGGGGGGTCTGCTTCTCCCTCTGACCTTCCTCCCTCTCATGCTCTCTGGCTCTCATTCTCTCTCTCTCAAATAAATAAATAAAATCTTTAAAAATATATATATATATAGTTTGTTTTGTTTTCAATGGCGATTTCCCCCCACCTGCCATTTAAAGAACTTGCGTCTCCACAGCAAAAGCACAGATAAGAGGCTCTACTTCTGAAACCTCCCAAGGTAGACAGACACCCACAAGGCATGAAAAACAAATGCTGTTTTCTTTTGAAAAAATAACAGTCTGCAAAGCCTGGTGTAGATGACTGAGAATCTTCCTTATTGTGTGCTCCAAGGATAAATATCTTTTTATTAAGATGGGGTCCTCTTCTGAGACAATGAATGCCTTTCATACAGTTTCTCATCCCACATAGCACCTGCAGGACATGGGTGGGTCCTGTACGCTCTCCACAGTCCGATCAGAAGCCCATGGAAGAGCCACACCCATTTATTGGTGGGCCAGGGTACTACACCCAGCACATGCCTGCAGGAGCCTGTCCCCAAAACCACACTGGAAATGGGTTCCCTGTGGTCCCCAAGAGCCAAAAGCAAGTCTAGCGTAGACCTAGCACTGAAAACTGATCTCAAACAGCTAACTGTTGACCTACGGGTGTTGCTCCTAGGTGAAATCTTACAATGCCTCTAGAAAGCTTTGTTTGATGGTCAAATGGGATGAGCAGGTAGGAGGGGCAGTGAAAAACAAATGCAGAGACTGGCCCCCAGAATTTTCTAGTTTTCTCAGCACCCCTACCTGAGTCTATTTATCAGGTTTGGCAACTGGTAAACTCTCAAGCAGCAGCTGCGGACCTTTCTTCCGGAAAATTCCTCTGACGCCTATCTTCTCATCTGTCTCATCTGGAAGACACAAACACAGGAAGACTTTTAATGTCCCACCATCACCACTTGTAAGCATCCCTTCCAGCTTCTGCAGGCCAGAGGTACAGGATGCTAAGAGTTATAGCACATGCCCACAGTTTGTGAAAAGATAATGTCTACAGAGGAATTTTTTAAAGTTGAATTTGTCACTATATAATAAACATCTTTGTAAGTTGAATCTGCCAAGTGGACACAAAAGCAAACCCTAAAATATCAGTATATGATAATTACGATAATAACAGCTTAACAAATTTGTACCTTTGTAATTACCACTCTTCAGTGAAATATAAACCTTTTCTACTGGAATATGATGTTTTTTTTACTTCTTCTGATACTACTGGTGCCCTTATTTTGGTTCTGGGCCATATTTTAAAAATGACTGTAGAAAAGACATTTTAGTCAATGTCCAGAAAAAGACATTTTCTTTATAAAATCATTTCTTGATGATAGAGCATTCGTTTGGAACACTAGAAAATAGTTCAATCAAGTGAGAGCTGTGAGAACTTTGAAAAGTGTTAGCTTTTTGAATGTGTGCATCTGAAAAATGCAACTCTTTTATCAAAACTTATTGAAAAATAAAATGTGAGGTTAAAAAAACTAATACTAGCAACACTGATGATAATTTAGAAATAACAGCAATTCTGATATAAAACTAAATCCATACCTCAAGAATCTATGACATACAAGCTGATTAAAACCACTTGGGGATCTAATTCCAGCATGTTCCATTTTCTCCACTATTCTACACTCAGCATCTACAATTTCTGAGAGACTTAGGATACATTTTCTCTTGTTCATGGGGACATCCACAATGTGTGGATTGAACAAGTTTTTGCTCTTACATTTGGGAACACTCACTATATTTCCAGATCCTTTGAATAGTAGATATACTTCCTAGTAGTGTCTGTCTCTCTCTCGCTCTCTCGCTCTCTCTCTCTCTCTTTCTCACACCCACACACATACTCACGGCATTGCTGTTTCAGGAGTGAAGACAACAGCCAACTTCAACTGATAAGATTTCAGGAAAAAGGACTCAGAAATGGAAGTCTTTACTTTTTGAATATTAGATTTACACTGTGTGTTTCGAACTTGAGAAACAAGTTCTGGATGGAAGTTTTCCTGTGTCTTTAGGGCTTTAATCAAACCAGATACAACACTGTAGCTCACTCCTCCCCTAAACCCAGCAGCTTCGCTGTTCCGGTTGTGTTGACATGACAAATCACTTTGCCCCCAAAGTAACAGCTCCGTGCCCTTTGAGACAGCATGCCCAGGATACACTTTCAGATTTATCAGTTGAAGTTGAACCATGTTCCAAAGCAGCGTGCACTTATACAGAAAGAATGCTTACCTTTCAACTGACTTGGAAGCAGCCTGCTGGACGATAATCCATCAGGGAGGTCACCGGCCACATTCCCAGAGCAGCTGACCCTGTCAGTCTCTGGAAAGTACTGTTTATTCTGTAACTAATGTTGGATACCAGGCACGAGATACAGAAACTAAAAAAAAAAAAAAAAAAGTTAGGCCTAAACCTCATCCCCACAGGGACCATTTCACAAAAACAGTAGTTGCTAAGTTTCCCCAAATGATTTCTTTATAAGAATGTCTTGGCAGTCGTGGGGATTTGTAGTTAAGTGTTGAAAAGTTTTGCAGTACATCCAACTATCTACTTTTTTAGTGTACGGATGAAAATTCTTTAAGCTTCCCTAAGGACATGAGTGGTAGGCAAGGAAAAGGTTACTGAAAATGGAGTTTCTTTTTCTATTTGTATTGATTGGATTTTTAAAACACAATGGAAAGTCCTCCCGAAATAAAATGCTAATTGCTCCGGGGAAGGAAAGTCAGAATTATGCAGGAGGTGTCCATACAAGGCTGAACCAACTCCACAGTGAGACAGGACAATCGGCCGGCTCTCCAGCCACCAACAAATATCCACAGACAGTACATTGGTGGTTCACAAACTGACCCCCATACAGGGAGGGCAAGGAGAGACTGAAGAAGGAGGCAGGCTACTCCGATCAGTAGGTAGAAGGCTTAATAAGGAAGGACACTTGCATACAGGCTTGTCTTGGGCATCTGCAGGACAAGTAGATCTCTGCCCCTGCTCACCAGAATCTTAAAAGCTTGTATAGAAGCCTTATCAGGCTTCAGTCCTATGTACCATCCCGCTGGTCTCCCCAGCACACTGCTCTCTCAAGGTTGTGCCCTTGAAATGGCTCCTACTGTGGGAACAATAGGCAGAACATATATTCCAAGGACAGGGGAGGAGATGAGGAGCCTTTGATTGCCCAGGTTCAGCCCAAGGGTCAAGCAGAGGTCACGTCCTCTTGACGACCTCCTCCAACAGAGACCTCCACTGCACTTTCCTCATTTCCTACAAATTCTTTTCCCTAATTACTCTCAACAGGGTGAGTCCATGTTACCCCAGTGACCACTAATTAATGTCCAGCCTGTAGGCAGGGTTATCCAACTTTGGCCCCTGGTTTACTTAAAGGCTTTTTTTTTTAAACCATGGCCCAAGAAACTCAGAGTTTGAAAAACAAATGATTACCCATTCATTTGATTATCTGTAGAAACCATATCATCCTAGATTGGCCTTGTCATCCTATCCAACGTATGACCCCACCCTGAATCCTAGAATGTATAATGTATTTTTTTAAAAGATTGTATTTATTTCTTTTACAGAGAGAGACACAGCGAGAGAGGGAACACAAGCAGGGGGAGTGGGAGAGGGAGAAGAAGGCTTCCCGCCGAGCAGGGAGCCCGATGTGGGGCTCAATCCCAGGACCCCGGGATCATGACCTGAGCCAAAGGCAGACACTTAACAACTGAGCCACCCAGGCTCCCCAATGTATACTATATTTTTAAGAAAAAGGAAATATCACAATCAGATATTCATCATTTGAAATTATTCACAACACTATTCTCTTTCACTATTTTCACTAATTAAATTATTTATGTCGACAATCTCTAAGTGAATACCCGTGTAAAACATAACGTTATTTTAAGGTATTATTTCATTCTTTTTCATTCAGTTCAGTAATTTGACAATTATTGGCTGAACACCACATCCATACCACTGTGCTGGTGCTGACAGCTTTCAGCTGAGAGCTTAGTTAGGCATGAACAGAATCACATACAGCAGTGCACCAAAGCAGGCTGAATGTGGCAAGTGCTAAATTGAGAGTATAAATGATGTGCTTTGAAAGTGAAAGAAAGAGAGGACATTCTAGCTAGAGACATTGGAGATGATTTTACGCAGATGTTGGATTTCAGCTAGACCTTCTTAATCCTTGCTACTAAAAGTAGTCTTTGGACAGCAACATTGGCCTCATGTGGGAGTTTGTTAGAAATTCAAAATCTTGGATGCCAACCTAGAACTATTAAGTCAGAATCTACAGTTTAACAAGACCCACGGTGATTCCTATAGGCATGAAAGTTGAGAATCACTGATTTAGCTACTTTTAGAATTTAGAATTGACAGAGTTATAGGAAGAACATGTCAGGTGTAAACTAAAATAATGGAGGCCAGGGCGCCTGGGTGGCTCAGTAGGTTAAGCGTCTGCCTTCAGCTCAGGTCATGATCTCAGTGTCCTGGGATCGAGTCCCACATTGGGCTCCCTGCTAAGCGGGGAGTCTTCTTCTCCCTCATCCCATTCATGCTTGCTCTCTCTCTCAAATAAATAAAATCTTAAAAAAAATAAATAAATAATGGAGCCCAGAATATGGGCCATGTGTTTGAGGAATGGCAGGTGGACGTGAAGCATTTATGGAGTACATATGAATGATTTACATCTGTTACCTCGCAGTAATAATAGAAAACACCATGACCACTTACTATGAGTGAGTGACTCTGCTAAGCGACTGATACGACGCTATCTCGTCTCATGCCCTCAACAACCCCATGAGGGCGCTGCGTCATTGCACAGAATGGGAAGCTGAGACTGAGGCTAAGCACCTTTGCCAGTCCACACACAGAAAAGAGCAGAGCCAGGCTTACTCCCAAGCTAGAGTTCCCAGCCATTACTGCTGTAAGCCTTGGATTCTCCACTTTCTCCTGATAAACACTCCCTTAGACAGCAACCAGAGGGCCCAAATCCCCTGCGCAGAGTATCTGAGGCAGCCCAACCTCTATCCCTCCTTTCCTCCTGCCTTCTTAAACTCTTACACCTGACAAACAGGAGAGAACACTGACAAGATTGTTTTGGTGCCTAAGGTAATTATTTTTTTCATAAAAATTTAACTTTTACAAAATCTTATTACTAAACTCTATACACTGTAGAAAATTTGGAAGATACAAAAAAATACAAAAAGGTAATTTTTAATTCTCTGTAAAGCCACAACTCAAATATACCACAGTTAACATTAAGGTATATTTCTTTCCAAGTTTTTTCATATATTTCTAACTTTTAGTGTGATAAGGATTATAACCTGTATTTTTTATTGAGTAACACATTATGAACAATGTATCCAGTCATCAGTGCTTTTATCCATGAGCGTTTCTAAGAGTGTGCTGGTGGCAAACATAATTTTTGTCTAACCTGGGCAAGAGTCAGGGAGAGAGGCCAGACAATGCCTTAGGTGAGGCGTTCTGGCTGATGTAACCCGCCGTAATGGATGGTTCTCTCCTTTATCATCTTAGAATTGAAATTTGTCATATTAGGTTTTATTAAAATAACAAATTAGTGTATGTTGGAGTCAAATGAAATTATCAAACTTCCCAAAAATCAGTAAGTGAACACGGGAAGAAGCACTGTAATTCTATGGCCATGAACGACCTATGCTTCTCACTTTTACAATGTATCAACAAGAGCGCCTGATAAAATACCTACTGTTTTTCAAAAATAATAAAAAGTGTTGTGTTCATTATAATACGTTAGTAGTAATGCATACTCATTTTGTATATTTTTAAATACCCAAAATGTAGAGTCATCATATTTACTTATACTTGACTGCAGGTAACAGAAACAGACTTGAGAAAAAAATTTTTAAATGGTAATAATAATAATAATAATAAATTATAAGGACACAAGAATGTCTCATGGCACTCAGCCAGTCCTCCTGAGGGTTAGAACTAAAACCTGGAAAATCATAAGGAGCCAGTTTTTCCTCTAGGATCCCATGATCTCTTGTCTTTTTCTTTGTCCATCTGCTTTCTTCTTAGTTTTCTGAAAATTGGTTTTCTTTGTGCAAGTGGGAGAAGATGCCTGAAACTTCAGTCTAAAAATCACATGTCCCTCAATCCAAGGTATGCATACAAACAGAACCCTCAATTTTAAATTCCCAGGAGAGAGAATCCAATTTGCCCAACTTGAGGCAGGTGTCCATCCTGATCTAATCTGCCATCGCAGTGGAATGTGGAAAGGGAAGCAGAGCAGGGTCACAAATTCTCAACACAAAAGAGTAGAGGAAACATAATTGCAGCGGTCTACTAAAAATTGGGAAAACAAAACAAATGAAAAATAAGGCCAATGTTAATATTTTGGTGGATTTTCTTCCAAGTCGTATTCCTATTCTTAGATTTAATAATATTCCCTCTCAAGCTTTTTCTGTATATGGCATATTTTAATTGTGACAATGATATATAAATTTTAGACCTTAATGTAAGAATTGCTTATCTTACTATAAAATTTTGAAAAACATTTTATGTCAGCAAATAAAGTTCCAATTAGTGAATATGTCACATTTCACCAACCATCCCCATGTTGTTGGAAACTTAGGTTGTTTCAAACAAATCTGAGTAAAGCATCTTGGTGGGCAGAAAGCTATCTCTCTATTTCGAATTATTTTATTCAAATTGGCTTCCAGATGATGCACTTTCCCAGACTAAGAAAAAAACAAAAACATTACAAGTTCTTAACAGGTAGTGCTAAATTTCTGTCCTAAAAGGTGACAGAAGTGTGTCCTTCACATATCCTCACCAGCATAAACTATATTTTTAAAGTTTGCCATAGTGGGCACTTAAGAGAGACATAACATTTACTGTTATTCTTTTCTTTTTCAAGATATTTATTTATTTATTCATTATTTATTTATGAGAGAGAGGGTGCGTGGGGGGAGGGGGCAGAGAGGGAGGGAGAATTAGAGGGAGAGCATCTCAAGCAGACTCCACACTGAGCCTGGAGCCCAGCAGCAGGGCTCAATCTCAGAACCCTGAGATCAGAACCTGAACCGAAACCAAGTTGGGTGCTTAACCAACTGAGCCTCCCAGGCGCCCCACATTTACTGTTATTCTTAAGGCAATATGGGTGCTAATATGGTTTCTTCTATATGATTGTTGAGACACAATCACCACACATCGCTCAATTAGCTAGCATCAAGCCTCCTGTGGTAGCCAGAATCAAAAATGCAGAATCATCCAGCAAGCACTGACTGAGCACCTGTTTGCTTCTAAGCACTGTGCAAAACTTGAAAATAAAAAGATAGTGCTATACGGTCCTTATCTCCAAGGGGATTGTTAGGCAAAGGATAAAGAGAACAGGTATTAGATACAGACAGGTACCACCACATCCTACTCTGGGCTGCCCTGCTTAGCTCTAGAACTTGCTCAGTGATAACACACCTAACAGGTCCTCTGGCCAGTTCTGGTCCAAACCTGTACTCCAGGAAAGCCCAGGGAATGGGAGCGAGCAACTCTGAACACATTCCAGCTCCAAAGTCCAGGCCTATCAAGCACATTCTGGCTTAACTGAAAGAGGAATGCCTACCAACATGAGCGGATGAGATATCCCTGTGGCCCTTATCCAGACATATCAATGTTGCAAGCCCAAGTATAACATCTGAAGCCCACAAAATCTACACTCAATAGTAGACGCTCATGATAGCATTCTCTCTCTCTCTCTCTCTCACTGACTACAATTTACTAATGTAAATGTTGCTCCCAATTTGAGAAGTTCACCAGGGCATCATTTAGAATTAAGAAACTGAGGCAACAGTACACAGTTAATGCACTTCCCAAGTTCGACAGGGTGTTAATATCGCCACAGAAAACCCAGTCTTTGTGATTATCTGAGTACCAGCTGTGCACTGATCAGGAACAGGGAGGAATTTTGTTAATTATCATTACCCAGAGGAAAATAATTAGTTGCTTTGTAAGGAGAACAAAAAACAAATGTTGCTATTTCCATTTTAATTTCAACCATTGAGGTTGATAAAACTCAAAATTGGTCTATGTATTTTATGAAAATCATAAACTCGTTACTGCAGCATTAGCAGATTGCATGTTAATCTTCATGTCCATAAATTAATTGGCACACTACTCACTGGATGATTGATACACTGTTTTTAGGGAGCATGAAATAACTACCAAACCAGAAAGTAAAAAGGGTGACTCAAACCCCCTTGAAGAGGATAATGCAATCCAGCTTTCTCAAGATTTCAAAACATGTAAAAGTCTCTTTTACCCATTTCTCTTTCTGCAAACATGATAAATCGACTCTCATTCTCCTCCACACCTTGCAAATGAATTTCAGAACCATCACAGCAGACTGCCATGGAGTATTTATTAGTCTAACTTAAGAATTCAGATCAATCGTAGCCTCCTCTTTTCAAGAGCCATTAAGCATAAGGACCCACCTGTCCACCTGGGCAGGGAATCACACTGCTGAGAGGGACCACTATTGTTTGGGACACATTATGGTATCTGTGAAATATTAAAGACAGTAGGAGACCATTTGAGTAGCTCAAAGATGCTAGAACTTACTGGAGAGACCAAGAAATTATTTTAAAACTTTTGGATTTTAAGAAGTCTACAGATTTCAAAGTGCAGGGAGACACAAATGTCAAAAACAAAATCATCTGAGGAAATTGGACCCCGGGGGGCAAATAAGCAGTCACACCCTTGCCCCAGGATCTAGAACTCAGGCCCAGACCTGCAAATCCTGAACAATGCAAATCCATCTCTCTTCACATTTTCCTGCCACTAATTAATCAATTAATTAATTATATGTGTCACCAAACGTCTTTCAACAGATCAGCTTTGCCACATAGGTTCACAAAAGAGCTTGGAACAGAGGATTATTTGAGTTCAATTTATGTCTTTGCGACTTTAGTCATTTATTTATATTCCCAAACCTTGGTTTCTTTTTTTTTTTTTTTTAATTGTTAACTTCATCTTTTTTTGGGGGGGGGGGTTCTTTTTTTTTTTTTATTCTTATGTTAATCCCCATACATTACATCATTAGTTCTAGATGACAAACCTTAGTTTCTTATCAGAAAAATGGGAATAACAATTCTCCCATAGTACTCTTTGAGGGATAAAATGTAAAAAAAGGACCACTACATATTAGTATTATCTTTGTGGAAACTGCTTTTCCTCCTGAGGCCACAGCTTATCAGCAGGTGCAGTGGTCAGGAAGATAAGAGGGCCACCAAGTGAAGAACAGTGAGGACAAGCTGGGACAGCCAGGCACTTCTTTATCTGTTCATCTCTGAATCTGGAGGACTTCCATTTCTATATTTCCACCAAGTTCCTCTCTTGACCAACCCTAAGGGAAATGGGACCAGAAGGAAATTCGGGAAATTTAGCCCCAAGCTTAACCAGGTTGTCAGTGGGCAGAATTCAACACAAAAAGCACATGCAGGAAAATCAGGTAGGAAACTGTATTATAGAAGTTCATGGAAGATATGACCAGGGGAGGCAGAAAAAAATGACTAGAAAGACAGAAAACAAAATAAAGAGGACTTAATTCACTAAACAAATATAAAGAATTCATTTTTAGAGTTAATATTAGCTAAAATTAAAATATAATCACATACATATGTCATAATTTAAAACAATAATTTATAAAAGTATAATAATAATTCAAACTAGCATTATCAAAGCCTACATATTGGAGGAGTCCTTTGCTATTACGGCAAAGCTTATTGTTTCTAACAAGAACACATTCAACTGACAATGTCACTTTGAATTATTATTTTAAAATTTTCAAATGTGAACATATTTTTCATTTGAAATGCTACCACAACTTTTTAGAAGAATAGTTCTTAGAGGTGATATGCAACTTGAGCCCCTTCTAATAGGTTTCCTCATCAGTGTGAAAAATTATGCCAGATTTTCACTTGTAAAGATTCTTCTTGTATTTGGAGGATGGAAGACCTATGAGGTCAGCAGTCAAAAGTAAGACCTGCTTGGGATTTTTGCTTTCCAGAAAATTTGAGGCAATTGAGAAATCCTGCCCTCTTTCCTCCAACCACTGAAAGTCAAATCTCATCAGAACTGCTGCTGATCCCCTCATGCATCCTAGATGCCAACAACTTATTGAGGTGTCTCTATTTGACTCACAAGAAAAATGAGCCGTAAAGGGCACAGGAGAAAAAGATCTTCCTAGCTTCATCTAAAAATAGCAAAACCAACAGCTTTAAATGTAAACCCATGTAAGCATCAAACACTTTCTCATAAGTGATACCTCAGGCATAAAGGAAGTGTCACCGGATTGAGAGTCTAGGTGTCCAACGCTTCTTGTCCTGCCTTTGATACTAATTAGTCACTTCGTCCCTCTGAAAACTTACTTGCTCACCATTCAAATGAGGGAACTAGACCAGAAAATCTCCACTTTTCTTTTTGTTGGGGAAGTCTACTACTGCCCATAGATAATAGGTTCAATAAATTCCATCCACCCTCTGAGCAAACATAATGCAGAAAGTCTCCAAAACTTTTTCAACTGCCTCTCTAGGGCCACAGCCCCCAAAGTCTCTATACACATACAGCTTCACACTTTGGCATCCTGTTTTCCTTATTAGAAGTCATAGAGGTTTGGGGCATCTGGGTGGTTCAGTGAGTTAAGCGTCTGCCTTCAGCTCAGGTCATGATCCCAGGGTCCTGGGATCAAGCCCCACGTCGGGCTCCCTGCTTAGCTGGGGAGTCTGCTTCTCCCTCTTCCTCTCCCTCTGCCCCTGCTCATGTACTCTCTCACTCACTATCTCAAATAAATAAAATCTTTAAAAAATAAAAAAAGAAGTCATAGAGGTTTAAAGTTGGTTTCTTTTTTTTTTTTTTAAAGATTTTTTATTTATTTTTTGACAGAGAAAGACACAGTGAGAGAGGGAACACAAGCAGGGGGAGTGGGAGAGGGAGAAGCAGGCTCCCAGCAGAGCAGGGAGCCCGATGGGGGGCTCGATCCCAGGACTCTGGGCACCCCTAAAGTTGGTTTCTGATAAGACATTTTCTCAAGACCCCAAGACTACTAACAATACTAAACAATAGCCCCTTTCATCTGCAGGTCCTCAGTCGTTACCTACGGTGTTCATGACATTGACATGGACAGTTTCACTTGAATATCAGTGGTAACCCTGTACATAATCAGTGGATAGAGCTGGTGACATTGTAGGTATTTTCTAAAAGAAGGTACTACAGGCCAAGGAGATTAAATGGATTAGCAAAAGCCAACTAGACATCATGCCTCAAGACCCATGGCTTTATTACGTTCCTTTGTCATAATCTGTTGAGGTATTTTTTAGATTTTAATGTCTATCAGAGAGCAATAATTTTGCAAGGCACAAAAATTGCATAGGATAATTAGAAACAAGATTCATAATACTAAAGTGTTGTACCATTATTGTTCACTCAAGCAGGCTGGTGGCCAGTGTCAACTCATTGACCAAGAAGTCAGTTTGTGTCGGTGGAAACAGAATTACGTCACTGTACCTTGATAAGAATTGCTAGTGTACAAGTTTACCGACACATGATATATGTACTATACGAGAGGGAGCAAATATAAATGCCTTCAGGAACCAACCGACCTTAAATTACTCAAGTGGGAATGCTGTAAAACAATGAGAAATGAGGACCGTGGTGAACTAGACACCTCCAGCCCTTACTCCCATACAGCCTCTGGCTGCTGTTCTGAGAATGCAGACCCACTATTTCCAGATCTTCTGAGCTTTCAAGAGAGACTGGATTCTTCCGTGGAATCTCCCGATTTTCAAATGTTAGAAACTAATTCAATTTTTTCTGCTGTACAGGAAAAGAAAAAAACACACAAACACCACTAGCCACATCTACAGGTCAGATTAGGCCAGCAGATCACTGATGTGTAGCTTCCATTGAATAGCGATGTTAACATAAGAAAATATTTGACTTGCTAGCCCCATAGGTTTTGGGATAGTGGAACCAAAACTGAGTCCTGAGGAACTAGAATCATGTCAAAGTAAAGGACTATCGTATAATTACCAAGCATAGGATGAAGACCGAAGTCCTGAAGGAAGTGTTGGCCTAAATTTCCACCCCTCATGCCTCTGACTCAGCCACAGAGAATGACTTCGTAGTTCCTGAGTAATAGATGTGGTCTGTCGCTGCCAGGCCTTTGCACATGCCAGTCCTGATGCCTGGATAGCCTCCATACGCTCCCCGCACTTTTATCGGTTTTCTTATCTCCATGCTCCAGATCTCAGTTCAAGGCCGTCTGTTCCAGGTATCAGTTAGCAACTCCACACCAACCTGACGCTTTGCAGGGCTACGCTCTACAGTTTGTAAGTCACACAGTACTGTGTGGCTGTCTTCTTGCATTTCTTCCTGATGATCCCAGAAGGTCCTCGGAGGCAAAAATCTCTGTTTGATTAGAGTTTGTGGTCTCAACTTTAAAAATGCTATCTGGCACATAATTGGTGCAGAGTATTTCTTAAAAGAATGTATGCTAAATAATAATGTAATAAAGAACAAAAAAAATAATAATAATGTAATAAAGATATATTTTATAGACTTTCAGATAACCAATTTGAAAGGTAAAATATTATTCCAAATAGAAAAGTTACAACACTTCTATTTTAAGTTTACAGATCCTTCTGAGAATAATTTCATATCTATTCCTTAAATTATAAGCTAAAGGCAGGTACTTTCCCTTTCCTCCTGCCCTAAAGGTAGATATGATGCTGGATTGATGGCAGCCATCTTATGACTATAAGGATAAGGCTAAGAGAATTGTAGAGGTGTCAGACCTGATATCATTGAATCATTGAACTAACTCTGCCATCCAATAATGTCTGGACTTCTTGTTAAAAAAAAAAAAAAGCACTGTTTTGTTTTGTTTTATTTTGTTTAATTCTAAGCTAAAGCACTTTAAAGAATGGCAGCATTTACTGAAGGAAAGAGCATTATTCTAAGAGAAGAGATCTGTTCTGGTCAAGGTGAATAAAAGATATGATTCCATATATGAATTAATAAAGAATCTTAGAGGGGAAAACTACACATAATGAATTAAATTATAATTACTTGTTCTCCTAACAAATGCATGTTCACCCAAAGTTAGTCATTAAATTGAAAAGGTATTTTATTCCAACAGAAAATGAACAGACTTTAAGAACCAGGGCATTTGTATATAAAGCAAAGAATTAGCTCCACCGGACTAAAAAATGAATAAATGATAAATGAATAAAACAATGGGGCAAAAGAGTAAGGGAAAAATCCATACAATAACTTTAACCACCTTTTTCCCAGCAGAATATAATGAATAAAAACACTTCCATTGTTACTCTAGAGTCACTGAACATGGAGTTTTTATAAAAGATACTTACACTTGAATAAAATACACTTGAAAAGGGGAAATTTTTAATATGCCAACTTTCTTATTTTATCAAGACTTTCATTCTAAGTTATACAATTTTTAGCTCAAATTTCAAATAATATTTGCAAATGAAAGCTAACCCAAATGGAGTTGGATTTTCTTTGTTCTATTTAAAACAATTCCCAACAACTTGTTAAACTATGACTAAGGCAGTGTGACTCAAGTACAATATTAGAAAAACATAAGTGGTAAAAATATTAAATAGTTTTTCTAGGAGAGTAGTAAGATGAGTAAAAAGCATGATTCAAACAGTCTGAATGGGGGAGGACATTACCACTAGCTCCATTTTCTGTCTTCAAATCACCTGCATCTTGAAATAACAGGGTCCTCATCTGAAATCAAAGGATGAGTCAGGATAATCCAAGGTACCTTTGAGATAATCAGAGGTTGTTGACAAGTGAGATATAGAGATTTCAAAAATAAGGAGGCTAAATGAAGAAAAATGAGCCAAATGCCAGGAATCCTCATAGAAGATGAGTAATCAGATAAATGCGGTTATCGATAGAGATGTGATTAAAGCATAAGTAAAACAATGGGGCAATGGAATGGAAAAAAGGAGACAATGTATCCAATTAGGGCAAATAAGCCAATAAAAGGGTAGACTTCAAGAGGGTCAGCCTAACTTTGAGATTTGATTGGCAAGATATGTACCTTATTTTGTGTATCATATGGTAGTAAGTGCTGAGATCAAAAGGGTTCATTTCCGCATTAAAAGGCCACATTACAATTTGCATGGATTTTGTTAAATTTCAGAGGGACCTCAAAGTACTCAATACCAAAACATATTTTTCCTTTCAAAATACACTTTTTAACAGCACTAAAGTGGAATCACTTGCAAAAATGGTTTAATCAAAATCCCAAATGCTAATTGGTAAATGTGTTATCTGCAAGCATCACTTAGAAGGCATATTTCACCGAAGTGAAATCCTCATTAGTTTTTTGTTATAAAATACAGATGAGAAGCAGGAAAGGCCAGAGGGCAGATATTCACATCTTTGCCAACTGTCTAATTTAGCTGTCCTATGTCTGTTATATACCATATGACTCATAGTAAAGAAGAAAACCCCCCATCCAGAATGCCAGGTTAACATAAAATTTTAAAACAGCAGAAGAGTGGGAACCATAACATCACATTGGGAATGAGGTCCCTGCACGCTGAGATTTCACTATCTTGCAGTAAAATGTGCACGTGTACGCTCTGTGTGCCTGAAATTTTATTCATAAAGAACATGCATAACAGAGATTAGAACCACAATGGACTCTATTCTGTGAGACAAAGGAATGGACAGAGGAAAAGAAATCTGGATGAGGAGATTCAGTGAACCAGCCTCAGAAAATGGAAGCAAGTTTTCTTACACTTTCTAACACACAAATGGACAAATGCACAAAATCAAAGCTTAGTAGAGAGTTGTATCAATTATCGTTTCCATGCTCAACCATTTAGGTCCCTTGACAGAACATTTCAGAATTACTAATTTTCCAGATGGTAGGAGGCAGTGTATAAAGCAATGCTAATGTTTCCATCATAAAATACATAATATTACACTCTAACAAGTGTACTCATTTATTTAATCTCATTTCTAACCTCACAAAATCAGAGCAACCTTTCTATCACTGTGGCCCAATTAAAGCTTTCACACAAAAACAAGTCATGCGGAGAGTCCTGATCTTTCTGAATAATGTGTACAACTGAAAAGGTCTGAGAATCACAGGCCCAAAGCTCGTGGCCAGGCAGGTGGGAATAAAATCTAAAGGATGGAAAGATTATGAATGTGGATTGACTTCACATTTACCACATTTACGACCTCAGTGGTAAACTTCTAGCTTTCTGAACAGCTCTCCTGTTTTGTATGTAGTGGAAAGCCTGAATTTCCTTTTGTCATTATCAGAATAATTTCACTGTCACCTGTCACACACGTTGCTGCACAGGATACATGTCACCTGTAGGCTGTCCCTCTCCTCAAAGCCCGTGCTTTTGAATGGAAGTGATCTAATGACCCCTTACTCTATCCACCCATGTATTAAGCAGTTACCATATCAAGGCCCTACCCTCAACTTGTATATAAGAATATTAACAAAAGAGCTCAGAAATGTGCATTTTAACAAAGTTTGAGAACTCATGGTAGGAACACGGACCATTCTACTGCTTTAATTGTGACACCTAATTCACTCTCCTAAGGATAATATCAAAATCTTTAAGTTGCAAATTTAATTTTTAAACTCCCCCTTATAGAGGGTCCACAGACTTAATTCAGAGGGCTTACTTAACCCAAATTTTTATGCCATAGATAGATAGTGTCTAAAAAAAAAAAAAAGGGTAGGGTTTCAGGCGCCTAGGTGGCTCAGGTGGTTAAGTGTCTGCCTTCAGCTCAGGTCATGATCCCAGGGTCCTGGGATCGAGCCCCACATCGGGCTCCCTGCTCAGCGGGGAGCCTGCTTTTCCCTCTCCCTCTGCTGCTCCCCCTGTTTGTGCTCTCTTGCTCTGTCAAATAAATAAATAAAATCTTAAAAAAAAAAAAAAGGATAGGGCTTAACTCCATGTAGAAACAAGTACATGATACAGGCCATGTTGCAAATTACTGGAGCAGAGATGGCCTTTTTATAAATGATGCTGGACAACGATTACCCGTTTGGAAAAAGAGAAAATTACAGCCATTTCTCATATCATACACAAGAATAAATCCCAAATCAATCCATGAATAGGAAAAAATGCCTCTTTCTTATTGCCGTCCACTCTCACACGACTACCACACTCCCAACACTTCTGACGCCAGAGGTGTGGGTTTTCCATGCCAAGCAACCCCGACACTAACTGCCTGGACTTAGCGCAGGCCCCAGAGGCTAAGGCTAAGTCCCAAACGACTGCCCCTGCCCCTTCTGGTGCCAGCTGCAAGCAGTGGGCTGTGAGGTTACCACAGCCTCTGTCTGATTTGGCTGCAAATCAGAGGTCCCCACAACCCCTTCCCCAAGGTCCAGTAATGTGTTAGGGCAGCTCCCTGAACTCAGGCAAACAGTTTACTTACTGTTGTTGACTTACCACAAAAGATATTTTTAAAGATACGGAAGAGCAGCCAGGTGAACAGACACATAGAGCAAGGTGTGGGAGAGTCCTGAGCACAGGAGCTTTTGTCCCTTTGGAACGGGCACCACCCTTCCAGCAGGTAGATGTGTTCCCCAACCCAGAAGCTCTCCAAACCCAGTACTTTAGGGATTCTTCTGGAGGCTTCATCACAGAGGCATGATCACTCATTAATTCATTTTCCAGCCCTCTCTGGAGACTGGAGGGGGAGAGAGGGATGAGGCTAAAAGCTCCAGGCTTCTAATCATGGCTTGGAAGTAGAGATATCCCAGCAGCAATGGGCACAGCGAGTGCACAGATCTTGATTTCTAATACCGTTCTGTACCAAAAGGAACCAGTGGTCCTCGGAGAAGTGGCTGAGAGCAGGACTGGAGAAGAGTGAGCCTGGAACTACAAGACGGGCCTGGAACATTTTGTTACATCAGCAGATAAGGATGTGCTTCAAAGAATAATGGAAATAGGACCAAGGCACAGTGAACCAGCTTGATGGGACTCTGGCCAAATCTGGAATAATCTGAGCTCAAAACTAAATAAGACTAATAATTATAGACCATTTGGGAACCAGGAAGCCATGTGTCCATACAGATCATACATACATACATACACACACACACACATACATACATACGGGAGAAGGGAGGGTTCTTGGTTACGTAGACTATCACGTGCTGCCTGGTAAACGTGCAGAGGGTGCTGAGGGGGATCACCTTCACTGTGTAACCACTGTAATAAAGTTTAGGCAAGAATCCTTCATTGATGCTAAATCTCAAGGGAAACTTAATGGCAAGCAGGATATCTGCATGATCTTCAAGTGTCCACAACCTGCTTACTAGTCGCAAGGGAGAAAATAGCAGCTGCAGAGAGAGAAACCGGACAGCGCTTTCACCGTGGGATGAACGTGGACATCCCTCCTGAGGGGCGGATGGACATCACGTGTCTCCAGACATACCTCTGAGAAGCACAGAGTGTAACCGAGTAGGGAACGCGTAACCGAGTCTCATCAAGAGGAAACATCACACAAACTCAAAATGAGGAGACTCCTGTGTTTAAAAAGTGGGAGGACTCTATCTATCTTTAAAATTGTCAATGTCCTAAAAGACAAAGAAAGCCTATGGAAGTGTTTCAGAGATTAAAGAGACTTAACAACTAAATGCGATACCTGTCCCTGACAGAATCCTGTACTGGGGGTGGGGGGGAGGTGGGGAAGAAGCTATAAAGAATATTTCTGGGACAATGGGAAAATTAAAATCCAAATTAGAGAAAAGTATTAATGTTATATTACCAAAGTTGACAACTGCCTTGTGGTTATGTAAGAGCATACTCTTTTTTTTTTTGAGAGAGAGAGCAAGAGAGAGAGAGCATGAGCGGGGGGAGGGGGGAGTAGGGGCAGAAGGAGAGGGGCAGAGGGAGAGCAGAGTCCCCGCTGAGCAGGGAGCCTGATGAGGGACTCGATCCCAGGACCCTGAGATCATGACCCAAGCCAAAGGCAGACACTTAACTGACTGAGCCACCCAGGCGCCCAAGCATACTCTTATCCTAAAAAATACTGACATATTTAGGGATAAAGGGTCATGATGTGTGAAACTGATTCTCAAATGCTTTAGGTAAAATAAAATAGCATGTGTGTATACACATATTGTTATATAAATGTATATGTACATATTCATATACGTATGTGTGTATTTGCATTATGTATGGATGTGCATATGTGCAGACAGAAAGAGAGAAGAGAGCATGCACAAATGATCAAGCACATTGCATAAAATGTTAGCCAGAGATGAAGGTGAAGAAAGGGTTAACTATTTATCATACTATTATTATTCAAGTAACTTTTCTCTAAGTTGGAAATTCTTTCCAAATAAGTAAAAAATACACACACACACACATATATATACACATAAACACACACGTACATATGTACATACCCATATGCCTTCAAGAAATGTTTGATGACTTCCCAGTGGATTTCATGATATGTAAAGGATAAAAGAGAAAACCATGGTAACAAACATTTATGTATTAAAAATGTTAATCTCTCAGTCTCAGTCGGCTCTAAAGGTAGATAAAATGAACAGAAGGAAAAGAGATTAGGATGTTCACTTAGAAGATAAAGGTCCGATGACCAGAGGTAGTAAAATCAGTCAGTGCTAAAGGAGCCATCCCACTGGCCCTGATGGAAGGAAAATGAAAATTCCTGTGTCTCTGGGGCACAGAAACTCTTCATTCAAACTCCAGAGGACCCAATGCTCCCGTGAGCACTAGTCATCTTTCCAACATACTACATTCAGACGTTCAGTTTTGTTCTTCCATTTCAAATTGTGGACAATTAAGCCCCAGGTTAATGTTGCTCCTTTGGGCCCTCAGGTGCTATTCTCTTTCTTAATGTCAATATTCCCCTGCTATGAAGAGTCACAAATATCTCTGATGAATGCCTTCTAAAGGAGGTGGCAAATACAGAGGACTGAGTCTCTTTATAGCTTACGACTCTTCTGGACATTAGGGTGATTAGATCTAAGAAAGAAAATTAAGATACTTTACTGAAGTTTTTTGATAAAATGAGAACATCCTTGATGGGAACTCAAAGCTTCTAAATATTGACACTCAGCATTAAAAAAAAAAAGAAGAAGAAGAAGAAGAAGAAGAAGAAGAAAAGAAAAGAGAAAAACAATGAGAAGAAAAACTTCTCCAAACTGCCCTGGATATCTCCCAGGTGATCCAGTAAGAACATTTTCCTGTGATTTGAAAATTGGTAAATTTTTTGTCCTTTTTCTTCCTGCCCTACTATCTTTTAGAGAGCATAATGCTGAACAATAATACTTCTTTAAATAAAATACTGGCAGTTGAAATGTGGATTAAGTCCAATCAAGACCTCTAAAAAATGCCACCGACACTTTTAAGTGAGTGTGATAAGAAGTCTTTCCAGTAGACAAAAAAGAAAAAAAAAGCATTTGCACAAAAAGGCAAATAAAACCCTAGAAATAATACGAAGAAAGAGAGGCAAGACCAGCAGAGAGGAACACTAATGGCAGCATAAAGGAAGAAAGCATAGGGTGCAGAACTAAAAGTGAAATAAGAAAGGGGGGAAAAAGTATTTGTCCTAGAGAGGCCAGTGGGGACTAAGTGTTCTCTGATGTTTGTAGAACGGACCCAGCCAAGGCACGATGGGACCCACTAAGTGTGTCGAGGAGATGCTGTGAGCACCTGATGTCCAACAAACGAAACGCTGGCATTGCCAACTGGAGAAAACCTAAAGCAACACCACCCAGTTTAAACACAACAATTTCCATTTTAGGGTTAAACATACTGGAAAAGTATCAGAATTTAAAATGTATAGACCTGAGACAATTCTATCAGTGGCATTGTGAGAAAATTTTTTTTTTTTAAGATTTTATTTATTTATTTGACAGAGAGAGACATAGCGAGAGAGGGAACACAAGCAGGGGGAGCGGGAGAGGGAGAAACAGGCTTCCCGCCGAGCAGGGAGCCCGATGTGGGACTCGATCCCAGGACCCTGGGATCATGACCTGAGCCGAAGGCAGTCACTCAACCGACTGAGCCACCCAGGCGCCCGTGAGAAAATATTTTTGAATGCTTTAAATTATCGCTGAGGAAAAGAAGACATTTTTATGTTGTAAGAAGAATGTAACTTGTTTTTCTTTGTTCTCATTAGTTCAAGTTGAAAAGAACCAAATCAGAGCAAGCCAAATAGCTTTAACAACTTACTGAGGAAAAACTAAACCACATTTTTGTGACAGAACTGTGTGTATACATCATTATGGAAATGGTTTAATCCCAGAAATGAAAATCAACTCTTCCTGGTCATCTGTTTTCTTTTTTCACCTTTTTTTTTTTTAAATATCTTCTGTCACAAATTTTCCCAGATCCATATATATGATTTTTCATCATTCTGCAATACTGAAAACTGACTCATGCTTCAATCTCTTTTAATATAACTTGCTTTCTTCTAGGAGATGGTTCTAATAAGAACGCTTCCTGGAATATTGATAAGAATGAGATATAATCTTAGCCTTATCAAACACAAAATCCAGCCTCGGTGTGATCCAAGGTATCACCCCTCTGTATCATATTAAAAACAGTTCTAAATCTGACAGGCTGAAGCATGGCTTTTTACCTCTGTACCTTCTAAATTATAAATTTTTCAGGTTTCGTGTAATCCAATTTGTTGTGTTTGTATATTACTTCTTAAATTACATTTAGCATGCGATCAACTCAAAAGTAAATTTACCAATACCATGAACCAGCTGCTCATGACCTCTGATCATTACCCGTGCCGCACTTTCAAAATGAGGCCACTTATTCCTTTGGATTTTTTCTTTTCCTAACTCAATCCATTAGATTCCCAAACAACCCAACTGGTTAATTAAAGGGTCAAGTAAAAATCCAGCAATCTCTAGAGACAAAGCTGCTAGGGCAATAGAGTCCAGCCTGGTGCCCTAGAGACACCGTCCACACCTTCTCCTGCTCCCCCTCCCCACTCTGCAGGAAATCCCAAGGGAGGAAACATTGCCCCCCGCCCCACCCCGACCCCCAACAAGAGTAAAGCAATGCTTTGGTATTTTGAAACTAGCTAGGGGCGCCTGGGTGGCTCAGTTGTTAAGCGTCTGCCTTCGGCTCAGGTCATGATCCCAGGGTCCTGGGATTGAGTCCCACATCGGGCTCCCTGCTCCGCAGGAAGCCTGCTTCTCCCTCTCCCACTCCCCCCACTTGTGTTCCCTCTCTCGCTGTGTCTCTATCAAATAAACAAATAAAATCTTTAAAAAAAAAAAAAAGAAAGAAACTAGCTAGGAAGGTTGATGGAGCCACAAAGCACAAGTAGAAACATGTGAAATCATTTAGGGCAACTCATTAATAAAGAACCACATGTGAAATCCTTCAGAGTGTGATGTTTGGCGGCTTGCAAATCAAGAACCGAGAAATCTCCTCCCATTGTCAAAAAGCTATTAAACGGGCTGTGTTGAGAGTCAATTTATAACCGTTTTTATAGTATTAGCACTAGATTTTTTTTTCCTTTCTGAGACTTTGTAAGGGTAATGCTTTCTGTATTATGTAAATATTATTAAAAAGTTAAATTATCACAAAAGACTTTTAGGCATTCGCTTTATGGGGCCATAAGTTTCCCAAGCTGAAAAGATAGGTTGGTTGTTGCCCGATTGGGTTTCCCCCAAACAGATGCTGAGATGGATTTGGGATCAACACCCCTAAAGAGTAGGGGATAAAGTTGGATCCGGCAAAGGAAAAAGAGGAACTTCAATGGTCAACAAGGCCCAACAAGCCTTGGCTGACCCAGCTGGGAGCTCTGGCAAGTAGAGCCCATCAGAGGTGGCCTGTGTTGGATGGAGATGGCTGGCTGGGTTTCACCTCCCTCCCAACTCAGTGCTTGCAGCAGAGGGAGACATAGGGCAAAGCAGCTCTCCACAGTTCAGGCAGACACAGAAGAATCAGACAACTGCTGGCTGTCTGCTCACTGCACTCCCCACATCTGGCCGGCAAGCTCTTCCTTGAAGAAAGATCTGGGCGGTGCACCTCCACGTCTACCAAGCTGGTGTTAACTGGCTAGACCAGAAAGTCCTCTCTAGTCACCTCTAGCAAAAGCACCTGCATCCTCTGCTTCATAGAAGCCATGCCATCTAACAAAAATGTTTAAACAAAAATGACTTAACATTCACAAACCACTTTTTAAAAAACTGGCAAAGTGACTATTAGGGAGGCCTGCCTCGAGCTTGTCCCCACGTTTGTTAAGCCGAGTTTCGTTGGCCAGGGTTGGCAAGCGTTCTCCTTTGGAAAAACTACCGTTAGTATCTGTTCCTCGGCCCAGAGCCCTGCAGTTTGGTCCGGTTCACTGAACCACACGGCAAATGGCAGGGGTTGGCCGGCAGATGTCCTTCATCTTCAAACACTTGCCGGAGCTAGCAGAAGCGAACCAGAGTGATTTCTGGCTTGCTAGGCAGCCCCCTGCTACACACCCCCACGGAGAAGGGCTTTCTGGTTGATTATGTAAACAACAGTCTCCACAGGCCCATCTCAAAGACCGCTGCTCCTGCTGCCTTCTAAGGAGAAGCAACTCGGCAAACTGATGTGCAGAACAACCCCTCCTCTGCCAAGCTGTCCCTAGGATTTCCCTCCTTCTCTGGCAGAATCATCTGTATCATCCTGCTCCCGGCAGGCATTCTGCTACGTTGCTATGAGGATTACACTGAACATAATCACTTGTGAACAAGAGCATGTTTTGACAGCCCTCTCCAGCCTGATGTTGCTGTTTTCCCCTCAAACTGAACATGGCAACACCGTGGAGAGCAGAGCCTGGACTCCAGAGAGTCCCAAGGTCAACAGTATTGCCATTAGCTCCAGACTTGAATAACGGCTTATCATTCAAGCTTGTTGAAGACCCAGCTACTCTGGCTCTTGATTTTCGTCCTAACGTGGACCCTCTTCCCCACAGCTGTGCGTCTTTGAACAAATTCTTTCTAGAGCTCTTGTTTCCTCATCTGAAAATGGGATGGGAGGGTGTGTGGTCAGTGTCGATGATAACTAAGTCCAAAATTCCAGGCGTTAGGATGCTGCCGTACATAGCCAAAGAAACACGCTGTCGGAGCTCTGTTCTCTATCATGAATCAACCACCTGGCAAGAGAAAATAAAATTTAAATGACACTCAGATGCCCAGACAATAGTGAGATTGTATCTCAATCCAATAGCTGTGTTTTTAACGAGAGAACAATCCATACACCATTTTGGGGAAGTGATGGGACAGGGCTGGGGTGATCTACTTTCTCTTTAAACCACCTCAGAATTTGCTTAAAAACAAACAAGAACCTAACTTTGGTTCTTCAATAGTTCATTCAAAAATAAGCAAACTGTCTTAAAGAAAAACCACAATGAAACCATTCTCAACTCTTCTACTGGGTGAGACTGCCACCTGCTGGTGTCCTTCTACTCTGCAGGCACACTTCAGAAAGCCTATTTGTGTAAAATTCTAATACTATGTATGCACGTGTATCTGATCTAGAATTGCAGAGTAATTGGGAAAGGAATGCGTCAGGGCACTAATGCAGGAGAGGTACTGTGAGCAAGACACACATGTATTTCAGTTTTACATTTAGGGATTAGGATAAGGAAATAACATGTCCATAAATAAATAAATTTCAAACACAGACACACACATACAGAATGATCCAAAAATTCTTAAAGGAAGCTGTTCTAAATTTCCCTCATTCTTTTAAAGGCAGACTGCCACGTGCAGCGCCTCATTTGGATGTGTCTGGAGTCTTGGAAGCTTGACTACCCTACGTTCTCCTACAAATGGACCTTGAGAGAGCATGTTTGGAGGTTCTAGCAGGGGAGCGCAGCTACTCGTAATACCCTTGACCGAAGAACGGTCCTCCTCTATCGGGGAAGGTCGTCCTCTTCGACCGAGCGCGCAGCTTCGGGAGGGACGCACATGGAGCGGTGAGGGAGGAAGGGGACACCCGCCTAGCCAGCCAGATAGCCGAATCAACCCTGGCGATCAATGGGGTGACAGATGTCGCAGCCAGATCACCCGCACATCCTCCCTCATCATTTTTAAGACTCTTTAACCTGTTAGTGATATGACATGCTTATAGAAAATTAAGGTGACAATGAGAAAGAAAGAAACAAACAAAACCCAGAAATATAGAGAGAAAGAAAGAGATGAAGACAGGGAACAGAGAGCGGATACAGAAAAAGAGGCAAAATGTAAAGAGGCAGATCCAGGCGCAGAGACGAATACGAAAACAGCCAGAGCCAGAGAAATCATGCTTAGGAAGCAAAAGGGAAAATCCTTCACTTTCCCCAAGCAAAAACTGCCCGATAAGGCAGAGCAAAACAATCCAAGAATGTTTTAAGCTGGTTGTTGGCGGACACATCTCACTTAGCTGGCTTCGCTCTTAAGCTGCCAATTTTATCTTCGTGACACCCTGTGGTGAGAGGGATGGTGTACAGTTCCACAGGCTCTCTACAAGGCAACCAAACGTTTTCTGTAGTGAAGAACACATTTCTGAAAGGCAGCACGACTTCAAGAGTTTCATTTAAAGGGGGGCTTACAATGTCAGTACACACTTTATTTTCTCATAATCAATTCCCTAGCACTGGGGTAATTAGTTCTGCAGGGAGGGGGATACGAATACAGCCAAGGCATTTATATCGGGAATAGCTGGGCTCTACCGAAATGAGCTCCAGACAGCAATAGATGAATTGCAACATATCCAGTGGAAATATAAATACATTAGAATTAATCTGGCTACGCTTAATGCTATAACAAAAGGTACTTCCTGCGCTATAATTTTTCTTATCCTTTGGGATAGAAGTCACAGGACCAATGTTCTCCTAGCTCAGCTGTTTATTAGAAGTCATTTCACCTCTTGGAGGGACTGCTTCTTTATCCATAGAATTGGGACACCAACAACCTACTCTCTCTGCCTGGAGGATTATGGGGATCAATCAAATGAAATAATGTCTGTGAAAATGCTGGAAAATCTTCTGAGCCATACTAAAAAATGTGGAATCAAAAAAATAAAAATATCTCCCTGGACAAGTAGGAGTGAACAGCCTCGGTGAACGGGAAGATGTTGAGCAAAAACCATCTGCGAACAAAGGAAGCCTTCTGAAAGGAAGCCAGTCTTGCCTGGCATCGGGATGAAAACTCTCAGAAGCCGTGGTAACCAGGCCTAGACACATCGTTAGCAAATGGAAATATTAGACACGTACGAGTTTCCTCTCTGGTTCCCAATGTTGATTTAAATAAATGTCCTACCCTCTCCTCATTTGAACAGGCTCTTCTCAGGGTGGTTTCAAATTACATGGGAGAAAAAGTGAATGTGCCCTTCTATTCAGTCTAATTGTGAATTAGAAGTGGCTTTATAGGAGCTGCCAGAGATTAACCAAATGAAGTTGCTCCTACGAGTAGATTATACCTTGGTCTTACATGTCTGCCTAACCTTCCCAAGGTTTCATAGGCATGTGACTCAGACCACAGAACGGGGATCCTGGACAGAGATACATTTTTCCCACGTCCTGGGCACCACCAGTTCTCAAGTGAACATGTGATTCCATGGGGAGAGAATGACATACAGAGGGGCATGACTCACAGGGTGACATAACCCGCTTATACATTTTTCCAGTTATTTGGGGTAACTCTACTCCCACACCTTATTGAGCAAGTTCTGATTTAGAAAATTAGAAATTTGGGAACTATACAGAATAATGTTCACCTTAGAAATAATGTTGTAAGTGTGCCTGAAAAACAAGAAGTGGGACAAGAAGACTTTGAAAAGTTTCTTCCGGGATGATGATATTGATTTTTGGTTTTATTTGCATAGCTATATGAAAGGTGGATCTAAGTTTGGGAACCTCTGCAGAGGAGTCCAAGAGACACAGAGAGCACATGCCCCAGAGTAGGGAAGAAGAAAAGATCAGGGCTTCAAGTTATATTTATTTGTCTACCTCATCTTTTAAAAAACTATAGACTCTGAGAAACAAACTGAGGGTTCCAGAGGGGAGAGGGGTGGGAGGATGGGTTAGCCTGGTGATGGGTATTAAGGAGGGCACATACTGCATGAAGCACTGGGTGTTATACGCAAACAATGAATCATGGAACACTACATCAAAAACTAATGATGTAGGGGCGCCTGGGTGGCTCAGTTGGTTAAGCGACTGCCTTCGGCTCAGGTCATGATCCTAGAGTCCCAGGATCGAGTCCCGCATCGGGCTCCCTGCTCGGCAGGGAGTCTGCTTCATCCTCTGACCCTATCCCCTCTCATGTGTTCTCTCTCTCTCATTCTCTCTCTCTCAAATAAATAAATAAAATCTTTAAAAAAAAAAAAAAAAACTAATGATGTAGTGTATGGTGATTAACATAATAAAAAAAAGAATAACACAAAAAATTATATTTTTGTATATGTTTTAAGATGTGCGTAAAAGAATATAATCACAATGCATTTAAGTAGTTCATAGATGTACATATATAAACAAAATTATTCATTAATATCAGTGCTTTATCCCCCAAAATGTTTTTTATTGAATATTTAGAGAGCATATTCTAATTCTGTCATGTAGAAAATCACACGTTGCCTAGTAGGTTGGTTGGTTCCAAAGGCTCAGTTCTGTCCCAAACTTACATGTGTCATAGACTAATGCTAAAATTCTAGAACTTTATACTAAGCGAGACCAGTGAGACAGTGAAAAGATATTAATATCAAGCAGTCATGACTAAAAGTGGAACTAATGGAGCTTGGTCTAGTGGCATTATACATTAGCCTAGAACATACACGTAACCTACAAACAAATAATGAAAGTACTAACGTCACGTCTATGGCGCTATGTTGGTATTTCTCCATAGAAGTCCTGTCATAGCATAGCAGGCCCTGAAACCTAACTGGAAACTGAGTTTTTCTTCAATCCAAAGTCTGAGAAATTCAAGAATTTGATCTTCAAAATGGCACAAAGGCAAGAGAATCCAACATGGTGACCACGTCCTCATCAGAAAAGTGCACCTCTTAGGTTGACCTAATCTGACATATCTGAGGAATTACAGACAGAAAAGATGGTGGTCATTGGCTTAAACAGAGCACCAAGCAGCCATCTCTCCTGGTCACATGTGTAACTTACTGTGAGTACACAATTCACCTTCTGGAATGAGGCACCCTCCCGTGCTGAGTCATTAGCAGCATCAGGTGAGCCTGGTCTGAGACAGTGCCTGCCTGTCGGGCAAAAATTAACTCACTAAGTCCTTTTTATTTTATTACTTCTTGTGTGGGATGTTAAATAAGTAAAAATCATCTACATGGCCCTCCACCCACTTCATGATGGCAGAACACATCATGATTCATGATCGATCCCAGGACCCTGAGGTCACTACCTGAGCCGAAACCAAGAGTGGGCCACTTAACTGACGGCGCCACCCAGGCGCCCCAACCATTTCTTGTTTAAAAGTCTTTATATTAATTACTTGTCCATTAATTAAAGCACAATTTTGAAAACCTTTGGTGATTCACGTTTGAGACCCATTTTCTGTTTGCTTTGGTCCTTGGAAGTAGTGAGAAGTTGAATTTATAACCCTCCTCACCAGGACTTGACTTAAGTCACACTGACGGGGTTCAGTCATTCCAGCTCTACTCACTGAATTGAAGGAAGTCAACATCTCCATGGCTTCCACTCCTTACTTTGAAAAAGCAGGTCTACTCAAAATGCCTCCTACCATAAAAGTAACAACTCAATCAATCTATCAATAATCGAATCCCAGCAGGGCACCTGGGTGGCTCAGCCAGTTAAGCGTCTGCCTTCGGCTCAGATCATGGTCCCAGGGTCCTGGGATCGAGCCCCGCATTGGGTTCCCTGGTTAGCAGGAGCCTGCTTCTCCCTCTCCTCCTCACTCATGCTCTCTTCTCGCTATCTCTGTCTCTCTCTCAAATAAATAAAATCTTAAAAAAAAAAATCTAATCTCAGCATGGACATTGGGAAAAGCCAGGTTTCAAATGTGCTACAGCATTCTTTTAAATTAAGGGCTCTTCATGCCATTCAGTCACGGCTGATCTGCTTTAAATATTGCCACATGCAGAATATTTTTTTAAAGACTCTTAAAGGAACAAGTGCCTTTAGGGATTCTATAGACATTACTTTCTTCTTGTCCGGGAAGTTAGAAAATTCTCAAAGCTGAGTATTAGTGCAGCATCAGGTATATAATTTAAAATAAATAAACATACATATATTGGGTTTGCATGCTCAAAAATGATAGGAGTACTTCTTCGAAAAATTTAGGCCACTGAAAGACAAGAAATTGCCTTTTTCCTTGCCATCCTGCTTTTCAATCCAATAGCACAGTGCCATCTAGTGGTGTCAGGCTAACACATTTATGATATTTGAGCAATTTTTCTAAGAAAAATATTCTTATTCAGATAGCAAGACAAAGAAATAATAATGTCTTAAATAAGTTACACACAATTTTAACTATATCATGGGAAACTATGAAAATAGTATTTCTATAGTTTCCACTGCTTCTTATAGGCTCCTTTTCCTCTGTCATCACTCTAAAAGGTAGATGCTTTCATAAAGCTGCCAGTCTTTCTTCTCTGCTTTATGCATTCTTTGCTCTCTTCCTGGCCTGCCTTCCCTTCTCCTTAGAATCTTTTCCTGAGCACACAAGCGAAATGACTTCACCCTCCGTTGCTTTCTACCTGCCTCCCTTAAAGTACTTGTCCCACTGACTTCTAATGATTTGCTTCCATATCGGAGATAGAGTATTTCTAAAGAAGCACTTCCTAGTAGAAAGATAGTATGAACTACAAATGTAAGCCACACATATAGTTTTAAATTTTCTAGTAACCACATTTTAAAAAATAAAAAGAAATGTAGGGTGCCTGGGTTGCTCAGTCAGTTGAGCGTCTGGCTCTTGATTTCAGCTCAGGTCATGATCTCAAGGTCGCAAGCCCCACGTCAGGCTCTGTGCCAGGAGTAGAACCTGCTTAAAATTCTCTCTCTTTCACCCCCTCTGCCTCTTTTTTAGAGAGGGGAAAATCTCCCCTCTCTAAAAAAAAAAAAGTATAATTTATCTTAACATATTGAATGTAACATATCTAAAATATTATCGCATCAACATGTAATCAATATAAAAATTACTAAGGAGATATTTTCCATTTTTTAAATATTAAGCCTTCAAAATCTGGGTATGTTTTACATTTATAGCACATCTCAATTGGAACTAGCCACTTTTTAAATACATAGTAGCTATATGAGCCTAGTGGACCATATCGAATGGTGCATTTCTAAAGACAGTGTCTTAGTATCTCCTGGCACTTAGTAAATGTTCAATAAAAACTCTAAAAATAACTTGAAGCTGATAATGCCACTAGATGTTCTCTGGGAAAATCTGTCCTGCGTCTATCATGCATTAGGCCTCCATAAAATAGAATCTACAAGTCTCTCCTGTAGAAGAAAATAAGAAGAGTCTGGCAAATCAAATCAATTGCCAATTTTTGTTCTAAAAACTCCTTTTAGAGGTAAGTTTTATGCACATGTATTTCACTGTGTTTAAATAGTCTTAAAACTAGCAATTGCCAGACTCCTAATTATCACCTACATATCTCTTTATAATACTCAATACATTTTTAATCACTTTTTAAATGTCTTCCCGCCCTGCCAGCACAGTACACCTTTTAAAGGCAAAGACCTGTTGGCCTTGTTCACTGCTGTGTACCCAGGGCCTATCTTTCTGTCACATAGTGAGCATTCTAAAACTATATTTGTTGATTTGGAAAATTTGAGTTTGGACCAATGTATCAATTTGAGAACTTGTATCAATGTTTTTCTCTGGATTTGTGAATTTCATCTATTTTTTTTTTCATTCATTTCAAAAACACAGAGTTCAGGCCTAGGTGCTAAGTGTTTGAGGCTGAGAGGGTTACACAATGCAGCCCCTCCCTTTAGCCTAATGCACAACAAAATTCAAAATTAACCTCAGTTCTTTCTAGACCACGCCAACACCCTGTGTTCATCATGAAGACTGGGCCTTACAAATGCATACAGCATTTCTATCTATCATACTCTCTTGTGTAGTCTTGTGGGCTTCCTAACCACCCAGGGAAGCCGACAGGCATGGTGTGGTTTCCCCTTCCTATAGGCTTCAACAAGTTGACCCTGGAGGGTCAAAATATTAATTAGTAACTGAACCAGTAGTAGAAGCTAAATGTTCTGATTCACAGAACATTTTTCCATGATTGTGGCTTTACCTCTGAAGTTTGAGAATGCATTTCCCCAGTCATCTCATCTTTGGTTTATTATTGTCTTATATCTAAAATTAACTTCTGATTTTTGTTTTTCTTTAATTTGTATCTTATATGGTTAGTACATAGGGATAAAAGTAAGACAATCTCTTCCAGAACTATAGTAAGCCAGTAATACAACACAGAATAAGTAAGTCTGGAAATCTGCAAAAAATCATCTAGACACAGTGATCAGGGTTGTCATGTGCTGATGTGCAAGATGGGCACTGTGCAACCCTACAAAGTGCCAGCTGCATGCACAACTTGCAAGCCACACCTGGTAGCCTTAGGGGTGATTACCTCCCAGGTCAAGACAGGAAAAATAATCCTGGAAATCAAATCTAGGTTTGATGGAGTATAAACAAAGTCTGCATATTGTCAAGGGTGCTGAAAATGTCTGAAAGATTGTGTGGCTGAAGGAGGGGCCTCATCCCCACTGACCTTCACCACCAGAGGTAAATGCCTCCAGAGCAAGAACAGGCCAGGTTCTTTGTACACCTAACACTGCCCAATAGGTCTAGGTCATGACCCAAAATAAATTTATTTCTTTAAAAGGGTGTGTATGTCTCAAAAAGCAAATTTTATAGGAGTTAATAATAATCACAAAATAAGTACAAGTCATTCTTTTCACTTATAAACTACATGAAAAATACCAGCAAATGCTATTAAAACACTCATTTGGCATATAATTTGGGACCCATATCCACTTTTTAAAAGTGAATGGCTCTTAAGAAAGCAAGCGTTACTCATTTTGCATAACCTTATAAATAATTTAAAGTCATCTGGAAAAGCTTCTGAAGACCTTTTGTTCTAGGAAGAAAAAAAAAAAATCAAAAGCCACAACTTGGGACACATGCAGTAAATTCAGTGGGTTAAAAGACATATCTTCTCTGTCGTATGTCTGGCTGTCTGCCTCTTCCTGCTACACCAGGCATTTTTGTGGAATTTTCCTTGAGCAGCTTGTCCGTGAGGGCCCCCTGAGCACACAGAGACATTTTACTAACCTTTCCTCCCACAACTCACTCTTGGCTTTAAAAAAAAAAAAAAATGAAAAAGAGTAATTGCATTTTCAGTGATGGTCACTCAGCTGCAACTTCTAGAGTCAAGGCTGGTTAATTCTTATTTGCTGACATGCAGGCCTTACCCAGATTCACTTTCCACCCACTCCAAAGAACAGGGAGAGGCGTGCAAGCTCATTAAGCCCTCATTACTTTTCAGACTTTGACATAGCGTAATTTGTGAAATGATCAGATTCCACTGAACCCAAGCAGTGAGGCCAGGACACTGGTTTACCCCTTGATTTTTACCTTTCATTCGGTCATGACTTAGTCAAATCTGATTTTGAGACTATCTTTTCAATTATTGAAAATTAGCTGTATCATCTCAGGAAGGAAAAAGGCTCCATAAACCATTCAACTCAACCATTCAATATTCATTTAAGCACATAGCTTTCTGCTAGGTCTATCAGAGCATGCCTCCAAGTTATGGTCCCTGCCTTCAAGGGGCACAAAATTTAACTGGGAAGGCAACCCACATAAAAATGTACACACAGGGGCACCTGGGTGGCTCAGTCAGTTAAGTGTCCGACTCGATTTCAGCTCTGGTCATGATCTCAGCGTCCTGGGATCGAGCCCAGGTCAGGCTCTTTGCTAAGTGGGGAGTCTGCTTGAGGATTCTCTCTCCCTCTCTCTATGCCCTTCCCCCTGCTCTCTCTCTCTCTCTCAAATGAATAAAATTTTTTTTTAATGTACACACAAAAATATGGAGAATGAACCAGCAGTCTAAGGCAGTACCTGCTGAGAGGCAGTAATGGATAAATTAGAGAGCACCTTCTGAGCCAGACAGTTTGAATTCAGATTCTAGTTCTACAATCCTGTGACCTTGGGTCAATTACCTAACCTGCTTATGCCCGTTTTCTCACCTGTAAAATAAAGATTATAACTGGGCTTACTTCATCTGATGGTGTGATGAATAAACAAATTAAGAATAGATTAGAACAATACTGCACCTAGTAGGGCCTCAGCTCAATAGAGAGTGACCATTATTATATAATTAGGAGCCAGATACAAGGAATGGAAAGTGCTTTCAAAGTTCCAAAACAAGGGAAAAATCACTGTGGGTTCATTGATCATTGATTAAAAAGTTTATACAGAGGAAATATTAACATTCTGAAGTAAGACTTGAAGAGGAAGATGAAGGCCAGAGGAAGAAAATCCAGAGGACCAGACACAGGACAACGTAGTTAGAGTGATATTTTTTTCCATTGAAAATGGGGACAAAGGAGGCTTAAGGATGATGGCCCACTGTGGCCTGAGGCACCAGGACAAGAATTGTGGATTTTTGTCCTTTGGAAAACAGTAAGTCCCTGAAGAGACCAAGAGAGTAAGAGTAGTGTCTTTACTAAGGTTCATACTGCAACACTTGAAAGTAAAGCCTAGAGGGGAAGAGAAGCTCAAGACAGGAGAGCCATTGGTGGGACTACTGTAATAATCTAGGTGCAGGAAGATGAGAAATAAAAAAGGTCAGGAGTCAGCACAGATGCTTTCCTAAAAGAACTGTCAACTGGCCTTAATTACAGATTAGAGATGAGAGAAGGTGTTGGTTGAGAGCATGAGTGATGAACAACAGAGGGTCTCATCCAGCTCAAAAATTTCACATGATTCTGCTCATCTCTAGGTGTGTTATTGTGGAGAAGTTTAGTCATTCTTTTTGCATTATTTTTATTTTCCAGCATTCCCTCCTAAGAATGTTGAACTTTGTAAATGTGTGTGAAAAAGTATTCTAGAGGTTTATAAGACGTCTGTCTCTGGGGATAAGGCTTCATTTTAACAATTTTCAAGGGAAATATAGATACTATAGATAATGTATATACATATTTATAGATATAGGTATATTCTATTTATGAGGAATTTGCTTACCATTTTTAAGGAGAAAAATCATATGCATGCCAATTTTTCATTTTTATTTTCAATACCTAAGGTGCCTAAGCCAATAAATAACTTTAAAAAAAAAAAGGCCTATATCCTTTGCATAAATTCTAAAAATACTCAGACATTTCCTTTATTTAGTCAGTCAGCCAGCAAATACTCAATGCATTGGGGAATACACCAGTAAGGAAAAATAAAAAATATGTACCCTCTCTACACAGATTAATGGTGGATTTTTTTTTTCCTTTGGCAGCTTCTCCTCCCTTCCCTGCTGCACCACACAAGTTGGCTGTGTATGTCTCCTATTGATGACTTGTGACTGAGTGAGGGATATTACAACATAGAAAACTTACAACAGAAAATCATACATCATCATTCTTAAGAGTTCTGTGGTCCTCCCTACCTCTTGGAAATTTTTACCAACTCTGCTCCCCCTCAGTCTCTAGGTCATGTGTCTGGGCTCCTCTCGTCTCTGCAAAACTCTCCCTCCTGCCCCCCACCCCTGCCTGCCCTTCTCAAGGACAGTGCCCTGTTTTTTCCACCTGCCAGTGCAAATTTTAAAAGTCCTATTTCTTTATTACACTGTGCCATTTAGTTCTCCAGCTCCTTCCCAGACTTGTCTTAAATTGCATGCTCTCCATCTGTGGTTCTCAAGTTTAAGTGTGTGTTAGCATCACCTGGAGGGCTTGTTAAAACAGAGACTGCAAGGTCCCATCCTCAGAGTTTCGATTCAGTAGGTCTGAGGTGGGGCCTGAGAATTTGCATTTGTACCTAATTCCCAGGAGATACTGATGCTGCTGGTGACCCGCCACAGTATGAAAACCGCTGCTTTGAAGGCTTTTAAACAAGTTTTCCTAACAACAGAATCACCTACAAACCCATAGCTTCATCATTAGTCACACAAAGGGAGAAATGAACTTGTAAATTAGAGTTTCTCTATTTTGGACCTGGGTAAGTCCATCTCCCCTAGTAAAACTTTCTGTAAGTGGAAAGCTGTCCTTAAGACATTCATTCTGCCCTCTGTTCAGAGCATTCCTATAATGAGGGTTCTGACTCCATCTTTTGATGTTTGACTACTGGCAGCTCCCAAACCCACCCTTCTCTCTTCCCCTTGTGCTGCATCTGAGCAAGCTAAGAAGAAAGACTGAGTGCTCCCTGCTTTGGAGTCGCTGGGAGATTCAAACCATGTTATCTTCTTCCCAGGCAAGCCCTCAGCTAGCCCACCCCCAACTATAATAAAAGCCAGGCCAGTCTCCTTTTCTTGCTGTCTCCAGTCATGTTGGACCCGTTTGAGAAGTCTGCGCTGCTCTCTCCCTTGGAAATCCCCATTAGGTAAGTATAAAACTTCCCATACTCCTTTAGTGTGTGTATGACATCATCAGTCTCAAGATCAATCAAACTTTGAGTGGGCACAGTGATCATAACAATTCCCCCAGAGCTTGGAGGTTTTTTCCTTTTTTCTTCACATTTAAAGAACCTAAGAAAAATCATCCTATGCAACCGTATAGGTAGAATTAAGTAAAAGTTTACATGTGAATTTTGACATCTCACTCCCCAACTCCCAGCCTACTGGAAACTGAGTACAGACATTCCAGGAAGAAAATTAGAGGTAACTACTCTGGAAATTCATTCCATTTCTAGAGAAAAGTTCTAAAGATACTGACATGACCAGATTGCCTTACAGGACAGATCATGGCAATCAGACCCATTCATAGGTACAGAACCTCCACCAGGCTTTTTAATGCTGCACTTAAAAATGAGAAGACAGATAAGAATCACCAGACACTTGAGCAAAGTATCTCATATGAAGGACAGAGACCAGAGCAAATAACAAGAAGAAAATATAGGAAACAGATATGATGCAGAAAGAAAAAAAATCATCAAAAAATATCATTAATATCCTCAATAAGATAACATATTGCATCCATGAAGAAAGAACCAGACACTGTAAATAATAATAATAATAATAATATACAAAAGAGAGCTCTGAGAAATCAAAAAATATGAAACAGAAGTGAAAAATAGTAGAAGGAAGAAGAAATCTTCCAGAAAGTAAAATAAAAAGATGGAAAATAGAAATGAAAATATAGAAAATTAGAAAAGTCCAGTAGGTCAAAGATCCAAACAGTAAAAAATCCAGAAAAATAGAAGAACAAGAGAGTAGATAACCAAGATAATAACAATAATAAATTCCTCATAATTGAAGGAAATTAGTTTTCACACTTAAAGGTGTGCAAAATCCTAATATAACAGATGAATATAGAACTATTTGAAGCCATATCATTGTGAAATTTCAGAACAACAGGAAAGTAAAGAAGATCCCAAAAGCTTCAATATTTTTTTCTTCTCACAAAAGATCAAGAATTAGGGGCACCTGGGTGGCTCAGTCAGTTAAGCATCCAACTCTTGATTTTGGTTCAAGGTCATGATATCCAGCCCCACTTCAGGCTCAGCACAGAGTCTCCTTGAGATTCTCTCCCTCTCCCACTGCCCCTACCCCTGCTCACACTCCCTCTTTTCCTTTCTCTCTAAAATAAATAAATAAATAAAATATTTAAAAAACAAACAAATCAAGAATCAGAATGACATTGGAATAGCCAATAGAAACTCTAGAAACCAGCAGTCAAAATTATGAGGGAAAAAGATTTTCAACCTAGAATTATACTTCCAAACTACTGATTCAAAGTTAGGGTGAAATAAAAAAATATTTTCCAATAAGGTAAATCTAAAAAAAAATCTTTTCTCAGATATGCCTTTCTCAGAAAACTACCAAAGGATACGTTCCACCAAAACAAGGAAGTAAACCAACAGACAGGAAGACAAGGAAATAAAAACACAGGTAATCCAAAATAAGAATGAACAAAAAGCACTAGGAAGATGGTACAGTTTGCTCTGAAACAGGTCTTGAGGGCACTAATAGAGTTTAGAGCAAGTTGGAAAACGCCAAGAGGCATATCTTCAAGAAGATGACTAGAGAGAACTTAACATGGCTGATTAAATTTGGATCTTGGATCCCAAGAGTTTGGGATTGTACTGGGGACAAGCATATAAAATAACAAAGCAATTATTAACTGAGGCAAAGAAAGCATTTTATCTTTTTATAAATAGAGAAAAAGTAGCCAGAGTATGCCACTTGCCTTATCTGTAAAATAGCAGTTTTATTGTCAAAATGGTAACATTGGATATTGATCTAACCAAAATTATGCTACAGCTGTATGAGGAGGAGGGAGGAAATAAACATGTATGGCAGGTCAAAAGCAAAAGTATCAAATAGTTGTATCAGTTGATACATTATGACTAAAACTGCAAAAGTTTAGTAATAATAAAGTCATAGCAAAAGAAGTACAACATAAATCTACTATTTAGAGAAGTGGAAATAAGTATCAAAAGAAACAGTTCAATCAGTTGAAAGTGATTGTTGCTAAGGAGTTAGAAATTTGGGAGGGTGGACAGAGGTGCCCAGGGGACTTCTGTTTTTTATTGCAAGCCCCGTTGAATTGTCTGACTTCTTAAACTATATGTATTTGTAGCCTTAAATGGTTTAAATATAAACTATTCATAATTTTTAAAAAATAACCTAGTCAATAAAAAATTACTAAATTTTTAATACCTCTACTGTTCCTGTACAGAATTTAAGGTGACATATCAAAAATATATATATAACTAAAAAGTAAATATGAATATAGAAGAAATTTAAGGGAAAGGAGAAAAATACAAATTTCCAAAAGAATCACCAAATTCACGGTAACTTTTTTGTCAGTATACTCAATTGAAAGAAAGAAAAACATAACAGCTATCATGATTTTGTGTGGGGTTTTTGTTTAATTTTGCTTTGTTTTGCAAGAAGGAGATGTCTGTAATTCTTTTTAGATGTTAAAAAGGTGTTCCCATCCTTGGAAAAGCTGAGAACCATGGAGCTTGAAAATTGTTTCTTGACTCACAATTTCGAGTTGATCTACTTTTCAAAAGTGAATTTATGTCATTAATGTTCACATATCAGCTCTACTTCTCCCTAAGGACAACCACACAAAATAGAGGCAGTTATTTTTCCTGTAAGCCTTAGGGTGTTTTTAAAATATATATATATAAGTGGCATGTCTGTGTTAATGCTACTGATCCTGGGTGAACTCCTAAATGGGAATATCTGTGAATCTATTCCTCTGAGAAATAACCATTTTCACATCTTGTGTGCTTTCTGTTTGTCTGAATTATAGACATAAAAACCGAAGCAACTGGCAAGGGTTTATTTTTGTTTTTTAAAAAACAGTATTCAAGGGGCGCCTGGGTGGCTCAGTTGGTTAAGCGACTGCCTTCGGCTCAGGTCAGGATCCTGGAGTCCCGGGATCGAGTCCCGCATCGGGCTCCCTGCTCGGCAGGGAGTCTGCTTCTCCCTCTGACCCTTCTCCCTCTCTTGCTCTCTGTCTCTCATTCTCTCTGTCTCAAATAAATAAATAAAAAATCTTTAAAAAAAAAAAAACAGTATTCAAATTATCATTAAGTGCACTCTTAGCTATTAATGGTGTTCCGGGTTTTGTATTTTCTAACATTTGCATTTATTAAACAAGAAGCCTAATAAATTCTGCAAACAATCCAAGTCATGAATTTGGATAAGAAAGTTCTCACATTCTTTTGACTCTGAGTTGTTTTATTTTCTAACTCTTTTATTGTTCTTCACAAACAGCTATAATTTACCTGGAAGGAAATCCACCAAAATATTAAGGAAGTTGTTTTCTTTGTGCAGAATGACATTTTTTAAAACGAGCAGACGGGAAGGGGACATCAAGGGCCTGCAATGTCACTGAATGGCCAAGTGGCTCTGTCAAGTATGTACTTGAATATTCACATCTGAGAGTCTGGGGAGAGGGTAGGGCTGAAGATACACCTTGGATGTCAGCATCATAGGGGGTGCACTTAAAGCCGAGGGAATATATTCAGTCATTGAGAGTGAGAGAACACAGTGAGGAAAGAAAAGCCCAAAGACTGAGGTCTAAAAAAAATGAAAAACTTTGATGTCAGGTAAAGAAAAGCTGCCAACACCAGAGAAGCAGAAGGAAACAAAGAAACCCTGATAGCAGAAAGGCAAAGGAGGGCTCAGGGTGCTTTGTGAGGAAAGGTTGGTCCTTGGATTCAGCAAGAGGAGGAGTACATATTGTCACTAAGTTTGGGATATGTGTACAGAGCATTAATAAATAGCATCAGGGGTTGGTAATCATCAGCTTACACTGCTACTATTTTGTCTGACTGTGATTCTCTCCAACAAGGTTAGGTACAGAGAGAGTAGACATCCTTGGGTTCATTCAGTGCCAGTGTTTGCCAGATGAATGAGATAAAAGAGGGGCAGAAAGGAGGAATGAAGGTATTTGCAAGAGAATGATTATAACACGAGATGATGGAAAGGAACAAAGTCAAAACATGGGGTGGGGGGGGACTAACTGATATTCAATATAACCTAAGGATAAAAATCTTTTTTTTTTTAAGATTTTATTTTATTTGACAGAGAGAAAGACAGCAAGAGAGGGAACACAAGCAGGGGGAGTGGGAGAGGGAGAAGCAGGCTTCCCGCTGAGCAGGGAGCCCAACGTGGAGCTCGATCCCAAGACCCTGGGATCATGACCGGAGCTGAAGGCAGACGCTTAACGACTGAGCCACCCAGGTGCCCCAGGATAAAAATCTTTTGACATAAATCTTTCCTCGTTTTTTTAATAGCTTTTTCTTAGGATGGATTTCTAAAACTAGAATTATTAGGTCAAATAGTATGATTTTTTTTTAAGATTTTACTTATTTATTTATTTGAGAGAGAAAGAGAGTGTGCATGTGAGCAGGGGGAGGAGCAGAGGAAGAGTGACAAGCAGACTCCACACTGAGCACAAGCGGAAAGGAAGCTCAATGCCACAACACTCTGAGATCATGACCTGAGCCGAAACCAAGAGTCAGAGGCTTTAACCACCTGAGCCACCCAGGTGCCCCCAAATAGTATGAATTTTTAAAGTTATCGATGCATGTTGCCAAACTGCTTTCCAGAAAGCTTATGCTGTCTTAAATTGATCAGCGAAGTCTAGCACTGTGTGTCTCAAGAAACTCCAGCCGCTTTCAGAATAATACAGAAGAAGCATTGATTGATATTAAACGACCATCATCTCTAAAACCCAGCAGAGCTCCCACCCTTCCTTTAATCTCCTACCCACTCATTCCTTTCTTTCATGATTTCTTTGGTTTTCATTCAGTATAAATTTACCTTTTTCACAATGAGTAATTATGTTTCAGTGTAAAATCGTTAAAGTCAGTGTAAATTTCAAAAGAAAATTCGAGCAAAATTTTTTTTAAAAAATTGCAATCAGCAAAAAAAAATTAAGTTTCATTCTAGCAGCAAAAGTGATCCCTCTCCCCTTCCCCTCTTCCCCTCCTGCCTTCCCCCTTCTTCTCCCTCTCCCTTCTTCTCTCCCATCTCTGATCCCTAAGAATTTAATAAGGAAGTAACAAAAGGTTATTCTCTTTTCTTCTCTCCTTTGTAGTTGATTTAAGTCAGTTTTCTAAAAGATCTGAGAACTTTTGCAGAAGTTCTTGTGCCCACAGCTTATTCCCAAGAAAGAAAAGAACCACAATAGAAATGAAGCCACCATGTAAGTCAGCCCATGCTCGTATTTCTAAAATGATTTTATAAAGCTCATTAAGATCATGACTTCTCTATGTTTATATGTTGCTCCTCTAAATGATTGGCAGTTCTAGAGCTTGAGAAACTTGAGAGAAAGATCCTTGTTTCCTGCAGATTCGATAATCATCTATGATGTTTGGGATGACAAGAGGACTTAGACATCATATGGATCTAAATCTCTTAAACGTTTAGAGACCGAAGTCCAGAGCAGTTAAGCCACCTACCCCAGGATGCACAGCCAGAGAGTAATAGATCTCAAAGACATAGCCACCATCTCCTGAGCCAGTTCTGCCCTTGCCATCTTCATATTAGACAGATGCATGCAAAGTAATAGACAAATATGCTTTTGTGTAGAAGTGGACACGAAACTCCAATCACTTCACTTCAGATGTTAAGAGTGCAAAATAAACCTCTATATTATACTGTCAGACTACGAAAATTTCATTTTTAAAGACTGAACGTAACTACTAGGTTCTAAATATGAGGGTCCAGGGAGTGTGTATTTAAACTCACACAGCACAGCACATGCATGTGTGTGCATATATTCATCAACACCCAATAAGCCAGTTCCATCTACAAGGATGCTTCTAACTGGCAAGATGACAACATATTTCTGAAAGGACTGCTTTGTCTATAAGGATTGCTATGATTGCTTGTCACTTGTGGAATGTAAGTAACCTTGAGTGTCCCCAGAGATGTGTCTAGAACCTAATGCAAAGTTGCTAAAAGGACAAGTCAGAGAACTGTGTTCTTCCTCTTGGTCACAACCCAAATCCGCCTTTTGCATGGAGCTTCTTCAATTTCTCATGAAAAACTTTCTAGCGATTTCTTTGATCACTGCTATAGACTCCAACAGCCAAGATATTGCCAAGGTACTGACCCCTGCTTTGAATTTTAAGGGGGGAAAAATGGTGTATAGGCTCCAAAACAATGATAAAGCAGAGTGATAATACTCATCTAAAAATGTGTTGTTCATCCTGCGGGTGAACAATAGTCTAAGGCATAGAGAACATCTTTAGTAGACTATTTTCACTCTGCCGTATTTTATTATTTCCCTTTCTTCAGATATTCTAAAGATGCCAGCGGTATAACCCTTACAGATGGTCCTCTCTCCCATGACTTCACCCTGTCTTGAAGAGAGATACGTGGGCGAAGCTACGTCTTTAGTACATTCAAACTTAAAGGCTTAACTGGGTCACTTAAAAAATGTAGAATATAGAGGCGAGTAAACAAACTGCTTAGAAACAGAACTAATTATTTCATTAAGCCATTCAAAGAGACAGTGATTTGGAGGGATTTTGCTGACTCTGTAGAAGTTATAAAACTGAAGTTACCAAAATGAGAGACAATCTACTAAAACAATCAGCAGTCTTAAAAGCTAGGCAATGTTGACAATAATAAATAGCCATAGCAAAAAAAAAAAAAAAACTTCTATAGGATTAATAAAAATATTTTTAAATTACCGTAAAGAAAGCACTTTTATTTGCAAAAGTGCTGTCCTATCAGAAATATTATGTCAACTGACTGTATATGATCTCATAAGAAGATAATCTTCTGCCTAAATCCTCAAAGCTAAATTCCAGTAGTAGATCAAGGATTGGAAAGTTCAAAGCAAACTTTAATTAATTAACTAATTAATTAATAATTTTAAAGTGTGCACCAAGGATGAAGAGTATTTTATCAAGGGATTATTTTTAACTCCTCTGCACACAAATATTTTCACCATTATTCCACTGACATTCATGGGACTTAACTAATTTGAGTAGTTAAATGATGTTGTTTCCCTCTCCACTCCCTCTCTGATACTGAAAATAGAAAAGGCCATTAACAGCCCCCTTGGCAGAGAAGCCCTCTGGATGATACCATGGCAACAGGCTATCAGACGCAAAGGGTGCCAGTCCAGAGAAAATGGGAGAAAATCAGTGCAGCCCACCGGGGGAAAAAGAACGCAGAGTGACAGCTAGGCTATATTATCATCTTCCTGGCACTCTTTCCTGGACCCAAACTAAAAGGACATTTCTTTCGTTAATATTTAATGTTATAGCTGCAAAGGGAAAGGTCTAAAACTACTTTTTTTTTAATAAGCCAAATATATTCTATTTTAAAGAAAATATTCTCTGATGTTCTCATGTGGGAGCTCTATCTCCTCAGCTTCTCGCTCTGGTCTGACTCTTCCTTCCGTTTTTCATTAGCTGAGCTGAGCTTGTCCAAAAAATGACCATGAAAATGTTCCTTTCCCTATAATGAGCCCCAGTGGGAACCTGGCAAGTGAGCTCTTAGGAGATCTCAAAAGCCTCTTACCCACATCCCAGGAGGAAAGGCAGGAGCCGCTGACTGACTTCCTCACTAATCTCCTCCTACGTGGAGCCTCCTGGCACCAGCCCCAGCTGAGGCTGGTGCCAGGAAGAGGTTAGAACGTCCACAAGGAAGTGCCTATTAGAACAGAAGGACAGATGTCCAGTGTCCCTCTCTCTGAAAAGGGGACAAAAGGAAAACAATGCATGCTGCCATTTTCTCAGAGGCTGTCTTTTAGAAAATTTCCTTCAAGGCCAGTAATCACTGGATCATATTTATAAAATGCCTGAAACTATATGGTGCCATAGAGGAACTAAAAATGTCTCCCAAGACCTCAGAAGGGGTCCGGACGCATTTCTTCTCTCAAGCTGGAGTGACAGAGCGCTACCTGTGTGCAAAGTCCTGCCGAGAACAAATCAAGAAAATGGGGCGGGCCGGTGTCCCCCGCCAACCCCGCATCAGGGCCTTCTCTTCGGGAGACATCCCTCTTTCTACAGGACACGTCGAAGCTGGGACTCCAACGGCCAACGCTCAGGTGGAGTCCTGCCCACAGATTCCTGAAGTTTACCTCCCACGGAGGAAGCCTGACCTGCAGCAGTAATTCTCCATCTTTAGCCAAACAAGAGCAGCCCAAACAACAGGCCCAGTGTCATCGTTACCAGAAGAGCCTGTCGATGGAACTAGAAGCACCTCACCACTCACACTCCCGTGTCCCACAGCCCAGACACAGTCCTGGGATGGTGCCACCCCCCGCGTGCAATGCTTGTGGTCCCCAGGGCGGCACCATGTGCTCTGCTCCCCCGCGTTCCTTTCAGCCTCCGACAGAAGCCCCGTCTGGGAGGCATACCCGCCCCCTCCCCGCGCCCAGTGCTTTTCAAACCCAGTGCTTTTCACAGCCCCCAACAGAACGTGTTTCTGAGAGATCACACCTTTGTAAGAGATTTAAAGTTGCGTTTTTATCTCAAAGGTAATTCAAATGTTTTAACGTAAGTAAATCCTGGAGAATGTGCATAGTGGCCTAATAACCCCGCATGCCCCAGGCTGTCCTACCCTTGTGATCGTTTATGATCATGTGGATGCCCAGAGAAGGCCACACAACAACACAAATGAAGGTTTCTCTTGCAGTTCCATGAGGGAATCAATGGCAGGAGAGTTGGGGTGTCGCATGACAGGATAGTCTAAGCCACCCACAGTATGTGTCCAGAATGTGTTCCTCAGATCATACATTTTTCATGCCACTTTTGCAAAAGTTCATTAATAGTTTAATACATATGCAATGGAGTGATTTTTCTTCTCTTTTTTTTTTAGTTTTACTGAATTGTGCTTTGTAGCGCATTGTTACATTGGCTCATCCAAATAACACATGTAGGATTAAAACATTCATCATTAAAGGGCACCTGGGTGGCTCAGTCAGTTAAGCATCTGCCTTCAGCCCAGGTCATGATCCCCGGGTCCTGGGATTGAGCCCCGCCTCGGGCTCCCTGCTCAGCGGGGAGCCGGCTTCTCCCTCTGCCTCTGCCCCTCCTTCTGCTCTTGCTCTCTCACTCTTTCTCTCAAATAAAGAAAATCTCTTAAAAATTAAAAAAACACTCATTATTAAGGAAAGAAAATAATGACAGGAATCATGACGGTGACTGGGGTGATGACCCATCATGCTCTAAATCAAAAGAATAAAGTCGACACACACATGTATCTCTCCCAAGTTAAACCAGCTATCTGCAAATTAACGTTAACTGATCAATGCCATCTGTCACTTTAATGTTGTTCACTGGTTTTCAGAGAGGCAACTTAGCATAATTGCGAAGTGCCCATTCTCTGAAGCCAAACTTCCTGGGTTCAAAGTAAAACTCGAACACTTAATAGCTGAGTGCACTGCGTGCCCCCCTTTCTCATCAGTACATCAGATGAGATCTGAACGATACCTGCCTCTGTGATAATTAGTGAGCTAAGTAGATATAAAGCACCTAGATTGCACCTTGCACGTAGGAAAAGCTTTATAAGTATGGTTATTATCCTTTTCACATAGTATTATTTATTTGATTTAGAGATTTGATTTGGTTTTATAGGCATGTAACATTTATAAACATAAGCAGTATATGGCAGGCTTTATTTTATATATATTGATTCCATTTAAATCAAAATATTGGTTAGTCAACATGGGTGAATGAGAATTTTTTTAAAGAGTTGCATGCACTACTCAAGTTTAAAAAATGTTTTCCTAGCTATAGCTTATCCTACACACCATGTTACATCATGAGGACAGCATATTCCAGTTTCTGGGAAAATGATGTGATTTCCCCATCAAAGACAACACTAATGGAAGAGAGCTAGGGATGAAGTTGATAACTTCAGCCAGGTTCAACCCTGGACACTTCCCAAATTAAGCCAATGTGGACCTACCTGCAATCCCACTGCAATTCTGAAATAAGAGTCACTGAAAAGATCCACATAAGCTTCCAACAGGAAAGTTTCTAATGGAGATGAGCAGCCAGACTTCTGCTTCCCAGCTCTCTGGGGGGAAAAATGTCATGGCCAGCAGCCTAAGTTTATATCGCAGATCTGCTGATCCCTGCATCTTTTGGTTCCTTCTCTGATTGGCCTAGTTTAGTTTCAACCAGAAGACAAGAACCGGTGGAAAAAAAAACATGGTTCCTCCTATTATAAAATCTCTTGACTGAGAGGATTGGGGGCAGTTGCTGGGAGAGGAGAAGGATGGGAAGGAGAGGGCTCATACACCCCTCATACTTACCAAAACCACTGAAACAATATTAATCACATATTGAAGCGGCACGATGATAAAATAGGAAGACCAAAAACTAACAAGAAAAGTAAAATATCCAAACTAAAAATACAGCCATTTAGAACATGGCTGACAGCTTAAAGTGACAGTAAAACCAGATACAAAGCAGAGAAAAAAGTAAGAGAGGTGCTTCCCTCTATGTTATAGAAGACCTGCTTCCTCCCCTGGGAAACCAATAAGCCACCTGAGGTTTTGCAAGAGCAATTTTAGTAGGTGACTAAGGTAAACAGAACAAAGCAATAAAAATACAAAGTATTAAAATGACTGAATACACAGAAGGTAGCCAGTATTTCAAGCAAAGATGGGCTTTCATGAGATATGATGCTAAATTTGTCTAGATAATGATAAAAGATGTTTTAGCTTGAGATGAAATTAAGTAGATACCACTGCCAGGCCCGGAGAAACTTCAGTCCTCTCTAAAACTATTTTTTCTGTAATTAACAAATGTGTATGAGTACATACCACTGCTGGATTCCCCAGTTGGCAGAGTAAGCCCATGCTTAGGGCAAAGCAAGGATACATAGAGAAAATACATTGGTCAGGCCATGGTAGGGAAGGATTTAATACTTCATAGGAATGTAATCATCACTGGAAAAATCTAAACTTGGATCGACTTTTCACCCATATTTTTCTATTTCATATTGTTTTATTTTGAATTATATATGGCAGATGGGGATGGGAAGCAGTATAAACTTGCAGATGCTTAAGACTTTAAAGGCCTTTATTCCATTCTATAAGCCACTATATGTGGGCTCAGTGCCAGGTCCTAGGGGTACAAAGATATCCTGCCAGACAAGAGAGTTTCCTACATGACCTCACAAAGAGATTTCTCCTGGGATGGAAGCTGTCTATCACTAACTTTTCAGATGCCCGCTGCAATGGAAGTCCACAAGATAATAGACATTATCTGTCTTGATTACTCTCATATCCCCTGCAACTAGAACAGTACTTGAACATAGTAGATGCTCAGTAAATATTTACCAAGTTAATGAATCAATGCCTGTTTCCTCTGACCATCATAGAAAGCTCCAAGATCCAGCTTCCCAAAAGTCATGACCCTTCTCTCTTTCCTTTTGATTTCCTTGACAGACAAGCACAAGCTAGATATTAAAGCACAGTTCAATGTTAATGAAAGTTGGCCTATTGTTGTTCCCTAATTTCTGGTTAAGTTTTCTCTCATCATTCTGGCCTCCTAAAATCCAAAGAAATGCCCTCCTCTAGATTCAGTTTCTTCATCTGTAATGTGAAAATAATGCCTTCTACCTTCCCCCGCTTAGAGAATTGCTGGGAGGATTAAAATGAGTGACATTCAAAAGTGCTTAGGGCAAAGCTTGACACATGCAAGAGCCAAATGAATAGCTCTACCTTTCATTAGGGCATTCCAGGCTCATAACCCCAAATGCCATTTCTGGGGAGTCAGGGGGCTCTTGTTTCCTGCCTGTATGTTAGTTTTCTCTCTTTCATGGGCTGGCTGTGTGTACAGAATACGATATCAGTATATTTGCTGACAAGGGAGAAATAAGGCACTCAGAAAGAATTTCTAGTGATGTAGGGACATACCCTTGGCTACTTTCCTCCCCCTCCTGGCTACATGTAATTATGAAAATGTTGAAACATATTAAAAAGCTGAAGAATTATAAAATAGTCATCAAACACCCACCACCTAGATTCTCCAACTGTTCACATTTTTCTTTGTTTGCTTTATCACAGATCTATCCATCTATCCTTTTGTCAATCCAGGTGATTTTTTTTATATATTTCAAAGGAGGTTATAAACAACAGTACACTTCACCTTAAATATTTTCACTAGAATTCAATGTTTGTTTATAGTATTTTTGTATCATTCATATACAGTGAAATCCATAAATCTTAAGCTTATCATTTGATCCGTTTTAGCATAAACACCTGTGTAAAACTCTTGCTACTTTTTTAAAAACTGCTTTTAGCCATGGGCGCCTGGGTGGCTCAGATGGTTAAGCGTCTGCCTTCGGCTCAGGTCATGATCTCAGGGTCCTGGGATCGAGTCCCGCATCAGGCTCCCTGCTCCTTGGGAGCCTGCTTCTCCCTCTGCCTCTCTCTCTCTCTCTCTCTCTCTCTGTCTCTCATGAATAAATAAATAAAAATCTTTAAAAAAAAAAAAAAACTGCTTTTAGCCACACATGTGCAATTGCCGCAGGCACCATGCCCAGTCACATGCTCCTAGCTCTGGTCCCACACCAGGCCCAGCTGCACCCGGCTTTAGGCCCCCAACCACCACCACCCCGACGCACAGCCCCACCTGCCATAGAGCTTGGTTGCGGGGGGCGGGGGCGGGGGGGACGGGTCCAGGATAGGACTAGTGGCCCAGAACAAATTTTGCTAACGCTGCTGCCCTGCTCCCAAGTTCCCTGGCAGGCATACCCCCTTGGAACTGGCATGCCTGTGTCCCACTAACAGCACAGAAAGCAAGCACAACAGACAGAGAGTCAGTGCAGACGACTGAACTGAAAGGAAAAGTAACTCAGACAGAAGAGAAGGGCATAAACAACCCACATAGGACACTCTCTCCTGAAGTGCCAGCTTCTGGTGAATGGGGGCTCTGCCTTGCAAGGCACTCCAGGACCTCTTCTTCATAAAGTCATTACTTTCAAGAGCAGAAGACATAGCTGACTTTCTTAACACAGAGAAACAGACACGGAGAGGCAGACAAAATGAGGATTCAGAGAAATGTATCCCAAATGAAAGAACAGGACAAGGCTATGGCCAGAGATCTAAGTGAAACAGTTATAAGTAACACATCTGATAGCGAATTTAAAGCAATCATCATAAGGACACGCACTGGATTTGAGAAAAGTGGAAGACATGAGTGAGACCCTTAACACAGACATAAGGGGTAACATAGCAAAGATAAAGCACTCAATAAATGATATGAGCAACATGCTTGACAGAATAAACAGCAGAATGGAAGAAGTAGAGGAATGAATTAATGACCTAGAAGACAGAGGAATAGAAAGTAATCCAGGTGAACAAAAGAGAGAAAAAAAGAACTATGCAAAATGAGAATAGATTTAGGGAACTCAGTGACTCTATCAAAAGTAATAATATTCCTATTATAGGAGTCTCAGAAGAATAGAGAGTAAAGGGGGCAGAAAATTTATTTGAAAAAATAATAGCTGAAAACTTCCCTAATCTGGGGAAAGCAGCAGATGTCCAGATCCAGGAGGCATACAGAACTCCAATCAAAATCAACAAAAGCAGACCCACACCAAGAAATATTGTAATTAAACTTGCAAAATATAGTGTAAAAAAATTTAAGAGCAGCAAGACAAAAGCAGTAACTTAAAAGGAAAACTCATAATGATACAAGAGGATTTTTTTCAACAGAAACTTTGTAAGCCAGAAGAAAGTGGCATGATATACTCAAAGTGTTGAATGGGAAAAATGTGCAGCCAAGAATAATCTATCCGGCAAGGTTATCACTCAGAATAGAAGGAGAGATAAAGTGTTTCCCAGACAAATAAAAACTAAAGGAGTTCATGACCACTAAACCAGCCCTATAAGAAATATTAAAAGGGACTCTGAGTGGAAGGGAGAGATCAAAAATGACAGTATAAAGGTAGGAAACACAAAAGTAGTAAAAATGAATATTTCTATTAAAAAATCAGGCAAGGAAGGCATACAAAAAGGATATAAAATACAATAACATATACCTAAAACATGGGGAGGAGAGGGGGAAAGAATGGGCTCAAACTTAAATGACCATCAACTTTTTTTTAAACAACCATCAACTTAATATAGATTGCTATATGCCAAAGAGGTTATATACAAACCTAATGGTAACCATATATCAAAAACCACTAATAAGTATGCAAAGAATAAAGAGAAAGCCAAATACATCACTAAAGAAAATCAGCAAACTATGAAAGAGAGAAAGAAAGGATCAGAGAAAATCTTCAGAAATAACCACAAAACAAGCAATAAAATGACAATAAATACATATACATAAATACAATAAAAAAATTATTATTTTGAATGTAAATATGCTAAATGCTCCAGTAAAAGACAAAGGATCACAGAATGGATTAAAAAAAAAGAATGAAAGAAAGAAAAAAAAACAAGACCCATCTATATGCTGCCTGCAAGAGACTCATTTGGACCTGAAGATACCTGCAGATTCAAAGTGAGGGTGGGAAAAAACATTTATCACACAAATGGATGTCAAAAGAAAGCTGGAGTTGCAATACTTACATCAGACAAAATAGACTTTAAAAACAAAGACTATTAAGAGACAAAGGACACTATATAATAATAATGGGGATAATCCAACAAGATATAACAATTGTAAATATTTATACACCCGACATGGGAGCACCCAAATAATTATAATAAATTTCTATTATAAATTTAAAATTATTTAATATAATTTATATTTAATATAAATTTAAATTTATATTATAAATTATATTATAAATTATATTATAAATTATAATACATGTTAATAATAAACATAAAGGAACTAATTAATAGCACAACAATAGCAGGGGACTTTAACACCCCACTTATATCAAGGGACAGATCATATAAACAGAAAATCAGCAAGGAAACAGTGGCTTTGAATGACACACTGGACCAGATAGATTTAATGGATATAGTCAGAACATTCCATCCTAAAGCAGCAGAATACACGTTCTTTACAAGTCCACACAGAATATTCTCCAGAATAAATCACATATTAGCCCATAAAACCATCCTCAACAAATTCAAGATTGAAGTCATACCATACATCTTTTCTGACTATAATGCTATGAAACTTGAAGTCAATTACAAGAAAAAATCTGAAAGGACCACAAATAGATGGAGGTTATATAACAAGCTACTAAGCAGTGAATGAGTCAATCAGGAAATAAAAGAAGAAATAAAAACGTCCGTGAAAACAAATGAAAATTAAAACGTCGGTCCAAAACTTTTGTGCTGCAGCAAAAGTAGTTTTAAGAGGAAAGTTTATAACAATACAGGCCTCCCTCAAGAAGCAAGACAATTTTCAAATAAACAACCTAACCTTACACCTACAGGAGCTAGAAAAAGAATGAACAAAACTTAAACCACCAGATGGAAGGAAATAATAAAGATTAGAGCAGAAATAAATGACATAGAAACTAAAAAAACAATAGGACAGATCAATAAAACCAAGAACTAGCTCTTTGAAAAAAAATCAATAAAGTTGATAAACCTCTAGCCAGACTTATCAAGAAAATAAGAGAAAGGACTCAAGTAAGTAAAACGACAAATGAGAAAAAATTTTAAAAACTCCCAAAAACCAAAAGTTCAGGACCAGATGGCTTCACAGGCAAATTCTACCAAACATTTAAAGAGGAGTTAATACTCATTCTTCTCAAACTATTCCAAAAAATAGAAAAGGAAGGTACACTTGCAACTTCATTCTATGAGGCTACTCTTATCTTGATACCAAAACTGTGTAAAGACACCACTAAAAAAGAGAACTACCAGCCAATATCCCTGATGAACATAGATGCAAAGATTCTCAATAAAACACTAGCAAACTGAATTCAACAATACGTTAAAAAAAAATCATTCACCCTGATCAAATGGGATTTATTCCTGGGTTGCAAGGGTGATTCAATATTCACAAATCAATCAACATGATACATCACATCAATAAGAAAAAGGATAAGAATCATATGATCATTCCCAACGATGCAAAAAAAAAAAAAAAGCATTTGACAAAGTACAACACCCATTTATGATAAAAACCCTCAACAAAGTAGGTTTAGAGGGAACACACCTCAACATAATAAAGGCCATATACGAAAAACCTACAGTTAACATCATCCTCAATGGGGAAAAACTGAAAGCTTTTCCCCTAAGGTCAGGAACAAGACAAGGATGTCCACTCTCACCGCTTTTATTCAAAATAGTACCGGAAGTCCTAGCCACAGCAATCAGACAACAAAAAAGAAAGAAAAGGGATCCAAATCAGTAAGTAAAAAGTAAAACTTTCACTATTAGCAGATGACATGATACTATATATAGAAAATCCAGAGATTCCACCAAAAAACTGATAGAACTGATAATCGAATTCAGTAAAGTCACAGGATACAAAATCAATGTACAGAAACATGTTGCGTTTCTATATATCAGTAATGAAGCAGCAGAAAGAGTAAGTAAGAAAACAATCCCATTTACAATTGCACCAAAAACAGTAAGATACCTAGCAATAAACCTAACCAAAGAGGAGGAAAACCTGTACTCCGAAAACTATTAAACACTGATGAAAGAAACTGAAGATGACACAAAGAAATAGAAAGACATTTCATGCTCATGGATTAGAAGAACAGATATTGTTAAAATGTCTATACTACCCAAAGCCATCTACATATTTAATTCAATCCTTATCAAAATACCAACAGCATTTTTTACAGAGCTAGAATGAGCAATTCTAAAATCTGTTTGGAACCACAAAAGATCTTGAATAGCCAAAGCAATCTTGAAAAAGAAAAGCAAAGCTAGACGCATCACAATTTCAGACTTCAAGTTATATTACAAAATTGTAGTAATCAAGATAGTATGATACTGGTACGAAAATGGACACATAGATCAATATAACAGATTAAAAAAACCAGAAATAAACCCCCAACTATATGGTCAATTAATCTTTGACAAAGCAGGGAAGAACATCTACTGAGTAAAGGACAGTCCTTTCAACAAATGGTGTTAGGAAAACAGGACAGCAACATGCAAAAAAATGAAACTGGACTACTTTCTTATACCATATACAAAAATAAATTCAAAATGGATCAAAGACCTAAAAGTGAGACCTGAAACCATAAAAATCCTAGAAGAGAACCCAAGCAATAACCTCTGACATCAACAGTAGTGATGTTTTTCTAGATATATCTCTTAACACAGGGGAAACAAAAGCAAAAATAAACATTTGGGGCTCCATAAAAATAAAAACTTCTGCACAGTGAAGGAAACAATCAGCAAAACTAAAAGCAACCTATGGAATGGGAGAAGATATTTGCAAATGACATATCTAATAAAGGGTTAGTATCCAAAATATATGAAGAATTTATATAACTCAACACCAAAAAAACAAATAATCTAATTAAAAATGGGCAGAAGACATGAACAGGCATTTCTCCAAAGAAGACATCCAGATGGCCAACACACATGAAAAGATACTCATCATCACTTACCATCAGGGAAATGCAAATTAAAACTATAATGAGATATCACCTCACACCTGTCAAAATGGCTAAAATCAACAACACAAGAAACAACAGGTGTTGGTGAGGATGTGGAGAAAAAGGAACACTCATGCATTGTTGATGGGAATGCAAACTGATGCAGCCACTTTGGAAAATAGTATGGAGTTTCCTCAAAAACTTAAAAATAGAACTACTCTATGATCCAGCAATTGCACTACTGGGTATTTACCCAAAGAACACAAAAACATTAATTCAAAGGGATACATGCACCCCTATGTTTATAGTGGTATTATTTACAATAACCAAATTATGGAAGCAGCCCAAGTGTCCATCAACTGATGAATGAATAAAAAAGTGGTGTGTGTGTGTATATATATATGTATACCATACATATGTATACCATACATACACACACACACACACACAATGGAATATTATTAAGCCGTTAAAAAGAATAAAATCTTGCCATTTGCAGCAACATGGATACAGCTAGAAAGGATAATGCTAAGTGAATTAAGCCCACAAAAGAAAGACAAATACCATATGATTTCACTCATATATGGAATTTAAGAAACAAAACAAATGAGCAAGGGGTAAAAAAGAGAGAGAGAGGCAAACTAAGAAACAGACTCTTAATATAGAGAACAAGCTGATGGTTACCAGAGGGGAGGTGGGTGGGGAGTGCACGAAATAGGTGATGAGGATGAAGGAGGGCACTTATGATGAGCACTGGGAGACGTGTTGAATCACTATATTGTACACCTGAAACTAATATAACACTGTCTGTTAACCAACTGGAATTAAAATTAAAAAGTTGACAATCTGACCCAAAAAACTTGTTTCCATACATATATTGTGCAATAAATGAACAAGCTACTGTTCATATAACTTGCATCTCAGCCTCTTTGAAGGCCAAGAATTCCTTTAAAAAAGGGAATTAGGTTGCTCTGTGTCATATTACAGTTTGGCCAATGTGATTACATTGGTGCAGTTTCAAAGAATATGGAATACTTACAGGTCTATGTCAAATCCTGAAACTCTATAAACTCTTAGCCACCATCAACTCACAAACATGCTTCTCCAGTGCAGAGAGAAATTCTTTGGAGAATATTATAAAGCTAATGAAAGTATACATAGCAAAAAAAGAAAAAGATCATACAGTTCAAGATATTTTTACCTAAATGATCAAAAAAAATTCCTCTAAAATTTGTGCAGCTCCAGGCTGCTAGATGCCCAACAGCTTATCCACCTTTCTCTAATTTATTCACTGACAAATTCAGTAAAGATTCCTATTCTCAGTGGTCTATTATAGGTGCAACTATGGAAACTTTAAAAATGGGTTATAACCAAAAGTCCATGTCCCTTAAGAGATGGATGATGCACAAGAAGTCTGTAATATTCCTGAAACTACATGCAGAATCTCTAAAGGACCAAATGCACATTTACCTGGAGAACTTCTTATTGAGGAAGTTATTATAAAAATTAAAAACCTACACCCTAAAATCAGATTTGGTTATTTTGTTGATGTGGGCTCAGTAGCAGAAAACATAAAAAAAAAAAAAAAGAAAGAAAACCACTGAATCCAAAAGATTCACTCAATCTTTTAATAAACAGTAAAACATACTGACTTGAATTTTACTTCTTTCCTTTACTTCACTTATGATTGGCTATAGGTGTGTTACCATAAACTATTATTACTATTATCAACAATAATTATACAGCATAAGCACAGAACTTGCAGGCAAGCAGGACAGCTATTAGCATTTCCTTTTTATAGATGAGGATACTGAGGTTCAAAGCAGTTAAATTACGAGCCTACATAGCTAGTGAAAAGTAGAAATTAGACTGCTGGTCCTTTAAATATACATCCAAAACATTCTCCATACCATCACAGCATTCCACTCAGGCAACTGTAAAAACTAAGAAAAAATTTTAAGGAACATGGGTGGGAGTAGACTCTTGAGAGTTGATCTGGAACCTTGAAGCCTTTGGTTCCACTGAGATTCCCCCATTAACTAGCATTCATTCAGTGTTGTCCTTTTCAGCTTATTAGCACCAGAACTCCATTTCCCTTCTCCCCAGTTTCACTCTTTTCCCATTTCCTATGAGGCAACTTAAACCTGGCTAATACATCAGGAATGTTTGTAGAATAATGAATTTTCTGGGATTATCTCAAAAAATGTGTAATACCTAGGAAGAATGTTTAGGAAACCCAACAGAACAATGCTGGAGACAGATCAAGAAGAATGAATGAAGAATTACCACAGGACTGCATTGTGTGTGGCTTATGCAGTTAGTGTTGGTTCGTAAACTGGTCCCCATACTTGGCAGGCAAGAAGAGACCAAAGAAAGAGATGGAGCACTCCAGATTGGTAAGGGGCAGGTTTAATAAGCAAGGGAACTTACATCTGAGGCTTGCTGAAGTGGTCATAAGATGAGATCTCCACATCTGCCCACTAGAATCTCAAAAGTTTATATAGAAGCTTTAACTGGGTTCAGTCATGTGTTCATTCCAGACGATCTCAACAAATTGTGCTCTCAAGACTGCATCCTTGAAAATGGCTCCCACTGTGGGAGTGGTAGGCAGAACATATGTTCCAAGGACAGCAGAGAGGTTGAGGAGCCTCTGATTGCCAACATCCAGCTTGAGGACCAACAGGTGGTCATGTCCTTTCGATGGCCTCCTCCAGCAATAGGTCACCAGAGTCAGGCTGCCTGGATTTCAATCCTGGCTTCCCCACTTACTGGTTCTATGATCCTAGAACTTAATCTCTCTGGTCTAAGTTTCCTTATTATAAATAGGAAAGGTAATTTTACCTAACTCACAGGGTTTTAACAAGCATTGAAGGAGTTAATATTTGTAAATTACTTAGAACAATGTCTAATATATAGCAGAGGCTATGTGTGTGTGTGTGTGTGTTTTATAGTAAATTTCACTGAACAGGATCTCTGGATTCTGTTAGAAATTTAAATAATTGTATAAGTGATTAGTTGCCCTTTCATTTTTAGCTACTTGAACTCTTCTTGAGGGGTTGGTAGTGTGGAAGAGTCATTCCTCTGGATGAAAGCCCTATAACCTGACAGATAAAGATAGGGCAAAGGGAGGGTGAAGAGAGGAAAGAATAAAGAAATGTTCTTTTTAAAAATAAAGTATATACCCATCCCCAGCAATATGATGCCATACCAAAGGTGAAACCTTACCTGGGACAGCACATAGAAAAATCTGGTTGGGGTACCTGGGTGGCTCAGTAGGTTGAGCATCCAACTCTTGATTTTGGCTCAGGTCATGATCTCAGGGTCCTGGGACTGAGCCCCGCATCAAGCTCCTCACTCATCAGAAGTCTGTTGGAGATTCTCTTTCTCCCTCTCCCTCTGCCCTTCCCCCCATGCTCTCTCTCTCGTTTGCGCTCTCTCTTTCTCTAAAATAAATAAATGAATCTTAAAAAAAAAAAAGAAGAAAAAGAAGAAAGAAAAATCTGGTTAATCTGGCCAGGAACCTGGCCCAGGGAATGTCAACACCAAGTTAGGTGGGAAGTCTGGGAGGTTTGACAGGAGAACCATGACTCTAAATGCTGAGATTCTCAAAGGGTGACATCCAGAGTAAATAAAAAAGAGCTTCTCCATACATGCTCTTCCACAGACAAACCAGGTAGTAGTATTCTGCTTGGCTATTTTTGCCTTGCCTCTGGGTAGACTGGTAGGAGCCCCTGTAATCTTTTTATGAAGGCTGTTAACTACAAGCTACAGTCAAATGGGTTTGGATCTGGAATTCACACTACAGTTGGCTCTTGAACAGCATGGGGGTTAGGGGTGCTGATCCCCCCTGCAGTTGAAGATCTGTGTATGACTTTTGACTCCCCCAAAACTTAACTACTAATAGTCTACTGTTGACCAGAAGCCTTACAGGTAATGAAAATAGTCAATTAACACATATTTTGTATATGTATTACATACTATATTCTTGCAATAAAGTAAGCTAGAGAAAAGAAATGCTATCAAGAAATTCATAAGGAAGAGAAAATACATTACAGTACTGTACTATATTTATGGGGGGAAAAATCCACATATAAGTGAACCTGCACAGTTTAAACCCATGTTGTTCAAAAGTCAACTATGCATGTGTGATGCCTCCAAACCCCCAATATAAAAATTTTGCTTAAAGGTGTCAAGTTTTTGGTCCAAGCACTCCAAACTCAAAATCTCAAAGATTTCCCACAGACAAAGCTGTAAAGAATCAGACCTTACAGGAAAAAATTAGTAAATAAGGGGCAATTAGCCACCTTGAGTGAGAAACAACAAAATGATAAATCACAGCAGACCCACAAACACTTCAAACACAGAAATTAGCCAATAACGTTTAAAATAAGCATGTTTAAGATTTTTGAAATGTGATGAAGAAATAAGAGGCTATCAAAGGTGACCAGACAATTCTGGAAAAGGACCACATAGAAATGAAACTCAATATGACGTTTAAATATGACATTAGGTATGGCTGATGAAAGAATCAATGAGGTGGAATTTAGACCTGATAAAATTACCCAGGAGACATCAGAGCAAAATGAAGTGATAAAAAGGGGGGGAGGGGCACCTGGGTGGCTCAGTCGGTTAAGCATCTGCCTTCAGCTCAGGTCATGATCCTGGGGTCCTGGGATTGAGCCCCAAGTTGGGCTCCCTGCTCCATGGGAAGCCTGCTTCTCCCTCTCCCTTTGCTATCCTCCTGCTTGTGCTCTCTCTCTCTCTCTCTCTATTAAATGAATTTTTTAAAATGGGGAAAAAGTGAGAAGGCACAATATACAATCCAGAAGGAGATAACTGAGAGAATGGGGAGGGGCAGTATTCAAGAGATAATAGCTGACAACTTTCCCATACTGATGAAAGATTCTAATCCTCAGATCAGGAAACCCAAGCAGAATAAATAAAAAGAAATAACACTTAGCTACATCATCATGAAACTGCAAAACACAAGAAGAGGAAAAAGATCTTAAACACTGTCAGAGAAAAAAGATAAATTATCAATACAAAACTGACAGTTGGACTAATAGTTGATCTCTCACAAAACAACGAAACCAGAAGCCTGTGATATATAATCCTTAAAGAGCTGGGGAAAAAATCCAAAAACATATATCCTGTGATCAGAGCTCATGCTTAGAACAGCTGTAACAGATTTTTTTTTTTTAATTTTTAAGAATTATTTATTTACTTTAGAGAGGGAGAGAGAGTGTGAGAGGAGGGAGGGGCAGAGGGAGAGAACCTCAAGCAGACTCCCTGCTGAGCACTGAGCACAGAGATGGACATGGGGCTCCATCTCACAACCCTGAGATCATGACCTGAGCCAAAATCAAGAGTCAGATGCTTAACCAACTGAGCCACCCAGGTGCCCGAACAGACAGTAACATTTGTATAGACTCCCTCACTTGTTGGTAAAGAGCTGCTGCTCAAACACCACCCCCTGCCCAGGCACACCTCTGCTGACCTGCCACCATTGGACCCTGGGATACATCCTGATCGAGCAATCAAATGTCAATGTGGGGCATACCATGAGCTTCTAGGACCAGTATACCACCATCGGCTCTCCCCATGCTCCCACACCTCCCAGGGAGCCCATCTGCCCTTTCACCCACCAGCCAGCCCTCCATGGCTCCCACTTGTCACTCCCTGCCCTCCTCTTGCCCCCTGACCAGACCAAGCCTATACCCCTTTGTGGAAAATCACTCCCTTGCAACAGTGCTGGCCCACAAGCAATTGGGCTCGGTGGGAAGATAGTTCCTCCCAGCCATGACTGTCCGTCCACCACTAACCAGCTCTCCAGAGTCACACATCTGTGGCCACTGGGGGGAGATGCAGCCCGTGTGGATTTCACCTCTGAGCATGCCGGTGAGGGACACAGAGGATAGCCAGGTAATGGGGGCCCGCCAGCCGCCAGACAGCTCGGGCTCCCCCTGGCACTCCCTCCTGGCAGGAGTCTTTAATAAATGTAGATCCACCCCATAAATTAAATCAATAGTTACAGTCTTCCCACAAAGAACACACAAAACCCAGATGGCTGAGAAGTAAGCTCTCTTGAGTGTTCAAGGAACAGTTAATTCTCAGCTTATCCTAGTTCCTCTAAAGAAAGGTCAACCAAGAACACTCCCAACTCATTTTATGAGACTTATATAAACTTGATACCCAAACCAGACATGAACAGTATAAAAAAGTTCTCTTAGGAGCATAAATGCAAAAACCCTAAATAAAACATTAGCACACTAAATCAAGAAATACATAAAAATAACAACACATCACGATCAAGTTAGATTTATTCAAAGATACAAACAGGTCCCATGTTAGAAAAATCTGGTAATGCAATTCACTACAATAACAGATTCAAAGACAGAAACCATATGATCATCTTAATAGATTCAGAATGGTCTCCAATAAAATTCAATAACCACTTACATTTTAAAAATAAAAACAATTTGTGGCAAACTAAAATAAAAGGGAACCTACTTAATCTGATAAAGCTTATCCATAAAGAACTTGCGGCAAATATCTTGCTTACGAGTAAAACATTAAATGATTCCTAAAATCAGGAAGCAGCAAAGATTTACATTATGACTGTTTTCTTTTCATTATATTGGAAGTACCTCCCAGTGCAAGAGAAGAAAAGAAACTCATGTTGTAAAGACTGGAAAGGATTTGCAGATAACATGATTATCTAGGTAGAAATCTAAAAGAATATATACATAAAATGCTCGAGTTATTAAGAGAGTTCAGGAAGTCTGCAGAATGTAAGATGAGTACATAAAAACTATTTAATTTTGCAAGCCAGACATGAAGAAATGACACTACTTCTGACAATGGCAGATGAGGTTCACTTGCACTAACCCTCCCACTTAGGCTAACTGAAAATCTACACAAAGTGTACGTTTTGTAGCTTGGAGGGCATTAAAAGAGTAAAGGATTCTCGGCAAAGATACACGAAGAGATGGCAAAACAAAGAAGTCAGAAGGCATATGAATTCAGAAAAGTTGAAAATAAAAGGATGGGAGAAAGCTTGTGTGGGGGCGCCTGGGTGGCTCAGTCGGTTAAGCGTCTGCCTTCGGCTCAGGTCATGATCCCAGCGTCCTGGGATCAAGTCCTGCATCGGGCTCCTGGCTCAGCGGGGAGCCTGCTTCTCCCTCTGCCCCTCTCTCTGCTCTCTCTCTCTCTCACAAAAATAAATAAATTTTAAAAAAATCTTTAAAAAGAAAGCTAGTGTGGTGTATGAAGATCAGGCAAAGCAGACTTTAAGGCAAAAAAAAAAAAAAGGCTTTAAGAGATAAAAGGGACACTTTGTAATGTTTATTTCACCAGGAAGGTTCAATAATAATGTGGCCTCACGCTGATTATAAATCAAGTATCTACACAAAAGTATACCTGCTGCATATTCCATCTAGATAAGGCTCTGAACCAGACTATTGACAAATTCTCACAGAAGCAATAAAACTACTAGGGAAGGAAGAAAGGACAGAGGGAGGGAGGGAAGGAAGAAGGGAGATTGTTATAAAGACCAGAATGATTATGTCTCAGGTGACGAAGGGGGAATGTGAACGTGGAGGGGCACTCAGGTAATAAGAAAGAAGTTTAAAAGACAGCATTTGTAATAACTACTAAAACAAGATTTTACAGAGAATTATGTATCTTTATAGAAAGATATACATAAGACCTTAATAAGTGGAAAAATATGGACAGGAAGACTCAATTTTATGACGGTATCAGTCCCACCCAAATTAGCATATAGTCACTGTAACGTAAATCAAAACCCAAATATGTATTTTTGCGCAGCTTGACAAGTCAATTTGGTAATTTGTACAAAATAAAGAAGAGAAGAATAGTATACAAGCCAAGGTTTAGAGAAGCAGAACCAGGATAAATAAAAATAAATAAAATTAGAAAAAATAAATAGTATATATACTTTATATAAAGAGCAAGAGAGACCGAGGCACAGAGAGACAGCAAGAGACAGATTTATTATAAGGAACTGGCTTACGTGATTGTTGGAACTGGCTAAGCAAATTCAAAATCCGTAAAGGAGGCCGTCATAAGCACGACGGAACTCAACCGGAAGCGGCCAAAGCCGTCATCCACAGGTGGAATTCCTTCTCTCTCCTGGGGAATCTTACGTCCTACGTCTTACGTCGTACGTCTTACGTCCTACGTCCTTCCAACAGATTCAATGAGGCCCACCCAGATAATCCAGGATAATCTTCTTAAAGTCAACTGATTAAGGGCTTGAATGACATGGGCAACATTACCTCACAGCAACAGACCGCTTCACTGGGACTAGAGCCTAGCTAAGTGGGCAGACGAAAAACGCCATCACAAATTGACAAACTTGTCCGCAAAAGAGGCCGACTTGACCTTCCAGATACCAAGGCTTATGATAGCGCTGCATTCGTTAGGACTGTGGTGGTAGGCAGCACAGGGTGGTCCTGGGACACGCCGACAGCTAATAAACAGACTCAGGTGTATAGTGAAGGCTGGAAAATGGTCTAGCTGGCATTGGAGATCAGTGAGGGAGAGATGGGTTATTCGGCAAATGTGTTGGGAGAACACATTATCCACACCAAAAATGATGAAAATAGATCCCTATTCATACTCTACACACACACGCACGCACGCATGCACACTCACATGCACACACGCATGCGGACACACATACACAATGGATGGGAAATCGACCTTGGGTTACCTTTTCTCTTGTTTCCCTTGAAACCTGATAGAGGTAGAATTTCAGCTGTGTGTCGAAGCAGCAATGCTTATGATAACAAATTACCCCTGATTGAATATATTTGTTCTGGAAGACTGTAAATGAACCATAAATATCTTGTGGGAAGCTTCCCTGGCGCCACATGAGTTCTAACTAGGCATTTTCCTTGCCAGCACCTCAAAGCTATGTCCTAGTTAGAAGAGTTATTGGTTCCTACGGAGCCTGGAGGTTCTAAGCCAGTGTGATCACTGAGATGAGAGTTGCTTTTTTCCACATCCTCGCCAACACTTGCTTATTTTGTTTTTGATTTTAGCCATTCTGACAGGTGTGAGGTGATATCTCATTATGGTTTTGATTTGCATTTTCCTTATGATGACTGATGAGGATCTTTTCATGTGTCTGTTGGTCATTTGTATGTCTTCTTTGGAAAAATGTCTATTCGGATCGTCTGCCCATTTTTTAATTGGATTATTTGTGGGGTTTTTGGTGTTTAGTTGTGTAAGTTCTAAATTTTGGATATTAACACCTCATAGGATATATTACTTGCTAATATCTTCTCCCATTCAGTAGGTTGCCTTTTTGTTTTGTTGATGGTTTCCTTTGTTGTACAACAGCTTTTTAATTTATTTGGACATAGTCCCAATAGTTTATTTTTGCTTTTGTTTCCCCTGCCTCAGGAGACATATCTTTAAAAAAATGTTGCTATAGCCGATGTCAGAGAAATTACTGCCTATTTTCTCTTATAGGAGGTTTATGATTTCAGGTCTCACATTTAGGTCTTTAATCCATTTTGAGTTTATTTTTGAGAGACAGAGAAGGGGGGATGGTAGAGGGAAAGGGAGGGAATCTCAAGCAGACTCTCTGCTGAGCACAGAGCCCAACTTGGGGCTCGATCTCTCACGACCCTGAGATCATGAGCTGAGCTGAAATCAAGAGTCAGATGCTTAACTGAATGAGACACCCAGATACCTCATTTTGAGCTTATTTTTGTGTATGGCGTGAGAAAGTGGTCTAGTTTCATTCTTTTGCATGTGGCTGTCCAGTTTTCCCAACACCATTTATTGAAGAGACTGTCTTTTCCCCATTGTACATTCTTGCCTCCTTTGTCATGGATGAATGGACCATCTAAGGGTAGGTTTATTCCTGAGCTCTCTGTTTGTTCCGTTGATCTATGCATCTATTTGTGTGTGTGGGGGGGGTGGCAGTTCTTGTTTAATTTCTATTATTATTCTTTTGAATATACACACATATAAACTCTGTATTATATATCAACATACAAATAATTCTTGATGTAAAGAGTTTGCCTTATAAAGGGTGGGTATTGGCCGGTGCCAGCAGCAACGTCCTGGAGAGAGGAGAGTCCTCTCACTCTCACTACATTCTCAGAGGCCAGGGGGTGGGAGCGGCCACACTCAGGGTACAAGTGAGTAGCCCCTTCTGACGGAGCCTCTCCTCTAAAATCAAGACCTCGGGAGCGCCTGGGTGGCTCAGTCGGTTGGGCGTCTGCCTCCGGCTTGGGTCATGATCCCAGGGTCCTGGGATCGAGGCCCACGTCGGGCTCCCTGCTCAGCTCATGCTCTCTTCTATCTCTGTCTGTCTCTCTCTCAAATAAATAAATAAAATCTTTAAAAAATAAAAAGTAAAATAAAATCAAGATCTCGGTCCCTGAAACCAAGGCTTGCCCGTTTCAAATTCCACAGCAACAGGAGTATTTCTGCCACCCATACCTGGTTGTGAAAGAAAGCTATTCTGCAAATGATCTGGGGCAAAATGAAGGTGACACCACAGCCACCACCGTCCCTGTCACTCCCCACACCTGGGGAGCCTGCCGACCTCAGCTGGACTATTTCAGGTGCTGGTTTTCTTGCCCTTGGCTCCTTCTACCAGCCCAGCTCAAGCAAACTCTGAAGATATTTTATCCTCTGTGGCATTTTGGCTTAACAAGAATTTCAAATTAAGATACCTCCCTAAGGAGAACAGGAAATATAGAGCCAACCTTTTCAGCAGGTTTCAGTCTTAAGTAGAATGTCTTCTGTATTTCCACAGGATTCCCCCAATTGAATAGATGCCAGTGATTCTATTTGCTTTCCTATCTAAAGGGCTGCAGAGCAGAAGTGGAAAATAACACAGATTCCGAGTCCCAGAGACAGCTGAACTGTGAGAGGTACTTTTATGAAATATTATTTCAGTGTGTGGCGATGTAGTTAATGGCAGAATAAGCTCAGTCCTTAAGGTCCTTTTGTGATATTTCTTCGCTTTTAGCAAATACGCCCTCATTCCCCATTTCCAAAGCATATCATTTCACCTCTCAATTTTCTTTCCTTTAATTTTGGCAAAAATCACTAGAAATAATAACTACTGCACCATCTTTACGAGTTAAAAATACAGGTGGGAAAATCAATTGATTTATTAAACAAGCCTGATATGGGGAGAACATAGGAACCAAACAGTTTTCCAACCCCCCCCCATTTCTCCCTGTGATTTTCCTGGTCACTCACAGCTAATGCAAACATCCTCAGTCCAGAAATTGGAAACACCAGGCCCCCATCAGAGTCCAGATGAGCACAAGATGTGAAGTCGTGCCTCCCCACCTTTCTCCAGCAAGGCCTGGCCCTGGGCAGGAGGCCAGCCCGCAGAAGAAAGGGCAGGTCAGCAGCCCTCTTCCTGCTCCCCTAACCCATCTCCTCCTTGTCTCCTCAGCTGTGCTGGAGTGCCCCCCACAAGAGGAGGTGGGCGATGTGAGAGGGAGGGAATGTTCTCCCCGCGCTGGTGCTATTGTAAGCTGGCTTCATGCATTTGGGGCTGGTGATAGGTTGACACTGTTTTTGTCACTGGTGCTCTTGAGCATGTTTTGGCAATCTACCCCATCAGTGTGGACCTTCCCAGAAATTCTCTGGGCCTGGGCATATGCATCTCTACCTGGCTGGCTGCTTGAAGCCCCTAGGACTCAGGTGCCATCTTCAGCTTCTCTGAGCTGAGCTGGAAGGCTCTTCCAGGTGGTCTGAGACAGGACCTGAGGTGAGCCCACGCTGCGTCTGCCTCTTGCTTACACCTGGATCTCATCCAGGAGAAAAGTCAGGATAAACTCTAGAAGGTCGGGTCCATCTGGAGCCCAGAGCATCTCCTTCATCAGCCGCCCAGCTGGTCTCTGGGCCGTTGGCTTTCTCAGGAGAGTGTGTCTCTTCAGTTGGCAATGACCCTGTGACTCTAAGAGGCACGTGTCTAGCTCTCCGGAACGGTATTGTTCAAGCCCCTCTTGCAGGCCTTGAAGACAGGGCAAGCACCCTTGGCCCTCCTCCTTGGGGGGTGCTGGTGGGAGAAGGGGGGCATTCACAGCACATTCGCAACTCCTCTTTCATGCCAGTCCCCACTCTCTGCTCTTCCAGCACTTTCCCCCGTTGGTGTGGGAACGAGGTTTGGAATTCATCATCCAGCTCCAAGCCCTACCTTTTCACAGGTTCTCCAGAGGAGGATGCTCTCCTTCCCAGCTCACTTCCATGCTAATTGTCTTGGGCTCTCAGGCAAAGGTTTCACTTACCGTCCTGTGTCAGCAGGTGAAGGAAGAACAAGGAAACTAGCCAGGCGTTCTGGGTAAACTGGGACAATACAGGAACAGAAATGACAGAGTAAGAGAATCCAAGCAGGACGTGGTCTGGGCCGTGGTGTTTCAAGGAAGAGCGTTGCAGGTGTCCGTGCAAAACTGAGTCAATACGTAGGAAGGATTTTAACTGTAGACACGGGGGAAGGAGTAGGTTGATTCAAAGGGCTAGGATTTCACAACAGGTGGAACATGAAAATGCGTAAGTAAAATATAAATAAATCTGGAGCAAAATACTCAGTTTGTGGCCTTCCTTTGATTATTTCTCAATGAAGTGGTGGTCTGTTCTGCTTCCTGGTTTTATAAATGTTATCTGCTTCATAGGTAAAGTGATCAGGTTAGTTGTTAGTAGTGACCGAAGAGGAGAGTTAGTCAAGCGGGCACAGAGCTCTGCTGTCCTAGATCCTGAGAAATGGAAACAAGGATATATGGTCTGTGCACAGGCAGTTCATTGCTTAGTTGGGGGAGCCTGCCAGGGGCCAGCCCTGGGCCTAAGCTGTGATAGGTGATTGCCCCGCACCAGCGGGACTGTGAAAGAGAGGTCACTCCGCCAGAGGGGGCTGCACCCACAGCGACTTCTCAGAAGCTGAGAGGTGGGCAGGGCACAGCTGCCTCGGCATCTGATATGGTGGCTTCAACCCTACAGATGCTCCTGGATCTTGCACGTAAGGATGCTCTAGGGCAGGCGTCAGCAGACTACAGTCTGGGGGCCCAAGTAAAATTGTACCAAATCATTACCAACTCTCATTCCCAATCCTTACAAGAACGCTGAGTCATAAGCACTGTCACGTTCGCAACGCAGATGCAGAATGGAGACTCAGAGTCTTGAGATAGTCGAGGAAATTCTTCAGGTCTCACAGTAATTGTCACCCCTAGTCAATAAAACCTTCTCGAGATCCTCCCAGAACACCGTCGATGTCTCCTTTGCAGTGTTTCTGCAATTACATTCTTTCTAACAATGTGATGCCTGGGTTCCATGAGGGCAGGAGTCCTGCATGGTTGCCATCATCTACAATGTGTGGCAATGCCCAGCACGCAACAGGAAGTCAATAAACAGCAGCTGACTGATTGGCAAACCCCGGCTGTGTCATGAGGAGCTAAGCCCCAGTTTGAACCCACGTCAGACTTCTGCCTGCTGGCCAGACCGCCTCACCTGGTGGATTGCTGCAGCTTCACTAGCACTTTTTCTCCTCCTCTTGTAGCCAATACATCCCCTCACACTTAGACCTTCTCAAGCTCTCTCTACACACCCCCATCCTTCTTCCTTGCTTCTGTAGCCTTTTCTTCATATACTGCTTCATCTCCCCTTACTAATAGCCTGAAGTCAGTTATAGGTCATGGGATTAGCACAAGAAAAGGAAGGAAGGAAGGAAGGAAGGAAGGAAGGAAGGAAGGAAGGAAGGAAGGAAGAAGAAAGAAAGAAAGAAAGAAAGAAAGAAAGAAAGAAAGAGAAAGAGGCAAAATAAAAAAACCAAACCGTTTATAGACTGTTGCTTAATTTTGAGAGATGTATTCCCAAAGATTCATATACTTCAAAACTCACATAATTCCAGTTTAGTTTTTCCATAGAAATCAATTTAAATTAGGGAGACGTGTTCCCAGAGAGTGTACACATACAAGCACTGTAAACTCAGGGCCTCCTTAGGGTGGGATTCATATTTCAGCCATGTCTCCAACATTTTTCCATTATACTTTCTGGTTATAAAGATTTCTTTTTTTTTGCTACTTTGAAAGTGGACCTATTTTACTGCTGCCTTCTATTTTCTAAGCATCAGTGCTAATATTTTGCAGAGAATTTTCTCCTCAATTACAATGGCAGTTGTTGGCCTTTTTCACAATGTCTTATTATATAATATCTTCTGTTCTGAATTTTGATTCAGAGGCATATCTTCCAGCATCGGCACATATGCAATAAATGCTTGCATAACATTGCTATAGGATGTTTAAAAAAACATGCTAAAATTTTCTTACAGGGAAAGTCCTTGGAGAAGTACTGATGCTCATAAACAACAGTGTGGTTCACATGATTGTGATGAGGAGAGCAGCTATTTCTGTTTACAAGATAACTTTTGCCATGAAATGAAAATAGCACAAATTTAGTCTACAATTACTCTGCTAGCAAGCTTTTTTGGATGAGGCTAAGGCGTGACTAGAATTGTTCCCTTTTTTGTGTGCAGAAAATGAGACTTAATTTCTATATGGTATTGTTTGAAATGCACACAAAATGTAACCATATATATTTGATGAAAATAATAGGGGCCGTGCCTTTTAAAACCTTTTAGCAGAGTAAAAAAACAATCACTGCTTTATTTCTTCTGGTGTATCTCTAGCTGAATGCTGAATGTATACACTGACTTTGTATTTTTTAAGTCAATGATGGAGAAACAGAGACTGCAGGAAATCAAGGAAATATGAGATGGTGCAACAATTTGCCATTCTGTAAATTTACTTTTTAAATATTCTCAAAGAAAAAGTAAAAGAACCCAACTTCTCCAGCCCTTTGATTGACTAAACCATTAGTAACAACATGTATCACCAGTGGCTTAGTCCTGATTTAAGAGGTGGAAGATAGGGAAGGCTTTCACTGGATTAGAAATTAGACTATATAACAACCAGAAAGAGGGAAGAAAAAAAAAAATATATATATATACATTTAAACTATGTACTTCAGGCCCAGAAGACAATTTAGGGCTTTTGGAGTCAGGATGGTGCTTAATAAGTCAATGATTCAAATCTCTCCTCATGAGATACAATAAATACTAATAAAAAGTGAGTTTAAAAAAATGAGTCCCAAAAAGGAAATTATTTAATATCGTACAAATACTCAGAAAATACCCAGACCATTGAAGCAGACGGCACATCTGTAGTGGGTGCTGCAGCGAGGAGTATAGATGCCCCTTCAGACTGCCCAGCTGTTGAGTGAGTGTCTGCTGATTGCTCACCCTCTGAGTCCCGTCCCCCACCGCCCCCCATCCCCGGGAGCTGATTTCCACTGAAGGAAGCTGCCTTGCCCAAGCTTAAGCATCCTTTCCAGAGGCAGCTGCACCTACTTACTGGTTGTGGGGTACAAAAGCCTACCTCTTGCTTCATTTGGGCTCCCAAACATTCAGTTGGGTGGGCTGAAGCCTCTGTTGCAACTGCATTGCTGTTCAGCTTCCTGCAAGGCCCCGTCCTGCCTCCCTCACTCCCTTAGCAGTGTTGCTGCTGAGAACATTCCCCAGTAAATCTCCTGCAAGCTCCTCTCCAGCTCGATTTCCAGGGGACTCACAGTAGTAAAACAAACACGAGAAGAAAAGTGATTTTTAGTACGTCTTCATGTAGAAATCAGGAAACTACACTTTTCCTATTTCCCATTCCAAGATTGTAGAGACAAGCTTTCAGACAGCAGAAGGCAGAGCAACAAGCAGCCACAAGAATAGAAACAGTGCCAATAACGTCCAGTTTTCAGAAGAGGGGCTAAGCTGAGAGTCTGGAAAGTTAACAGGTGAGTTGATCTCAGCCATAGTTCTGGAACATCCTCCCTTTCTTAGACCAACTCTGTTCTGCCTGATGTGCGGTCAACCTGAGAAGCAGGCAGAAGTCTCCAGCGATTAACTCGACACAACATATAAATATAACAGAGAAACCTGGTCCAACAGGTTGTCAAGTGGCAGGAAAAATAGAGCTCTCCACTGAGAATGCTTCAGTTTGGGTAGGCTTTTCCCCTGAACCTTTAATGGGGAAGAGAAAACCCACATGTGATTCTTATTCCATGATGGTAGATTATCTTTCTTCCAAAAGTACACTAGGTACTATGAAACACTATATCCACTTCAAAAGTTATTTTTCATAAAAGTCCTCTCAGTTATGCCGATTTCCTCCCTTTTTTGTAATCATCCTCTTTACCTCCCTACATGTCCTACTTCCAAACCCAGTCTCCTCTGGTCACCACCCCTTTCTCACCCAGTCGCGCTCACACCGACTACATCTCACTTTGCCCTCCCTTCCTCCCCCCCCCCCCACCCAACTTCCACCAGTACCAGTTGACTGTACTATAGATGCTAATCAACCTGTAAGAAGCTTCCTAGAGGCTTTGTTTCCCGTCCGCCATTTTCATTCAATTTGACTCCTCCCTCTGTAGTCCCTGCCACAGCTAATTGGGTCAGGGGAGCCTACCTGGGGGGGCCAATCGGGAGGATGGACTGGACCCGAGCAGCTTATACTTCTGTGTCTCTCAGTCTCTCTACATCGCCGCCCCATCTGGGATTTGACCTGAAGAGTTTTGCAAATGCTGGGGCTGAGATTGCCTTTGGAAGTGACCATTGAAAGAATTAAACCAGCCTGGTTCAAGTCCAAGAGCTGCCACCGTGAGCAAGTAAATTATCTGACTTATGCCTCAATTTCCTCATCATTCAAATATGGATGATACCACCAAGCTCATAGTGTTGTGAGAATTAAAACTGAATGGGACTTGTGTATGTGCTGCACCCTGGACAGTGCCTGACCCATAATAGCAGTCACCAGGCAAAGGAGAGCTGGTATCTCTTCCTCTCACATTGATGATAAAGCTGGATGGTTTCCCTTGAGTGTGGGCTGAGTCTAGTGATTCACTTCTAACAATAGAGTACAGAGAGAGGACGCTGGAAAGAGCACAGCGGAACTTCACAGTGCAGAAGACTGGTTCTGTCTTAGATCCTTGCAGAAACCCACCTGGCTTTTGACTTGGGTTTTACTCTTAGCTTTGTCCTAAATCCGCTGCAGGTACATGAGTTTTAACCTGATGACCAGTCTTCCCTGACGTTGACCCAGCACAGGTCCCTAGGAATTGAACCTGGGGCCGACATCATTTTCTGTAGGAGCACAGTGTTGAGGTTCCAGAATGGAGATAGATTTTGGAATCTGCAGCATGAAGAGGAAGGATGGGATCCCTTAGGGAAAACACATACAGTAGGAACAGAAAGCTGAAGGCAGAACATTGGGGAATATCAAAAATTCTGGGAACCAAAGAGGGTGGTAAGAGATGTATGAGGAGAAGCAGAGAAGGGTGTCAGGGAAACTCAAAGCATAAGGATTCAAGCCATTAGTGAGCCTTGAAATCAATTTACTTGGTTGTAACTAGCACAGAAAAAGAATGGAACTGGAAATATCAGAGTTTCTTGTGCACTCTGTTGGGAAACTTTAGTTTTAGCTGTGTACCTGTATGTGTTTACTGGGTTGCTATGTAAAAAGTTCTTTCTCAAACTGAGCTGCAGTCAAAGAAAAGCACCAACATAGGAGTTCCAAGGGGGAGCAGCTGTCCACAGACCAAGTGCAGTAGACTGGTCTAGAAAGGCAAGGGCCAAATCAAAATGTCCATCAGGTGTGAGCTCATGCTACAGTGGTAATGATTTCACAATATATAAATATATCAAATAAACACTTTGTATACCTTAAACTTACGCTATGTTCTATGACAATTATATCTCAATAAAGCTGGGGGAAAATGTCCATCAGATATGGCAACATGGAGTCCAGGTGACCTGGTCAGAGTAGTATCCACAGTGCATTGGAGAAGGAGTGCCCATCCCACTGGGTGGAGAGGTGTGTGGGAACTTCGAAGAGGAGAGAATAAGAATAGGTCTCCTTGTCAAAAACCTTGGCACAGAAAGGAGGAACTGGGCAGCTACGGAGGGGGCTGAAGATCAAGGTGTATTGCTTACTAAGGATAGGACTTAAACAGATCTATAGAAATGGCTGAAGATATGGGGCCAAGTGGATCACTGATGGAACGAGCTCTAAGAGAGAAAGGGTCAGGAGAATGGCTGCAGGAGCTAGTTATGGTCTGGGGGAAGCAGACAGCCTAACATAGATGACATGTGGGTACACATTAGTGGGAAATGGAAACTGTGGCAGTTCACATGTGAAAGCCTGAATTTCTTCATAAAATAAAGCTGACATTCAGTCAGTAGCTCAATGTGCTATCTCATGGGGCACCTGGTGGCTCAGTTGAGCGTCTGACTCTTGGTTTCAGCTCAGGTCATGATCTCAGGGTCATGAGACCGAGCCCCACGTCGGGCTCCATGCTGGGCATGAAGCCTGCTTGGGATTCTCCCTCTCCCCCTACCCGTACCCCCCCCAACTCTCTCTCTCTAATAAGTAAGCTCTAAAAAATAAAAATAAATGCGCTACCTTAACAATTTTTATAATATTGTAGCTCTTCCTACAAGATGCTAAAGAATTTCAACTGTGGAAACTACCGGTCATGTAATGATGTTGCTCAGCCAAGCCTAGAACTGTAATGGGGCCCAGGATGGGTGCTTAGGGTGTGCTCCAGCCCCTGAGCAGCCGAAAAGAGGTGGACCCGGGCATGTGTTGCACAGCATCTCAATGTTGGCAGAGCAAAAGGTAGGACAGGTTATGCTGTTGGCGGCAGGGACCAAGGTACAGGCTGAGTTCAGCCCACGTGGGAAGCCGGGGTGTCCAGGCAGGCGGCTGGCTGTGATAAGCTGGTGGTACATCTAGCGCCCTCTAGTGGCAAAAGGTAGCAGGTGGGACCCACTGACTAGAGGCAGAAACCTCTGTAAACTTTTTTTGTAAAAGGGCCAAATAATTCAAAAGGGCCAAATTTTCGGCTTTGAGGGCCATTCGGTCTTTGCACATAAAGAAAAGAGCATGGTCGTGTGCCAACAAAATTTTGTTTACAAAAACAGGCAGTGAGCCATGGCTTAAGGACCTCGGCACTTGAGTATTTTAATAGGAATATTATCAAAACAGTTTGATATTGTTCCCAAACGAAATCATGGCTCGGAGAAGGCTATCATTTAGATAGTGATCACACATTAAACAAGGCTTAAAAATACACAACTTACTTGGAAATTATGTGCTAATGATTGGCACTACCATTCAGATCTTTAGGAAAATAGTTTTCTGGTATAGATAATTTTGCTTTAGTCAACGAAAATCGATGTCACTTAAATGTGAGGTATTGATTTGTATATTACTGTACATTTCCATACCAGTTACCCATTCTGAGGATCATCCTTGAGATGACAAGGAGGAGGATAATGGATTTGGGGAGAGTAATGAAAACCTGGAACTACTGAAATAAAGCCATTTGATTTCCTTTTCCTAAGCACACTACAGTGATCTTAGCACTTCCTAGAGAACACAAGTGAGGTCTGGGATCCTGAAACTTTCAGCGATGTCACGATTGGGAGATTTCTTCTGACAGCGCACGTGTATCAGCAGATTGTGGGCTGGGGATTTTTGGCTGCCGTGTCAGGCACAGACACAAATAGTGAGTAAGGCAGGGTTCCTCCATCGGGCAAGTCAGGAAGCGTTAATAATTTCTAACCTTGTCTGACCATCAGCATTTCCAGGCTTCCCCTGGGGTGCTCAGCCCACAAGTAAGCATAGTTTCTACTCCTGTTTGCATTTCCTCTACTCCCAGTAGCTTGTATATATTAACAAGAGGATCCTTGACATTCAGAACTCCGCTAAAAAGGCCAAAGCGCTCTTCTGCCTCCTTAGGGAACAACAGTGCGCACACTTCAGGACGGCAAGAAGAGCTGGTAATTCCTGAGAGCCTACTCTGTGCTATTTCTATCATCAGATTCTCTAACACGTCTTGAAGTAGGTATTACTCCCATTGTAGAGATGAATTTACTGAGATTTGGGGAAATGAAGAAAAACTTTTCAAGGTCACAAAATTAAGTGGCATAGTTAGATTTAAATCCAGCTCTGCTTCACTAAGGGCTTTTGCTTCTTCCCATACCCCAGAGCAGTGGTTCTCTGTGTAGAGTCCCTGAGCCAGCAAGAGCGGCACCTGAGAGCTTATTCGAAATGCAAATTCCCTCATCAGAACCCAGACCTACCGAATCAGAGATGCTGGGGGCAGGACCCGGCCACCTGCTTTAGCACAGCCCCCAAGGGGCTCTGATACATGCTGAAGTTTGAAACCATTGCACATACAGTCTCCGAGAAAGAGGGGATACTGCAGTAGGTTATAGGACAGTGAGCAAGAATAGGCTTGGGCACACTGAGCAGCCCCGAACAAAATACTAAGGCGCTAAGGGAGGAGGCCAGGCAGCCGAGGCTCCGATTTTTCTGGCCACTTAATGTCCAGCTCTTTAAAGAGCAGAGCACTCCTATCATATATTGCCGCGAATAAAAGGAAAGAAACAGACAAGAGCTTCATCTTACTTTGTTGATACCGTCTCTTCTAACAACCTATGTGCTATGTGGCATCACTATACCGGAGATGGGGAACAAGCCAGGTAAGGGGCCCGGCGCCAAGTTACCACCAGTGACAAACCCTGGGCTTCCAGAGGGTGGCTTCGACCCAGTCCCGGGGGCACCACAGCTCTGCCTGCTGGCGGACAGCACCACGGGGCTGGGGGGAGGTGAGGGGAATGAAGACCGGCAGTCACTGATGTGGAGGGAGTCGACATCAAGCAGGTGTCATCGAACTGGTGACGTTTTTACATGGCACACCTTCCAGGTGTCCAGGTGAGAACACAAGGTGGATGGAGGACACAGCATCTGTCAGGGCTGTGTGAAGTGCCTCCCTGGGCGTAGCTGCCCTCCCGTAGGAAAGAGGCACAGCCAGAACACGACAACTCCCAGAGCCATCTATGGCAATGCTCCCTGACCCTCAGACGTTCCAAAACGATTGAAACCAAGAGCAACCCCAACCGAACAGACCCAACCCATAGCCCGGTTCTCGAAACTTCCCAAACCAACGCCGAAACCCGCCCCACCCACTGTGCCTCCGGGCCAATGGGCAGGACAAAAATTCAGGAAGAACATTCAATGCCCAGACAAGTAATTGTGTTGTTTTGTTTTTCCAAGCAGTACTGACGAAGGTTTAAACAAACAAGTGCTCACACCTCCAGCCAAGGAAGGGCGGGAAGCAGCAATCAGGTGTGTGGACATGACCAACACAGGACGCTCGGGGTCCAGACAGGCGCTGACCAGCCCCCCGGAGAGCCCACTTCCTCTACGTGCTCAGCCAGTGCTTTCCCATTGGGTTCTTGGGCAACTCTGTACAAGCAGTAAGACCTCACTGATGACGGACTTGGAAAAAGGACCTAAAGAGAAGCATTTGCAGATTCTACTTATGTGGCATCGGGTAGGGGGTGTCCCTCCATCATGCCCCAGCGCCAGCAGGCTTTCCTGCCATGTAGAGACCACAAGGTCTTCTCTTTCTACAACCAGGGTGGTAGAGCCTGTTTCAAATAAAATGAAACACTGCTGAGTCACAGAAGTTTTCCATTCTTCCTGTTTTCTGCCTCTTTGATTAAATGATAGTTCCTAAATGGGAGCAATCGTTATTCGTCAAATCTTTCACAACAATGCTTTTTAAAAGGAGAATCTGAAATAATAAATCATGAGTCACCCCTCTTATTTCCCCCAAATGGCATTAAGGTCAAGTTGCAGCACTATTGATTTCCAAGTGTTCATTATCTGCCTTTTCTCCAAGGGTAGGCTATTAAAGGTAGTGAGGATAAAAATCATTCCTAACTAATTAGCTCACTCTAGAGCTACCTGCCAATTTTTGGAACGTGTTAAAGCTCTCTCGGAGAGCTGGTTACCAAACTGTCACTTCAGTCAATGTTAAAAAACATACCAAGTTTTTTTTCCGGCCTCCCACTAGCCAAATAATTTATCTCCCGTCTCTTGAGATTTGCACACAGTTTGAGAGGGTAGGACAAAGATCCCATGAACATTTCCATGGCACTTACCAAGGAACAACATAATATGGAGTGGGCAGGGGAGACGGGGTGGGGGGGACATGGGGGTAGTGGGAGTGTTGGAGGGTGTAAACTCACAGCATTGGCTACCACAACTAGACACAAATGAAGGGTCCCAGTCGACGTAAATGGTGGCTAAACTTCACTCGGTCCTGTGCCAGGCTTTGTCCATAATCTAGGCTTAAATAATCTTAAACTAAGACAGAACTGACCACAATGATAAATACAACTCCAAATATAATTACAGGTTCACTGTATTTTGACTGAGGGGGACAAAGCAAAATAAAGCAATAATCGAAACCACGGACTCCGGTCAACAGAGATGTGAATTTTAATTCCAACTCTGTCGTGTGCTATTTGATCACGGAAAAGTTATTAAAACTATCTGAATCTTAATTCTCTCCTTTGTGAAATGAGGACGTCACCACTTACGTCAGGGGGTTGTTCCGAAAAACTGAGACTGTGTTCAGTTAGCTTGGTGTTTGGCACATAGTGAGTGCTCAGTAAGCAGGGCCACTATCACCACCATGTCGCTACCCCAAAGGGACGGCTCATTATTGGTTTTAGAAATTAAATGGTGATGCCTCAAAAGGTCCTTGGAGGATCAGCCCCATCAGATTCGTACCCAGTCAGAACTCAAGGGCCTTGGTCTCTCACACTGACTGCCCACTCTCGCAGTTTAAAATGACACCGTCCTTCCGGCGGACTGTGAGGCACAAGCATTCTTCTCCAACCTTCCATACAACCTGCTGAACAAAAGTAACCCGATCAGGTTCTTCTGGTCGGTTTCCCTCTCCCGGCAGCTGTCAGCTTTTCAAAAGAAAAAGCTCCAGCAAGGTGGGAGTGTCCTCTCCACTCCCCAAATCGGGCTGCATTTACTTATTGTATCCCGGTTTTTCTCCATGGATGACCTATTTCTTAAATCCACCTTCCCCTCCTGATACATAAAGGCCTCAGAGGTCTCCCTTTGAGAAAGGAGACAGAAAAGGAGGAAGTAATGAAAATCAAAATGAAATAAAGTAGACGTAAGACAGTAAATGAGCACAAGAGACCCGGACCTTAGAAACCTGAGGACATTGTGCGGAAATGCAGAGAGACCCTCTTCTCAGTCAGAGGTTTAATGCTTTCTTGTAGAAACCAGCTTCATCTTGAGGCTAGCCAGCTAGTAAGTCCACTTACAAAGAGGGGGCTGCTGTGAGACCATGGCTAACCTCCCCATTAAGTGAGCTGACGTGACAATTTAAGATTTCCCTCCCCGATTATGTAACTCAAGGGTCTCTATGCGACACCCACAGGTGAGAAAGTTTTCTCTGCCAGAGAGCCAGTGTGGTGCCCTCATTTCTGAGGGACACTGCACTCGTGATCACATACTGCTGGCTCGGGTAGGGACTGCGGAGCTGCTAATAACACTGTTTAACAACAGCAAGACCTGTAATAATAGCAGCCACTCACTTCCGGAGAGCTGATGTTTCATGTCTCCCACTTAATCCCCACTCTAAGACTGTGAGAAGTCTTACTGCCCCATTTTAGAGATGAGGGACCTGAGGCCCGGTGACATTAAGTAGCTCATCCAAAGCCACATGGAGGGGCTGGGATTCAAACCCGTATCTACATGATGCCAGTGCTGGGCTATGCTTGAAAAACCTTTAACTCCAAGGTGCTACTTTAAAGGGCGTATCTGTGCCCTGCCTTTCCTTAGTTTTTAAATTATTTCACTGTGCAGTCTTCTTACGGATATATTTTATTTTTTATTTTTAAAGATTTTATTTGAGAGAGAGCAAGAGAGCACAAGGAGGGGGAGAGGCAGAGGGGGGAGGGAGAAGCAGGCTCCCCACTGAGCAGGGAGCCCTATGTGGGGCTCAATCCCAGGACCCCGGGATCATGACCTGAGCCCCTGAGCCGAAGGCAGATGCTTAACCGACTGAGCCACCCAGGTGCCCCTTATGGATGTATTTTAAAACATAATTCGGTTCCTTTAAAACAGCTAGGTCTTGGGTTGATAACTTTTGAAGCTGAGTGATAGGTATATGGGGGTTCATTATTAATTCTACTTTTGTATGTTTTTGACTATCTGTAAAAAAAAGTTTGGGTGTTTTTGTGGGTTTTGTGTGTGTGTGTGTAGTTTTTGAATTGGTTCTTTGGAAATTTGGGTGAGTCGATATGAATTGCTGGAGCAAGATTTCAACTCTCCCCGATGTCGCTGAGCTACAAGAACCCTGACCGCCTTCTACGAATAAGCAGCTGCAGGGCTGTTCCTCCTCAGTGGGTGTCGGTCACTTTTACACGGTGAGACCTGGCTGTTCAGAGTACCTTTCAGACGAAGGCAGAATCTTTCCCAGCCTCCACCCCACCCACGAAGCGTGTCTTCTCAGGCCTGGGAGATTTCCCAAGAGGCGGCAGGCTGCTTTGGCAGGCTGCACCCGCACCTCCACCTGGGCTTCCTTACCTGGGACAGCTACCTAAGAAGTTTTTAGGTAGAAAGATTGGGTTGGTCAGGACCACGCCTCCAAACTTGCCCAGAAAACAAAAACAACAACACAACATCCAGGCAAATGGTTCTAGTTTTCTTACCTGTACCTCTTTTCCAGCAGTGACTTCCATTATTTCAACCCAATTTTTTTTTTCTATTTTATCCACTTAGGCATAATTCCCTGGCTAAAAACAGGAAGTAAGGGGCCACAAAAAAAAGTGGGTGAACAGGTCATAATAATCTTTCCTGCTTTTACCTGTCACTCCCACAATACAAACAGGCAGGCCATACACTGAACTCCTCCCTTTCCTGAAGGAAGGGCCAGACTGCGGGGTGGGGGCCGCCAGTGCTCTGCTAGGCAAAGGTCAGGAAATTTTGGCACTAGCCTCACAAGGGACAGGTATCCTTTCGCATAATTAGGTTTTCCTTCTAATGACAAGAGAGGCTTCACTGGGAAAGACTGGCATGTTCTTGAGTTGGGTCTCTTTGGTTGATGTTGTTTCCATCATGAGGTGTAAGCCTGGTCCCCGCACCCTGAAGGCAAAGGGCACAGCAGTGTCACCCAGCACGAACAAGTAAAACGAAAGTAACTTTTCCCTTCGCAAGGAAGGGGAAAACAAAATCCCAGAAACTGAAAACAGAACAACACACAAACAAAACAGGTGAACGTGTGGTAAAGAAGGGCAGCCAAAGAAAACAGATAATTACCTACATAAAATTTCCTAGAAAAATTTAAGCACACCCTCTATTCTGCCCACTACATTCCCCCAAAAGCCAGGATAAACTGAGTGGTAAAGGGTGGGCTGTATATGAAAACAAACAAACAAAAAACACCATTCAAGTTCTATTTGTTCTTTAGCATCAAAATTACTCTCCTTAAATAAAACGAATTTGCTTATCAGTCCATGAGTTTAGTGGCATCATCTTCACGGGCCTAAAGCAGAGTATGACAAAATCTTAAAATGGAGAAAAACCAAACAGGGACTCACAGACTGGGGAGCAAGGTATGAAACTGACTAGCCAAAAACCACTTATAACCCATGGTACCTCCAGTTCAATAAATAGATTTTAAAATAAATAAATAAATAAACACACACACACAAACAACTTAAAAAGCAAAATGAACCCAGTAAGTAAATGCATAGCTGTAATAGAAGGTGTATTTGGTTGGTTGAAAGCAGGTTTCTATGGAGTCCAACTGGCCAGACAGCCACAACCCAAAGTTATTAGCCAGAGAGAAAGGCAGTTCTGGGGTCTGTGCTGTGTGCAAAACGGCAAGCAATTAACTCAAAACTGACCAGTAGTTTAGATATTTAATGGATGGGAGTGCATCGTCAAAGAACTCAGCTACTTGCCACCATCTGAACATACAAGGTGATAATTAATTTTAAAAAGTTGTATGGTTAATTACAGGGTGATTTTATTTCATGGAGAGAAAACAAAAAACCAACAATATCGTGATTTTCCTAGATACCACATAGTGACTGGCACTTTTCATTTCTCTTTTATGACATTATACCAAAAAAAAAAAAAAAAAGGAAATCAAACACACCAAAACATACCCCCATGCCCCTTAAATTAGCAGATTTAAAATTAAAACTTGAAGCAAGGATTTGTTATACTTTGATTCAAACTCTATTTACAAATTAAATTGCACTTACAAAGATAGCAACATTTCTAATATGGTTATTTTGCTTTATTGTGGTTTTATATCTCATTATAAAACTTTTAAAGCTTTCTTCCATAAAAATCATACTTTCTTTTGCAGTACATAATTCATTTATCCACTGAATTTCTGAACCGGTTTTCTCCTTTTGTGCTTTTCTGATCTATTTTATTTTACAAATGGCATATACCTTCCAAATAGCTACAATCAGACACTGCACTCATAAGAGACTCATTCGTAAAAAGTTAAAGTGTAAGACATGAAATATTAGCAGTCTAATCCTTTGGTTCATCTTTAAAAAAAAAAAAAATCAACTGATAAAATTTACAAATTGGTGGTAACTCTTCTTTTTGGTTAAAAACGAATCCACCAGGTAGATTACTGATTAAAATCCAACACTGCTTTAAAAGTAGCACATTCCTAGTCTCATCTCACCGCTCAAGGATGCCACTGCGTACAACTGGTTTGACATGATTCAGGATACAGTAAGGCACAAGTGGATGGTACAAGTGAAAACAAATACTTTAGGACTGTTTTTTTCTTTTTCTGCACAAATACTAAAATATGTACCGTTTCCAAGATAAAATAACAAAAAAGAAAAACACATTTTTTTTGCTACGAAATACCTATACAAAATTTTTAAATTTACACCATCTGAGCTGCCAAAAAGTTTTTTTTAAAAAGGATCAGTTATGCCCCATACATAAAACTCTCTCTCATCAGTAGGTCCAAGAGAACTTGGGCTCAAAATGTCCCAGCACTTTACGGGAGGGAGGAGGATCAACAAAATTCCCCTTCCTGCACTCCCTTACCCCAACATAAGACAGAAACAAAGGTCAGATGTTTACAGTAGTGTATTCTACTTGGGACAAATGACTGGAAGTCAGAGGAAAGGCGGCACACCGGGGGCGCACTGGCTGCCCTGACTGGCTGAGGAGCCGGAGTAAGGCACTTCCATCGGGAGAGCAGCAGCCCAGCGCGCGGCGTGGGCGGTGACGCGCACGCGCGTGCCCACGTTCTGGGGCGGTGACGCGCACGCACCCACGTTCCTGGGCGGTGACGCGCACGTGCCCACGTTCCGGGGAAGCCCCAGGACTGCGGGAGGCTCCTGGGGAGGAAGGAGACAGGATCTCAACAGCAGGGGAAGACACGGGAGGTAAAATTCGGAGGTGGAATTCTATACAGAAGTGGTCACTCGGTCAATGGCGTGATTGACCTCGTTTTTGTTTGAATCCAGTCCTTTAGCAGCATTCATGTCATTCCGTAAATTCTCCACTGTCTTTTTCATGTTCTTTAGCTCCCCTGGGTGTGGAGTGGCTCGCCGCAGAAGTGTTCTCTGAAAACAAGCAGGGGAGTGAGTGTGTGGGTTTTATGCCATTCCGCTTTCAAACACGCAGCTTCAAGGTGGGGGCACTCGGGGACAAAGCTTCCTTTCGCGGGGGCGCAGGAGCTAAGAGGGGCGGAAGCGCCTCTTCTGGAGCCCTGTGCGCTTATGAGCTGCTTACTAGCAGCTCGTGGAAGATGAAGGTATCGCGTGTAAGTTACCGAGTCCACATAGAAGGATTACTTTCAGAATAAAAGAGTACTTTGTAAAATGTAAGATTAGCTTAAGATAAAAATAAAGTTCCATGAAGGGCAAGGAAACAAAGATTTTTAAGATGTTAGTGTGGGGTGTGAAGAAAGAAAAAGATAAAGGGGTAAACAAATTCCAACTTGAAATCACTGCAGTGGTCTACTACTATCTTAAGTGGTTCTGGCTTCCTTCAACCCTGGCGAAATGGGAGTGGAAGGAAAAGGGAAGCGAGAGAGAAGGGCTTCTTTTCTGACTTCGCTGCTGTGTGTGTTATTCATATTACCTACTAAAGAGAGTTCACATTCTTCTAATAAAGGCCACAGTGCTGGGAGTGAAGTGTCAGGGAAGGGACAATCTTTAAAAAATTGTATTATCTGACATGTCCCGTGCTCTCTGGCTCCTAAGACAGCATTTCCGTCTTGTAAATGGCCTGTCCAGGAGTTTCAGGAGGAGGAGCCTAGAGAAGGGTGACACAACACCGCAAGGGCACTCACTACTGAGGCAGTGAAGGAACTGGTGAAATCCTCACCCTCCAGCAAGCCACCAGGTAAGCACTGATGACTCCTTTCTGCTGAAGTCACTTGGTCGTGCCTAATTCCTATTCTGCGCTCCACTACAGTAAACACATAAAATCCCATTTGGTGACAGCTGGAATAACAAAGACCACAGGCAGTCTTTTGCTTTGGGGGCTGCAGGTACTCTCTCTAAGCTCCGCTTATGAAAATCTCAGCACTAGGAGTTTAAGACGCCCAAGTCAACTTGTAGTAATATTTCAAGAGTTGTCACGGACTCCTGGAGACCTCGGCAGGCCGAGAGACATTTTTTAAAGTGTGGGTATGTGCTTGGAAATTAGAGTAAGGCTAAGTAGTACTTTCAAATCTATTCCTGATTTTTGGATGAAAACTTGTAAATTAGCCCAACTAAGATGGCAAGCACTCCGCCTGAGGGTGAAGACAATGATTACATAAAGGAGAGAGAGAAGCACAGCTCCACAGAAGGCAAGCCAAGTCACGCTGTGAAGTGTGAATGGAGTCATCATGGTACACCTCTAAATGGTGGTGGGAAAGAGACTTCATTCACCAAGAACAACAAAAACAGAACAAATTCCCAATCAGTTTTGTGGAGCCAAGAAGGGATACTATCACAAATAAAGAATAAGAGTATAAACTATTCAAGAAAAAAACCCAAAAGTTCCATTTGCTTTATATACATTTGGTGAATCAGTACCTAGAAATACCTAATTTTGTCTTCTAAAAAAATTCTTATATGCTAAAGGCAAAGCAGAGAACAATTTGAAATTAACAGAAATCCTTATTAGGTGCCACTCTTGATCTTGGAAAGGTTTTAAATTTTGAATTTTCAGGGAGGCCAACAATCTCCATTTCCATACCGTCTCATTGTCTTCTTCGTCTCTTTCATCTTCCAGAAATCGGATTGCACTGACTCTGTTCACCGCACGCTCATTCCAGGCCTCGTCCGGGACATCATTTACCAAGCACTCCAGTGCCCCACAGCGAGGCAGGTTCTCTGTCATGGCAAAGACCACATCAGCTGGGAACTCGGGTTTGTGTGACTAGTAACTGCTATGCAGTACTTCAAAAAATTTAAAACAAAAAGAAAAAAATCTGGGACAGGGTCACCCTTTCTTTTCAATGATGCATAATTCTATTTGAGATCATATAAAATATCTGCTAAATTAATGTTTAGTATCTCATTACAGAATGTCATCATAATTTATAGAATCCTTTTTCACAATTCTTTTCTTTTTTTTTTTAATTTTTTTTTTTTTTTAAGATTTTATTTATTTATTTGCGAGAGAGACAATGAGAGACAGAGAGCATGAGAGGGAGGAGGGTCAGAGGGAGAAGCAGACTCCCCGCCGAGCAGGGAGCCCGATGCGGGACTCGATCCTGGGACTCCAGGATCATGACCTGAGCCGAAGGCAGTCGCTTAACCAACTGAGCCACCCAGGT
>NC_138376.1:41183341-41206223 GCF_054177405.1 Leptonychotes weddellii | reverse complement strand
ACAATTCTTTTCTATAAACTAACTGTAAAAACTTTCTCATGAGGGGCGCCTGGGTGGCTCAGTGGGTTAAGCATCCGATTCTTGATCTCAGCTCAGGTTTTGATCTCAGGGTCGTGAGTTCAGGCCCCAGGTTGGGCTCCACGTTGAGCATGGAGCCTTCTTAAAAACAAAAGAAAAAAAATAAAAAACCTTTCACATGACAGTGATGGGGCTGCACATGTTGGACACTAGTACTTTCCTTAGTAACACATTCTGCTGTTTTCCCCTTGGGGTCTTAAAAGCTCCTCGAACAAGGCTGAAATTGGCAAGAGGGTTTTGGGGCCTTTCCACCTAGGGGACTCCCATTCTCCCAGAGCACTCTAGTTCTCTTCTATCAAAACCAGCTCTCAGCAAAAGATTTATAATGGCAATTTGATGTTAGTGCAAATATTTTTTAAAACCACACAATTTACAAAACAAAGATACAATGACTTAAAATAACAGATTGGCTTAAAAACTATTTGTCAGTGGGGGCGCCTGGGTGGCTCAGTCAGTTAAACACTGACTCTTGATTTCAGCTCGGGTCATTATTTCAGGGTAGTGAGATCAAGTCCTGGTCAGGCTCTGCGCTCAGTGTGGAGTCGGCTTGAGATCTCTCTCCCTCTCCCTTTGCCCCTCCCACTCGTGTTCTATCTCTCTAAAATAAATAAATAAATAAATCTTAAAAAAAAAAAAAACTGTTTGTCAGTGGTGTTCAATACTAATCCTCTAAACCACCAGTCTGGATTTTAAGGGACTTTTTTAAGAGTATTTGTACTTTCAGCCTTGGTGATAATTCAAACCCAAAAGGCTGTTTAAGGAAATTTCAGGTATGATAAGCAGGTGTGAGGGGTACTTTTTCTTCGAAGGTGCAGGGGAACAAACCTTCCCAGAGGACACCCAGAGTGACCTCACCCGGGCTAGGGGCACATTAGACAAGTTACAGACACACGTGGGAGTAAGAGGTCTTATGGATAGGTATTAGCTCCTACTAATTCTCGTAGCCATGTGAGTATTGTTCTTAATTTCACCTTGGCAAGTAGGTTCAGAAGGCAGCTGAGGAAGCAAGACACAGGTCAAAATCTTCTCTCCTGTGGTGTGGTCTGTGTCCGTCTGGAATGTGAGCAGGGGCTGAGATTGGTTGTCAGACAACCACAAAGCCTTCAGCTTCAGGGCGGTCAGGGATAAAGGCAGATGTAACAGCCTAATTTAAAACAAAAGGAGACATCAAGGTCTCAGATTTTATAATTACATCAATCCCTATCAATACAGATAGAAAAAAAACCATTAAAAAGAACCTCATGGATTCAACATGGAACAGGATGTTATGTTTATAATAAAATCCTTGGTGTACTCTTTGTGAGCACACTCCTCAGTCCGTCACTGTGCTTCCCTCTTCTGCTGTCATCTCTCTCATCAGCACCTCTGGCCACAGGGCAAAACATTAGGAGGTTTCGATTTAAAGAGGAAAAGAAGCCAGTGTGACTGTGGAAGGACCCAAAAGCAGGAGTTCTTACTGAGTCAATGGCAAAAGCCTCCCTGACAATGACATGTTTTCAGTAGCACTTGGCAAATGAGGAAGAACGGAAGGAGATGCCTAGGGTGCTAAAGAGTTTAAGTGGCAGTTATAATAAAGATTAAAACATTTTCTTCCTGCACTGCATTTTCTTTCTCTAAGGAGATTATTTTAGGTATCCATGTTAAACTTGTATCTTCTAGTTTCTAGAAGCTCCCACTTCCCCAGACTCCTATGTGATAATTAATGTCCATTTCACATTGTTTCAGTTTCAAATGAGATCGTATATATTAAAGCTTTAAAAACTATAATGTGACACCTAAAGATTAATTTTATATTAATGTTCGCACACATGTCTGACAGAGCGGCTGCACCCATTTAACTCTATTTAGCAAAGACCAGCACTGGGAATCATATATAGTGCGTACTTGCCAAAGATTACTTTAGTGCAGTGGTTCTTAACCAGGGGCGCTTCTGCCCCAGGGACATCTGGCAATGTCTGTACACATTTTTGGGCGGTGCTGTTGGCATCTAGTGGGTAGAGGCCAGGGATGTTGCTAAACATCCTATAATGCATAGGACAGCCTCCACAACAAAGAAGTACCTGGCCCAAAATGCCAACAGGGCTTGGAGTGAAAAGACTGCTTTAGTAAAAACCAATGCTTTATACAAGTCTACTAATGCACTGTGAAAACAACCAAACCTCTGCAGATACCAGGAATTTAAGGTTTAATGAAACTAAGGTTGTATTTGATCAAGTATTTTTACTCTAAAGATGGCTCCATGTGCATTAAATTACAATCTCAGCAGTGACTTCACAAGCTGGACAGTAATGAGCTCACTGCATTCTGTGAGCCACAAGATGAGGCACATTTTCTGAAAAGAAATCCCTGGCCCATGAATTCCATAAGAAATCATATGGCAGCATGTATTGCTGGGGCTCTTTCTTTTATGAACTTGCACACCTATTTCCAGTTTAACACATGTGGGAAGTCTACCTATACATCTTACCGAGAGATCAATACTGCATTATCAGACATAGATGCCATTCTGAATGGGCAGGCTTATGGAAAACTAATTCGAACTCTATGTAGGGATATGAAGAGAAGTTGTACTCCAATATTACTAAACTAATCTAAATAAAATGTAAGCACAGAATGTTGTTACCTTAATAAATGAAGTAAAAATTATCAAAGAGTGCATGGAGAGTGTTAACAACAAATGCATTATTAAACTTTTCACAAGAACAAATTAATATGTCTTACAAAATACTTCCAATATACAAGTTATGGAGATGACAAAATATTTTCTTTTCCTAACAGTTAGTCCGGCAAAGGCTGGTCCATCCCACACATATGTGCTGGGTGCAGTACTGAGTCAGTGGAATCGTACCTTACGTGGGAGTTAGGTTTTAAAGTCAATGCACCCATGAGATTTCCATATGTTAAAGTACCCTTGAAAAGTCTCTGTGTATTATACACTCTAATACTTTGCTCTTAAGGGCCAAACTGAGTGAGAAATATGTATTTTTAAATCCCAGAATCTACTGAGTTCAGTGATAGGACGCCCAAGGGATCTGAGGAAGCAGAGGCTTTACAGCTCCACTTCCTATTCTGAGGTGTTGGGTCTTTGAGCGAATAGAAAGTGAAATCTCTTATGCTTATACAACAAATTATTCCTGCCTCTGCCCAAAGGCTGTCACACATTTATTCAAATGCAAGGAAGTTAAAGACATTTGCCAGACCTGGTGACAGGGATTTTTTTAAAAGAGTATCCTAACACACTGTGAAAGCTCCCAGTACTTTAAAACTCTTTTTCATTTTATTGAACAAAGGGATAATTCTTTTGGAATTTTCAGGGTCTTACACAAGATATTTACAGTCAGTATCTCTAGATTTCTTAATCATGAGAGCTTAAAGAAAAAAATATTAAGATTCGAAAATTGGCACAAAACACAAGTACTCAAACATAGTCATCATACCTTCTCAGAATAACTGGCTTTGCAGCTAAGTGCTAAAGCAAAGGCATAAATAAAGGGCTAAACAGAGCATCAGTAATAAATAACAGGTTCTAAGGATGATAAATCATACGGTAAAAGTTAAAATAAATTACTAGACTCTACAACAACAGATCTTGTAATCACATTCAACCAAGCCATATAAGATTAGTGACTTGTCTAGAACACCAGTTTCCCTGTAAAGAATCAGAGGGCCAGCTTGAACATGGTGGTTGCCAAACGAGCACATACCACACATGAGTTTGTTGACTAAGTGTCCCATGGAGGGGTGCTCCAGTAGTGTCAAAGACAAAAAAAGAAAACAAAAGTGCTCTGTTCCCTGCCCAGTCTAAGATTCTGCAGTCTAAGCTAACGCCCACTGATTCACTGCTACCTGGGGCAGAAAAGACACATAAACACACTCCTCTGTTTCTCTTGGGTGAACCATCCCAGATAAAAGTGTGTGTGTATGTGTGTGTGTACATATATATATATATATATTCCTGCTTTTCAGAGGAGTTAAAAATACATTTTTGGTTTATTCTGGTACCTTCTGTACACTGCAGAATCAACACAAGAAATCACAGTCCTATTTGTACACATCTCCCATCTCCCTGTTTTATATAGGACCACATCCCCTCGAAAAGCCTGTGGTTACTATTTACATCAAAGGCACAAGGACTAAAGCAAATGAATAACCACACCATGAGCCAAGCCTCTCATTTCCAGTTAAATCCCTGACCAACTAACCTGAGGTGACCTTCCCCACCTCTGCACTGCTGTAGTGACCATACTGTCAAATTTATTTAACAACTACACATGGCCAACTGATCAATGCAATACTGACTTAACCTAGAGTTGCATGCTTCTTACAACTGAATGTTTTTACCTCCTACTAGAATTTTTAGTTTTACCTCCTACTAGAATTTTTATCTCCTACTAGAATTTTGAGTTTTAAGCAAAGTTTTCAAAACTGTTTAAAGATAGAGAAAACATAAGCGGTGGAAAATTTACGTAATACCAAAATATCAAAACGGAAAACCCCCTGTAACCTCAAGCCTCCACTCTGCCTCTAGGGGAACTATTATTAATGTTTTGTTGTACTGCATAGATCTGTTGTTTTAAAGGCAAAAACAAAAATGAGAGTGCTATGTACTGTCCAAGAGCTGTTCTTTTTATTTGGTACCATGGGCCTCCTGTGTCACTACACAGAAAAATTATCTCACTCTTTAACTGCTTACTATTCCACAGTATAGCTACGCTGCCATGTTGTGTTTTGTCTTTTAACATTTTTTCTCAGTTTTACTGAGCTATAATTGCCATGTAATATTGTGTAACTTTAAGTGTTATATATATATTATATATATATATTCCTAAGTGACTACCACAGTAGAGTTAGTTAACACCTCCATCCAGTGATATAATCACCACTTTTTGTGTGTGTGTGTGTATGTGTGTGTCGAGACCATTCAAAGATCTATTCACTCGGCAACTTTCAAGGATATAAAGTGGTATTGTTAACTACAGTCACCATGATATACATCAAGTCCCCAGAACTTATTCATCTTATACTGGGAATTTGTACCCACTGATCAATACCTCCCTATCTCCCCTACGCTTAGCCCCTGGTGACCAACATTCTACTCTCTATTTCTAGGAATTTGACTTCTTTAGATTTCACATGTGAGATCAGATAGGATTTGTCTTTTTCTGTGTGACTTATTTCACTTAGCATAATGCCCTCAAGGTCCATCCATATTGTCATAAATAACATGGCTTTTTTCTTTCTTATGGCTGAATAATATTCCATTATATATATCACACCACATCTTCTTTATCCATTCATCCATCTGCTGATGATGTTTAGGTTCTTTCCATATCTTGGCTACTGTGAATGGTACAAGGACCAAAGCAATGCTGCAGTGAACATGGGAATGCAGATCCCTCTTCAATATCCTGTTTTCATTTCCTTTGGCTATATACCAGAAGTGGGATCACTATAGCATATGACAGTTATATTTTAAGTTTTTGAGGAACCTCCATACTGTTTTCCCTAGTGGCTGTGCTTCCCACCAGTAGGGCACAGGGGTTCCCCTGTCTCCACATCCTTACTAACACTTGTTATCTCTTGTCTTTTTGACAACATCCACTCTAACAGCTGTGAGGTAATATGTTTTAATATTTTTAGATCTCATTTTTTGGGTTATAAAATTCAAAGGTACGACCTATTTCCCCATTGGTAGTCACTGTTTCTAGTATTCGGTACTACTCTTCCTCAAAGATCCTCAAATACTAGATGTTGTGTAGTGGGTGAATATTCCTAAGGGAAAGAGTAAGAATTAAGGAAATGGATTCTGTGTCCATGGGTAGCTGCTGATAAAAGACATCTTCTCTGTTACTGTACCACAAGATTTGATACTTAGTTTCCAAGTGGCATTTTATAGTTACCCTATCAAACTTGTCAAAGAAAATTTGTGGAAACTAACATATAGTCTGTGTCATTTGCTATTTTTATATGCTTAAGAGAAGAGGCAAAAACTTCTCTTGTATGTGGTATGATTTCCCATGGTATAACATTTCTGCAAGCTAAAAAGCTGACATCGTAGCCTTTTTTTTTAATTAGTTTCTATACTAATACTTTAAATAAGTAGTAATTAAATATTTTAATAGGTTTAAGATTTGGTTATGAACCTGAATTAACTGACTCAGATGACAGCTATGTAACTCTACTTTTTAATGGGGTTTTCTCCACCCCAGCCCAAGCATAATAAAAATTTAACTTTCCCTTCTAAGAACTAAAGATTGGAAGCTTCACTCATGTGAAAAACAGTTTTCAGGCTCAAGAATTAGTGATGCAATTTCATGCTCACAGGTGTGGCAAGAATCTGGGAAGGTTTGGAGTCACTGAGTTTCTACTGCTGGAGTTTAGGAAAGAACCACCCTTCCCAAGCTCTATGCTTCATGTGAGACTCCGTCCAGCAAAAAGTCAACGCTCAGCTCAAATTAACCCTGAGTTTCCGGTATCCAGTCAGTGGTTCAAGAATCTGTCAAGATGTCCTGAAAGCCTTCGCTTGAAAATGGTGGGCGTTCCCTGAGGCCTGCTGAGTCCTGCTATTTATTAGCACCACTACCTAAATCCATTAGCCAGAATGAGAAATGGTGGCTTGTGCCCGACCTAAGGGACCAGTTAATCAGCACTTAGCACACAGTCCCCCAAACACTCTTCTGACTGCTGCTACTCTCTCTCATTTAAAGTCATTGATCGTCTTCCCCTGTCTGAGCACTTTTTCTCCTATCTAACTATGTAACACTCGAAAGCATTTTTTAAATTCTTTTGGTGATACAGCCTGTGATACAAGGCATTTCCCAGTGCCCTACTATTCACTCTGCAAAACTAACATTTTTAACATTTTCCTTTGGGCGACAAATATTTACCAGGCTTCTATCATGTGCCAGGCACTGTGCAGGGATAAACGGTAGAGCGGCCCAGACGCAACACCTGACTCCGCGCACCCTTAGGTTTAGACGGTCACACACGCGTACGCTGGCGATTATCTCACGGTGCTGTGAGTGCTCTGTCAGGGGGAATTCAAAGGAGCAGGCTCCACGCAAAGAAAGCTCCCCGGAGGAAATGAAAACAGGAGTGATGAGAGATAAAAGTGGGAGTCAGAGAAGAGGGTCCCAGGCAGAAAGAGTAGCTGAGCTAGGCTCAGGGGAAAGAAAGTGCATATGCGATCTGAGGTGACGAAATTAGTTCAGACTGGCTGAAACAAATCCACAGTCTGCACAGGTGAAGAGAAGGAATATTCCAAAACCAGGGAGCAGTCTACTATGACTTCTGACCTCAGAACATGAGAAATGGCACTGCTGTGACCTTGGGGAATACCAGTCAGGTAGCTCTTCACTTTGATTATGACCACTTGGTGATTCTGACATTAGCTGGGGATCCTTTGGCCAGAAAAATGTCCCTGAATATAATTTTGTTTACAGTTTCAAGGGGTTCAGAATCACCAGCAGAGCACATCAAGACTCCTGGTTAAAATCTAGTTCAAACTCATTCAAGCTCATCCTTCAGATGAGGAAACCCAGAGGCTCACGATGACTTACAAAAGCTATCAAAGTTAAGGGAAAACCTAAGTATCCCAGTTCTCAGGCAGCGCTGTCTCCCTTACATCACTGTATGCTGTTCTGGGAAGCATTTCTATAGAAGCGTCCACTTAAACTTCAAAGTGCCCCGCACTCAGGCCGTCCTTGACCTCTTCTACTCCCCCATCCAGATCCATCCCTCCTGCTCTCAGATTAACAGCTTTCTGGGCTCTGGGTCATTCGACTAATTGGTACATATTCTATAAGATGGAGCAAAGGCAAGATGGCAAAGACACATGACAAAGGTTGGAGTGGATGAACATCTGGCTCTTTTTCTCAAAAAAGGCAAACCAGAACATGCTTACCTGTTCCCCGCCACATCCAGGACATGAAGCTCTGTGGCCTGAGACACCTCTGCAGGTATCCGAGTTAGTCTATTGTCACGCACACAGAACACAGTGAGGCTGCAGCACCCTCCAATCTACAATGAGAAAGAAAATACATCTTTTTTCCAGGTTTTTGTGGAAGATGGTGGTGGGTATCTTGTTTGTCAAATGGCATGAAAAGAACACATAAAATGATACCACATGATTTTAAGTTTCACTGAAGCCAACTATTTTGAACTTAAATCATATAAACATTAAGTAGTCCAGTAAGTTCATAAAAATCTCTACAATACATTAAATGTACATATTCTAAATTAAATCAAGAAAATAAACAGTACAGTTGAAAAATCTCATTCTGAAAAGCAAGTCATTTTCCACTGCTATTCAAATAGCAACTATATCTTTTAAATACTAACTAAGCTACCCAGGTCCAGATAAATATTATTTGGTGGATTAAGAATTCTAAGTTTCAAAAATAAGGCCAACAATGATACATGCACACCCCTTTGAAGACTTGCCCATTATATTAAATCCAGTGTTCCCAGTGTCTCAGTTCATTTCAAAAAACAAAAAAAGGAAAAAAAGGATATCAAATAGACAATACAGTACATTAATTTTCCCCCATACATCTTTTAATTGCTTTTGGTCATTCACAACTTAACTTGGTAAATTCATTATTCATTTTCCTTTCGCAAATGCAACATCAACAATATTTTAGCAAAAACTGAATGTGGTAAATACACACATTAATCTGGTAAATTTAATGCTGGCAGAAACATATCAATATCGACATCCACACCAAATTTGATTACTATTTATTTATTTAGTAAGTGATTCAAAGGTAATTGAGCTTTGTATGAGCCTGGTCTTCAAAAAAAGAACATAAGCACAAAAGAACTGAACCATTCTCTTGAACAAACTGGCCATGGTTTCTATGGTCAGGAAAGCTGAATCAAGGGGGTGGAAAAATAACTCAATCTCAGACACAACATTCTGCAGGACTCCATACAGTACTACATTCTTCCTGTACTAACTATCCTGACCCAGAGTGATTGCAAGAAAAGGCTCATGAAGGAACCTATTGATGTCTCTCTGACACATGGAAAAATACTCCACAGCTTCCCACTTGAAGAGAGGCAGGAGACTTGCATCTTTAATGATATCTAAGTACATCCCATGCCCTCTTCTATGTATACATGTGTTTAATATATGTATGTACCTTAAAAAAGCAAAATGCATATTTATGAAATTGCTACATAATTACGAACACTTGGCTTTTTATGAAATAAAAATTATGCTACATAATTATGAACATTACCTTCATGAACAATCTTATTATGTCTTCCCTTAGGAATTAACATAAAGACTTGAGATCAGGTATTTAACCAGAGTACTTACCCATAATGGATGTAAAAGAAAAATAAACATAAAAGAAAACACAAACTAACGTTTGTCTAAAATGGAAAACACCCAGATATGTAGAAAGGCTTTTAGATTGTCCCCATGATTTCTCAGTATTCACATTTCCCATCCCAGTAAAACTGGTGCATTCACTGCCCTCTAAAATATAACATTTTGGTCCCACTGTGTCTTACAGAAATGCTCTTCTTTTTTCTGTCTTTCTAAATCTTACCAACTGTCCCAAAGTAGCTAAACATCCTCTACACCATTGAGTCTTCCCCAAACCCCACAGTCCATACTGATACACTGCTCTCTGCATTTCTTTTGTAATTATGATCTATACACTGAGCTGTTTAACTTGTACATGTCCATAAAACCAGGGTGCTTGGCAAGTACAGTACCCATCCTACCTACCTACCAACTCTTCTCATTTAGATATGTTTATACGCTTATGTTTATTTATTTACTAGTGAAAGACTGCTACTTGAAGTTAATATCTGCTTCTACGTGTAGAAATGAAAACTACAAAAGTCTTCTTTTTTGTATTAAGAATCATTAGAGGGACGCCTGGGTGGCTCAGTTGGTTGGGCGGCTGCCTTCGGCTCAGGTCATGATCCTGGAGTCCCGGGATCGAGTCCCGCATCGGGCTCTCTGCTCAGCAGGGAGTCTGCTTCTCCCTCTGACCCTCCCCCCTCTCATGCTCTATCTCATTCTCTCTCTCAAATAAATAAATAAATAAATAAAAAAAAAAGAATCATTAGAGAGGCCTCTCAGGTTTTATAAACATAGGGCCCCAAAATCATGCCCTAAAAGAGATATACAACAGGATCTTTGAGGGGCTTGGCATTCTTCCCTCTTGAGGAAGGGAATCATCAGTTTTACTCAGATGCCCAGGAATATTATGGAAGGAATCAAAAGAGGATCGACATGATTAGATTTTCTCTGATAAACTGAGATGATCCCAACAAAGATCTATTCATGGGAAGAAATCCCCAAGCTCCTCATGGAGGGGAACCCCCCATGACCCTGCTCCATGTGCAATGGGCTCTGGGCTCAGTGGTGGGTCTGTGTGCCACATGGGAGGTCTTCCAGGTCAGCACGTGGCTGAGGCTGGACCTCACATTAACCTTATCATCCCGGCCTGGCTATAAAGACGTAAGATTTATCTGTACTCCAGAGGGGCAAAGCAGTTATGCACATACACAACCCTCACAGTGGCAAAATAAGGTACTGGAGTGTGTATAGAGCTGAAACTGCATCATAACTGGGGGCACTCTGTCATGAAGCTGTCCACTGCTCCAGCCACCTGTAGGATATCTGTTTTGGGGCCCTAATACTATACCATGTGAACATTTTCAATCTGTATCATGTACATATACTATCTATCAAAAAATCAATTAACTCATTAAAATGGGTCAGAGAGGGTTCTAACAGTTGTTGGAGCAATAAAAGTTCTGGACAAGTAAACACCCTTTAAGTCTTTTGAGGGGGCGGGAATAATGTGAACTCCCAATGGAATGTGTGAGCTGTCTACTGTGTTTATAGTCTCATTTATTTATTTTTTCTTTTTCCTTTCCCATTCTAATCTCAAACCCATCTGAGACCTCAAGGGGTGGAAAGCAATTGTATTCAAGAGCCTCGTAGGCACTCTGGGTTGTCACAGCAGGCAGAGTGACCTCCTGATCTCTATTGTCGAAGGGTTTCAGAAAACAATGAAACAATGCCAACAACGAGCGAGTGTTATTGCTCAGTGTGCCGGGACGCCTTTATCACCCTCAGAGGCACGCACTGTCCCAGGCAGAACAGTGCACAAACAGACACCTCTTTCCAAATCAGCCAGGAAGTCATGGCACGAGCCTTTGGCTTTCGGAGAGGATTATTAAGCAGTAAAAACCATAACTCAAAAGGTATAGTTCTTCATAGACATCAGAGAGGAATGTGGCGCACTGGAGTAGGATGCTCTGGGATCACGAAGACCTGGGCTGGAACTAAGGCTCCGTCCTGTGTTTTGTGTGTTAGACTATGTTACTTTAACCAAAAGTAACAATCGGGATCAAATTAAATGAAACCACAAACACAATTTAGAACCTATCATAGAACCTGGCCTAATAAATGCGGCTGGCAAACCAATGTGACAGTTACTGTCTTTTCAAGAAGTCCAAGTCCCGGATCCAAAAGACCAGTGCAGTCAACACTTGCGTGCCTGCTGTGTTGTTGGAAGTGTGCTGACCCTGGTGAACTCCTCCCAGAACACACCTGACCTTCTTAAAAATCTCTCCCCGGCAATGCATCACCGTGACAAAATGACAAAATGTCACTGTGGAAAATACTAGGGATAAATACACTGTGACTTCACTGCTAGTGAAGCACTGGTGTGAGCTCAGTATTCTAGTATACATATGGTTCATGTGTATTTGTTTTCTGTCTCGGGTTCAGGAGGTAGAGTTTACAGCGTCCTTAGTGATCATCAGGATAAAATGCCTGTATCACTTAGAAATTCTGGGAAGCAGAGTCACTGTTTAAATAACTTATTACCATCTACGTAGGAAGCTGGTATTTTTAAACTTCCTTAAACCACATAATAGCACCTTCCCAGAATACAAAGGGTTGGACTTGGAGAACTACAGAATGTAGCTGAGAATCTTTGTTTTGCTGGTTTGTGTCTCTTAATTCCAGACGATACCTTCCTTCACTGTTTGGACCTGATTTCACCCATCTTGAGGAGATGGGATCTGCAGGTCATTGAGCAAACCCTTAGTCGGGTCAGCTGCGCTAACTATTAATTGCCTGCAGGTGACATTACTCAAGAGGCAATAATCACTGTCAGTGATCCAAAGAGAAAGCCTGTATTAGTCATCCTTGTCTACCTATATTCCACTTTCTGAACACCTGCCCCAAGTGTGAAGAAACTTTCATTTTTCCTTCACTATCTGCCTTTTAATATTCTATATGTAACAGAATGGAACCTACATTTCACTGGCAGAAAGGAAAACGTACAATAAGTGAAATCTGGTCAAAACACAATTTGAGCTGTAATAATATGGTGAGTAATTTCAGAAACCAAAGACTGTTTTTTGCCTTTCCCATCATCATCCGTGGCATATTATTCGAATGTTCCTGTTTCATAAATATTTTGGAAATCATGTGGCTTTGGGACTTCCTGAATTGTTGGGCCCCTGACATCGAAATATCCACTAACAGCTACGGCATTCTTCATTTCTAATTATAAAAAAGTTACGCTGACTGGAAAATAAAAACCATATATACACACACATAAAGGCACAAGGAAAAAACTCAGACCAATCCTACCCCAAAGGGATAATTGGTATTAACATTCTGAAGTACAATCCTCCGGTATTATTGCCATGCACTTGTGATTATATATATACATACACACTTTGATGAAATTAGGACCAACACTATGATCTTCAGCACTTCTGTTTACACATAACACCAGGAACGTCCTCCCACATCATTATGTTTCTAAAAGGACTTTTATTGACCACATAACTATTTGATTCTACAGACGTCTCGCAGATCACTTCACAAATCTCCCCCATTAGATGCTGAGAGTTGGTTCTACCATGTCTTTCCTGTGTAATCTTGGGCAAGTTACTTCAGCTGAGTCTGGGTTTCCAGGACTCTTGGATGTTGATAACGACTTACTACACCTCACAGGACTGTTGTGAAGATTAGACACGAAGATGCAGGAAAGCGCAGTACCTGGCGCGTGTGAGCTGCCCCTGTATGTGTACCTGTTAGCTGCCCCTACATATACATGAGAAATACTCTTGTGCATGGTTTTCATGTGTACCACAACTGTGTTCCTAGGACAAAGCCCTAGAAGTGGCATTGCAGAATCAAAGGGTATGAACACTTTCAAAGGATCCTTCAATATGTGTTCCCTTCCAGAAGATGTAATAATTTATACTTCCATATTATCTATGCATTTTCCTGTGCCCTCGCCAACATCTGGTATCATTTTTTTTTTTTAATCTTGACAATTTGATAGGTCAAAAAGCTTCTATTAACATTTCTGTGAATACTGATGGGACTAAAATTTTTTCACATCGGTAGCCATTTCTATTTTTTCTTCTCTAAATCACTTACTGTTTATTGTGGTGGGTTCTTTGCTTTAATTTTTGTCCACTCGTGGGAACATCTTTTTCTCAATGATCGGGAAGGATTTTGAGTAGAATGAGGAGAGACCTCTTCGTCTGTAATGTTGTAAGACCCTGGCCCCCAGGCTGTCTTTACCTTCTTGAAGACCAGAAATCTAATTTTCACATAGACAAATCTACCAACTGGTTGTTTTTTTAGGACTTGTTTCCTCTTTCAAGTTTGGGAATGCCTTCTCCATTTTGAAATCCAATGGCCAACTATATTTTATTCTAGTATTTTTAGGTTTTATCTTATCTCTTTTATCAATAATCCATTTTAGAATATGATGGAAGCTTACACTAAATTGTAATAAGACAGAAAGCTATCCATAAAACGAATTCTCTATCACCACAGACACTTCTGAAAATCACAATATTTATGGGTACTTAACGTTTACAGAGTGCTGATTTAAAACAAAAACAAGCTTTGATAAATGATCTGCAAATCCTATCTTTTGACTGGATAAGTGTGATGGAGTCAAGATCACTTTCACTTTGACTTAATGGAGACAAAAGACTGGACTCTAAACTTGGACACATGCTCAATTTCTTCCAGCCAGAAACTCTTTAGATGGTGCAGGTTGTTCAAAGGTAAGATTTGGCTGGGGAATATTATGAAGTTGCTGGCTCTCTTTCATCATACTCACAGTCACACAAAAACCAACTCCCTCTCTATCCACGCATCACAGAACGCAGTCTCTTCTTAATTCTTCCCTCCACCAAAAACGTTAAGTTTTTTGGGGAGCCTTCTTTCCCCCAGAAGCATACACACTTACATGACAGGATGAGAAATAAAAGACACAAATAAGTTGCTTGAAAAATCAGAAGCATGCCACATGTAGCAAATAAAGCAAATCTAGCCTTTCCATTGGAGAGAGAATTGTGCTGACAAACCGGAATTTAGTGAAGACAGATGAGCTGCCACGTTATGCCTTTTGGAATTTCTGAATAACTTAAAATATAATTCACAGAAAAGCATTCTTTTGAGAGAGAACAATCTGAACAAATCTGACAAACACGTAACAAAATAAGGTTCCAGGCCATGCGGTCATTTAAAAAAAAAAAAAAAAACTGAGTTTAGAGGAAAATGTCCAATATTTTACAATGAGGAACACACAAAGCAGTCAGCCGATTTGAAATCTTCATGCATTTCAGAAGCAAAATGGAAGTTAGAGATGCAACTGTGGTCTGAACAATACTTACAAGATAACAAGTTTACCCGACTTTTCTAAATTTCCAAGCAGCTAACAATTAAGAAAACAAGAGACATTCATTGATTTGCAAATGTTTGCTACAAATAACACCACAAAACACAAACAGAATCTATTATTGTGACCCACACAGTACATTTTCCCCTCATTTGGGGGAAAAAAACAAAAACAAATAAATGCTGCCAGAGACTAAGGAGCTGTGCTCTAAAACATGATATACAATAGTATCAAATTAAAGAAAGCCAAAAAATAGGAAGAACTACATGGCACACCAGACCCAATCGCAATTAATACAATTATGGATTTTTGGCATATATATTGAATCAGTTAGCGTGTCAGTTTAGATGTGTCATGCATGCAACTTAATTGTTCAAGAGAGAGTAGTAGAGTTTTGCAAGTGCAGAATCCAACAAGGAAAGTACAGGATGTGATGGTATCAAGCTTGGAGGCAGAGCAAGTGCACACACACATAGTCGCCTAGGTCCAGCCCCACTGCCCCGATTCTACACCCACCCACCCACACACACACATGCACACACACGCACGGTCCCAGGGCCTGCCACACTCACTCGGTGCACAGAGACTCATGGCACGGCAATGCGGCGCAGACCACCACGACACCCTTGGGGGTCAGGAGGCCTGGGGTGGTCTGGCTGCTCAGCCCCGACAGTCAACAGCAAGCACTCAGCAGCCATTTCTCCGGGGTCACCACACTGCAACCCGCAGCGGAATTAGGGACATGGGCTCAGGGCGTTTCCCTACCCTAGGAGGTGAGTGTGCATGAGTAGCAGTGAAGGTGTGCTAGAAGAGAGCCAGTTCCTAAAAACCTCAGCACATTCCCTGCTTTCTCTCACCGCTGCAGGAAAGGGCACAGACTCTATCATCAAACTCTACCTGGCAGAAAACCAATCACAATTTCATAGAGAGCGGATAACACGTGACAGCTAGCTAGAATGCTTCAAAGCTAGAACTATTTTCACACCACATTCACTTTCCACATCGTGAAACGCTGTTCTAATAAAATAAATTTGCACGGACACAGCATGTGGTGGGCATATCCCTCTGGACCCTGAGTACAAGTTTCATTCTCTTAAAATGTAAAGAGGACAGATGCTAACATGATGGCAATAATTTTACACAAATAAAATGTTAAAGTTGTGCCTAGGAGGTATTCCTTTGCTAGAGAATCAGAAGAGGGGGATGGGGAAGACGGGCTAGGTGGGGAAACTTAGTGGGGATGGACATTCAACTCCCAAGTGCTCTCTTCAGCACTAACCTTGAAAATGTTCCTGAAAAGTATTAATTTTCGAACACGTCCAAGCTAAAGATAGTGTGACCTCTCTTTACCAACTTAAGGTCCTATCTTACCTCAGGGCCACATGTGAAAAGGCTGGACTGAATCTGTATGACCTGAGCGGCCATGCTTTCCTTGGCCGGTGGAAGAACAGTGAGCAGGCTGAGGGGACACATCTCTGGAGCCCATTCTACTGACTGCTAGCTAGGTGAGGCCTGCTATGGAGGGCTTTCCACTGGCCTCAGCTTCCTCATCTGGAAAATGAGGAACTCTCCCTTACGACCTCAAAAGCCGCTGTGAGGATTTAGGGAGTTAAACACAACAGCGCCGAGTATGGTACGTGGCATCTAGAAAGAAAGTAAGAAATCTTCCCTACTTCCCTGTGCACGTGTCTACGTGTCCAGTCTGCTACCCATTAAACAACAGTAAAGTCAATATTCAGAATATCAGCTCTATGTTTTGGTTTATCACCGTGAGACCAGAACCAACATGTTCTAATTAGCAGAATCTCTTACTTGTGTCCCAGTTTAGTGGAGGTGTACTGAAGTCTTTCTGTAGGAAACAGTTTTAAGTGCCAGTGCTCAGAGTAAGGATGGGTCAGAATATGGCCACATTTATGACAAATACCCTCTATGCGTCCCTTCAGGAATGTTAGCTGTCTTGCCCAGGCAGAAGACTGGGACCCAGAGGGTATAGCACCAAGATGAGGAAAGAGAAAGAGAAACCAAGCAAAGCTCAGACACCCGGAGAAAGGCCATAGGAAAGTAAGAACACACAGTTCTGGCTGGTGGGATGGTAGTTCTAAAATTATCCCAAGAGAAATAAAAAATAGTAATAATAAATTAAAAAATAAAATAAAATTATCCCAAGAGAGATGTAAGAAAGGGTAAAAAAAGAGATAGGAAGGACACTGCGCCTGGCCAGGGATCATCTCACACGATATCACACCTTTTCATGTGAGGCCTAACAAAGGGGACGGGGCTCACCAACATTTGATGGGGGGAAGAAGGGTGGCTAAACTGAGTTTCAGGCTAACAGTTAACAAAAAAATCACTACCCATCTCCCAGTTCCCCTAGGAACTTCCAAATAGAAGGTAAGCTTTCTTGTTAAACATTACACAGGCATCCTTGTTAAATCTGCTCTGAGTCCCCTTGTTTTCAGCCAATTCTTTTGCCAGAACTGAAGTGCCTCTGTGTCTGCACAACTACTTCCCACAATGCATGGTGATGGTCTCTTCTCCTGGTGGGATCATCGACACACACACACATACACACATACACACACACACACACACAAAATTCCTAAGAATCTGGCTACAGCTGCCCATTCACCTCCCTCTATGTGAACGCCTTTGTGAGGAGTTCATTCACTCTCTCCCAAACATGAACACTGCCAGGTCTCGATCTCTGCCCACGAAAAGGGTTGCATCAAGTCCACTTTTATAATTCCAAAGGCTTAGGAAGCAGTTTAATTTCACATTAAACTCCGTTAGACCCAACGTTATCCATTTCCTCTGCTAAACTCTCAAATTACCTATTTTTGTCAATGGTTCTCTATATGTCAAGCCAGAAAGGTCAAACTCTCTCTTTCTCCCACTTAAAATCCTATCAATTCAGCTTTCTCAACAATGCTCATAGTCATCTGGACCCACCTATTCTCTTTAACGTTACTGATGATCATTCTTTGATATAACTCCTCCAACCATTTCTATGCTCACAAATGAGAGTACATAACATTTAAAAAGCACCGCAGTAAGTCTTTTAAAACATGTGACATTATGATCCCTTGCGTGCTATTATTTCTTTATAATTATTATTGTTTTTTTAAAGCACATACCTCTTTTGGTAAAGACACTAATTTATTTCTGTCTGCATTCAAGTTGCTCAACTTCTTAAGTTTTCCAATGCTCTTAGGTAAAGTCTGTTAAAGCAACATTTTAATTATTAATTTAATACATTTTTTTTAACATGACTCACAGTAAAACAGATCTTTTCAAGGATTTAAAGAATATAATCTCATCCAGCAAGAGACATAATAGTTCTTTCTGAATATCGGATAGGTCACAGCTCATTTGGAAGATGCAGAATTAAGTATTTTGCATTTTTGTTAAAACCAGAGTATGCTTCAATGAAATGAAGTCAAAGGCACAGACCTGGAAACAGAGAAACACATAGTAAAGAAGTAACGCTCTTCAATCTAAGGAAGAATTTTCACCTCAAGATTCATCCCTTCATTGCCTGAACCTTGGAGAACACACTGGGAGAATGGCTTGGATGACCCGGAAGCCAGAAGGCTGGGGGGACCAGAATCCTGAGCAGGGGTGCTGTGAGGCTGGGGGAAGGGCAGGTGGCATGGGGACAGGAGCAAGATGAGCAGGGCTGGGAGGTGGGGCGTACAGAGCACTCTAGGAACCAGGTGGGGCCCTGGTGGAGGGGAGAGCTTCAGCGCTCTGCTGGAAGCCAGGGGCGAATGTTATGTTTATAGCTGTTACGATAACTATCTATAAGCCTAAAACCATAAACGAGCATCAGAAGACTGGGGCACTTCCACTACACCCACCAGAGGAGGCTGCCCGAGCTACCTGAGGAGAGATGTGGCTGGGCTCCCGCACCAGCTCTGTGTCCTACCCACTCGTGCTGTCTTTCTGCTCTCTCCACCTCAAGAGCACTGCTTACTGTTTTTATGAAGAAAGGAGAAAAGAGAAGAGGAAAAAGGAGCAGGGAGAGTAGGTAGGAAATACAGTGACAGAGAAAGGTAGGAAAGTACGGTGAAGCAAACATAGCTGCTAGAAGACAACGAAGAGAGGAGAAGGAGAGGATGGAGTGATCAGTGAGAGCCTGACGAAAGCAGAGAGAGCAGCCGGAAGGGAGAGGCAACAGAGATCTGCTGTCATCCTGATAACACCCCTCCCCCCCCAGGTGGCTGATGCCAAAGCTTCACCATTGGGAGGATGGGGAAGCCCGGGCCAAGTGTGGGATACCTGCAGCTACCAACACCCCTAATTTCTAGGGTGGGGTAAGATCTCAATTCCACACTCAGCCCCACAAAGAGCACTCATCCCCCCAGTCCCACCAAGGCTTTTCGCAGCCAAACACCATTTTCTCCCCTTCTCTCTCTGTCTCTTTCCATTTGTTCGAAGAACCCTGAGAGAAGGTTTCCTCTGGCGGTCCTCGGACACCAGGGCAGAGGCATCAGCACATCCACGGATGGTGGCTCATCCCCATCCCTCACTGGAGACCTCTGTCAGCGGATCCTAACTACCACTCTCTTCACTTAAGCAGGTTAAAAGCCACTCATCTTTATGTCCTGCATTTGCTTTGAAGTCCATGTTTTTAGATATAACGTAAGAAAATTTCCACATAGTCCACCCCAATTATGAGTAAGTAGACTCTACCCTAGTAAGTCTCTATGATACAGAAACCACACTATACGTATCCATTTGAATGTGCAGCCCACACTCACCAGGAGCCGGTTTTCTGTAAGAACTAATTCAGTGAGGCTTTCACAGTCCCCAACTGCTTCAGGCAACTGTGTGAGTCTGTTCTGATCCACCTTCAAGATCGACAGTTTCTTTAGTTTTCCTGTAAAAGCATTATTTCAACTCATTAGTTACAACTGTCTTCCTAATCATCACTTGGTATCTCTTATCTGTTCTTTTTTGTCTTAAATAGTTATTTTTTTTCCTCACTTGGCTTTTCACATTATGAAACCACATCTTTCTCATTTAGATCACTAAAGGTGGAGAGTTAATTTTATCAGAACATCAGAAACAGTCAGCAATTAGAAACAAATCATTTTAAAAGTCATTACATAAAAAAATCGTATCAAAGCCAGAAACTTTACAGAAAAACAAACAGCTAGCTCTTGACAGATCTTTGAGAACAGGAAATGTTTTGTGTACAAAGGACAGAGACTTTCATCTTACTCCAAGAATCATCCTCACTAAAAACAAAAAATAAAGTGTGGTTTATTCTATCACCTGGGAGTGAAAGTGGCTTGGTGAAGGCTTCTGAAATGAAGTGGTTCTAGGTGTGCAGAATAAAATGGAAACCTCTGAAACGCCACATGAAGAACTGAGGGCAGGAAGAGTGGATTTTCTGGTGGTGCCCACAGGCCATGGAAGAGAGGAATGGGGTGACCACAGCTTCCTCAATGTCCCCACTGAGTGAAGGAAATCCTCAATCTTTTGGATTCTCATGTTCAACTATAATTCAAGGAAGGAACCTAGAGAGCAGATATCCTTCATTATCTACTGAGAGAGGCTGGCATGGGGACACTGTCCCCAGGAAAATCAGAAAATGGCCTCTCTCTTAAAGGAGACGTAAAGCTGGAGAAAGGAAAATGTTGAAAAAATTAACTTGCCTTGCGTGTTGTCACAGAGCAGGGCAGGAGAACTAACAGATTCGTAAGCTCCTTATTTAGCGTCGTCAATAAGTTACTAACACTGTCCCCAGAGGGTTCCCACCTGTCCTCACCGGCAGGAGAGGCACTGACATTCTCCACAGGGCACACTGAATTGAACCGATAGCTCTCCCTCCAACTGAGGAGTCTCCTTAACAGTATTACTGGCAAGTGGTCTTGCTGCCTCTCCTTGAACACTTCAAGTCACAGGGCACTCATCCCTTCACTAAGCAGCCCAGACTAACTGGTAACCAATATTTCATTTATATCCTTTCCTTGCAGCTGTCTGAACTAGAAGATGCAGTAACAAATCGACCTCTCTTCTACAGGACGGCCTCTCAAATGCTTGAAGTCAGCCATCTCACGCCTCCTACTTCCTATGCCCAGCAACCAAACGTCCCCAGGTCCTACAACTGTTTTATTATCATTCTCACCAACCATCTCTACCTGGAGTCAAAATCCCCACCAATTTTCCAAACAGTGTGAACCAAAAGGCAACATCTGTGTTCCTGCCCCGTTGCAACGATCAGCTACTGCTTTCATCTTGACCAAATACCAGAAAGAAGTGGTCCTCTGTCATACAGCTTTTCCAACTACTGAAAATCTTTTACAAACTTTGATATTTTGAATAAGAGTTAAACAAAGGTCAAAGGCAGCAATCCTATGTTAACCACGTGGTTAAACACAGTTTCTTACAACCTCTAAGTGGCTTTGCTATGGTGGAGCTCCTGGTCCATGTCTGTTTATACCTTCCCTGTGTTTATTTTCTCACACGGGACTGAATGCCTTTATGGTAAAGGAAATGTCTGGACTCATTTATTTTTAAGGAAATGGCACAGAATGGTTAAAGGAAAAGATTATTCTCAATGTACTAGAAAAGGCTCAACTCAAACACACCATTCTCCCCAGGTCATGCGATAAGGTCAGAGTCACTTTCTCATAAACTATTTAGGATGCTCACTTAGAAATTTCTTAGAGACTGCTCCCATGTCTGAAACATATCTATTATTCAGACTAATCTCTACTGAAATTGCTGAGACAAGATGCAGAAGAGACAGAGGAGTCAACACTTAGAAGTAATCATACCTATAACTGCTACCAAACCAGGATGACAGAAATACTTGCCTATCGAGAAACTTCAATTGCATTAGATGTTCTCCGCATTATTTCTTTAAGAACAAATAAATGACATGGAGACTAAAGAAGCCACATCCCCAGCGTCTGAGAGTGGTGACCAAAGGATCAGAGTGAGCTCCAAAGGCCCGAGACAACAGCCAGCATCTTTAGTAGGGAGTTACTTTCCATACTTACCGATGCCATCCGGAATCATTTCTAGTAAGTTCTGGGAAATGACTAAATCCGTTAATGAAGTCAGGCCACTGATTTCTTCAGGAAGTCTTTCCAACCTGTTTTCAGAGACATCTAAGCACAGCAGGTTCTTCAGATTTCCTATTTCCTACATCAGTGACACAGAAAAAGAGGCTCATGCTTAAACCTGCCACAGTACAGAGGAATTTCTTACAGTGATTTTTCACAGTCAAATCCCAAAGTCGTCCCGAGGATGTTTCTTTAACGTTTATCTATATGAGAAGGCTGGAGTAAATTTCCAGACCCCTTTCCAATGCAAACGGGAAGCTGTAAAAATCACAGACACGGAGCTGGGAGGGATGCCAAGCCCTCCAACTTCAGGCAGGCAAGGAATCATTCTCACTTAACAGATGAAGAGACTGGCACCAAGAAAGAACAAATGACTCTACGGTTACATAATTTAAAAAAAAATGAGTCTAGAATCCTGCTCTTCAAGTTTGGAATCAATCACTTCAATAAGCAGCTTATACTTCAGGGTGACCCTGAGATTTTCTCTGTTAAGAAACCATCTACTTTATATCTCCCATTACCGGTAATACTTGTCACAACAAACATCAATGCAACTATACCCCAGCAACACTGGGGCATCCGGACCCACTGACGCCTTTAACCTCACCAGAAGAGAGTAGCATCCTGCTTTCAAAGGAAACAGACTATCCCAGGAGCAGGGAAAGTACCTCAATGAGTCTAATATTCTGCTCAAGAGATATCCTACCTTCCATTCACAAAATGCAGTTTCTCTCTTATACTTGCCTCCCCTTTGCCATTCCACTGCCACTGTATTAAATTCCTCCGGTCATTATCTTCCACCTGGACTGTTAGCTCTGATCCTCATACCCTGGCCAAGTCTGTGCTACAAACTCTTGTTTCTGTATTTCCCTCCTGGAAACATAGCTAGCTATAGGTATGTAATCAGACCACCCTTCTACTAAAAACATTAAAATATCACATGGCTCCTTAATATCTACACAAGTACAAATCCTTCAATCTATACTTACTTTGGTCTGATCTATTCTTTCCAGCTTCTCTCTTACCTAATACGCA
>NC_138376.1:41141972-41182841 GCF_054177405.1 Leptonychotes weddellii | reverse complement strand
AAAAACACACTGAGGGTTCTAGAGGGGAGGGGGATGGGAGGATGGGTTAGCCTGGTGATAGGTATTAAAGAGGGCACGTTCTGCATGGAGCACTGGGTGTTATGCACAAACAATGAAACATGGAACACTACATCAAAAACTAATGATGTGATTTATGGTGATAAACATAACAATAAAAAATTTAAAAAAAAAAGAAGAAATTCCTAGGCCTCAAAAAAAGAGCAGTAAGATTTATTCCTCTCAGGCAGCATGCACTAATACAATATAGGTAAGCAGCCTGGTCCGAGGCCTTATTAGTAAGGCCCTCTCAAATTAAGGTCATCATTCCCAAGCGTAGCACACACAAAACTGGAGCCACATGCTCTATTTCAACCTGCCAGGGAACCCAGGGCCTATCTACTTTCTCTACTTCTATTAGCAAATTGCATAATTAAATGTTTACTGATAATAACCATTTTGTGACTGACAGCTACATTCTGGGCACTGTGCCAGTCCATTTTATATATATATATTCCTTCTCCTGTAAGAATGCTATTTTTTGAGGAGCAGATTCAAACAGAGATATTTGGATATATTTAGACTAACTTACTTTTTGTTTTTTTTTTTTTTTGAGGGTATGTTTCTTTAATGGCCAAGGACAGGGTATCTCATGGAGACAGATCCATAAAGACAAATGCCCCCAGATGGAAACAGAGGCTTCCCGGATTCTCAAAATTCTCTACGAGTTCCCACTGGAGTCTTATAACCTCTCAACCATGCTCCCACTCCTCATGACCTGAAGGTCTTGGAGGCTCTGGCTATGTGTACCCGCTTGTCACCAGGTTTGAGTAACTGAGGCAAAATGACCTCAGCATGTTACTCATAAGGCTACATGAGAGAGTATTTCCTGCAAGAATAAACTAGGTCAGTCTCCCAGGTACAGTCTCATCCTTCAGCAACACCAGGTTTCAAGTTGGCCTAAGGATCTATCACCACTACCTAATTCTAAAAAACGGTCATCACCCAAAAAGAAACTTCACGCCCTTAAGTTATTCCTTATCCTGGCCCTGCTACCCCCAACCTTATCCTCCCCCTGGCCCCAGGCACTGGCAACCACTAATCTAATTTCTGTCTCTATGCATTTGCCTGTATTGGATATGTCATTTGAATGGAATCATACACTATGTGGCCTTTTCTATCTGGCTTCTTTTACTTAACATGTTTTTAAGGTTCATCCTGTTGTAGCATGTATCGGTACCCCAATACTTTTTTGGCTAAATATTTCATTAGATGAATATACCACATTTTGGTTATCAGTTCATCACTGATGGAAATTTGAGCTGTTTCCACCTTTTGGCTATTATGAATAAAAGCAGCTATGAACATTCATGCACAAGTTTTTTGTGCAGGCGTGTTTTAAATTCTCTTTGGTAGTGGAATTGCTGGGTTACATGGTAACTATGTTCAACTTTTTGAGGAAGGAGCTGCTCCCTCAAGTGAGGGGCATGGATCACTTTACATTCCCACCAGCAATGGATGAGCGTTTCAGTCTCTACACATCTTCACCAACACCTGTTTTGTTTTGTTTTGTTTTGTTTTATTTAATTAGAGTTAGTGGGTCTAAAGTGGTATCTCACTGTGGTTTTGATCTGCATTCATCTGATAACTAAAATGATGTTGAACATCTTTTTATGTGATTATTGGCCATTTGTATATCTTCTTTAGACAAATCTCTTTGTCCATTTATATATTTTTTAATTGGGTTATTTATCTTTCACTGTTGAGTTGTAGGAATTCCCTATATATTCTGGATACAAGACTCTTATCAGATACATAATTTGCAAATATTTTCTCCCACCTGTACGTTTTCTTTTCACTTGAGAGGGGACTCTGATGCACAAGTCTTTAATTGTGATGAAGTCCAAATTTATCCATTTTTTTCTTTGTTGTGTGGGCTTTCAGTGTCACATATAAGAAACCACTGCCTAATCCAATGTCATGAAGATTTACCCATTTTCTTATAAGAGTTTTACCTCTTACATTTAGGTCTCTGCTCCATTTAGAATTAAGTTTTGTATGTGGTATGAAGTTAGGAGTGGGACTTCATTCTTTCGCATATGGATGGTCAGTTGTCCCAATAGCATCTGTTGAAAAAACTATCCTTCCTCACTGAACTGTTCTGGCACTCCTGTCAAAATCCAGTTAATTATAAATGGAAGGGTTTATTTCTGAATTCCCAATTCTATTCCAGTGAACTCTGTCCACCTTTATGCCAGTACGATACATGTTGATCACTGAACCTCGCTAGTTAAGTTTTGAAATCTGGAAGTGTGAATCCTCCAATTTTGCACGTCTTCTTTAAGACTGTTTTGGCTATTCTGGGTCTTTTATATCTCCATCTGAATTTGGAGATCAACGTGTCAATTCCTGCAAAACAAAAAAAAAGCCAGCTAGAATTCTGATGGGGACTGAGTTGAATCAATAGATTTGGAGAGTACTGCCATCATAACCATACTAAGTCTTCTAATTCATAAACATGGGATGCCTTTTTCATTTATTTAGGTCATTTTTACCTTCTTTCAACAATGCTTTGTACTTTGCAGTATACGTGTCTTACATTTCTTCTGTTAAATTTACTCCTAAGTATTTCATTCTTTTTGGTGCTTTATAAAGGGAACTGTTTTCTTAATTCCATTTCTGGTTTGTTCAGTGCTAGTATATGAAAATAAAACTGATTTTTACATTTTAATCTTGTATCCTATAATCTTGCTGAATTCATTTATTAACTCTAATAGCTTTTTGTGGATTCCTTAGGATTCTCTCTATATAAGAGCATGTTCGTCTGCAGGCTAACCTATTTTTGAAAAGTAAAAAATTCAGTGTGGGATTTACTTCAGTAGAAACTGATACAACTGATCTCAAGAAAAATATTTCACTAGCATGTTTTTTGAAAGACAAACTCATTCACACTTTGTACCAACATCTGAAAACTCCTTAAAGCAAAAGTATCCTTCCTGGCTTCACCGGTAGAATCCTCCAAGAGGTTTTAGTGAGAGTAAAGCAAAAAGTCATTGTTCACCAAACAGTGTTGTCAAGGGCATATGGGAAACGTTGATATTACTCAGCCAGTGTTCTTAAAGCCTACCCAAGACTGGGAACTCTACAAAGACCCTAAGGAATGCTTCCCTCCTCGGCTGCTGCCCTCCCATGCTAACTGGCAATTCAGTGATATGTAAAGTCATGTACTTAATTTTACCCCAACATTTTCTAAAAGGGATATAAAGAGGTCTTTCTAAAGTGCAAACATGTAAAAAAATTTCATGAAATAGAAAATGCAGCTTCTTCATAGAAGAAACTAAGTTCGAATCCCAGCTCTTGCAGCCACCAGCAACACAAACCTGGGCAGACTACTTATCCCCATGTCACAGACAAGCTAATGAAACCCAGGGTCGTTAACACCAACCTGAGTAGGCATGCTGTACTGACGCCGTGTTATGTGCCTGACAGAGCACCCACCCCCTTGTAAACATCAGCAACTCCTTGGTTTCCTTCATCACATGGATATTAATACAGCTGTGCTCACTGATCATCAAAATTAGCTATGAGCTTTCTGGCAACAAAAGCAGAAAAGGAAATGGGATAAATGTCAGAACTGATATTAAAAGGAAGAAGCTTGGGGCACCTGGGTGGCTCAGTCGGTTAAGCGTCTGACTCTTGATTTCGGCTCAGGTCATGATCTTGGGGTCCTGAGATCAGCTCGGAGTCTGAGATTCTTTCTCTCTCTCTCTCTGCCCCTCCCCCTGCTCTTGCTTGCTCTAAATAAATAAATAAATAAAATCTTAAAAGGAAGCAGCTTACCAGTTCTTCTGGTGAAATTTTTTTCCCTAAAAATACATAGTAAAATCTCTCCCTAATGGCTCCTTTTAGCAGGGAAATTAAGCAATATTAATGGACAATAATTATTCTTCATTAGAAGGTTCGAGAGCAATGGAAATCTTTTTTTTTTTCTTTCATAGTTGTCTCTTTAATCAACTATCTAGCATTACGCCAGAAAAGTGACTGCATGGGAACAGACCAATGTGGTCCTCACAAAGCTTTAAGAACCTACCTGGGTTGCCTCCAGTGTCAGGCTGGAGGCTAGCCGAGTGAAGGCGGTAACTCCGTGCGCCTGGTCCCAGGGACTCATTCCGTATGTTGGAGCAACACCAGGGTCGGTCCAGACACAAAGAGAGCTTAACAACCAAAGACTCCCCCACTTTCAGGGTACAGTGTGAGTCAGGGGCAAACGCTTGAACACTGAACCACTAAACTGCCTACAGATAAAGGACTAACGTGCTCGTTGTGTGGACAGTAAAGCCTCGGTCAGGGAACCTGTGCATTGAGGATCTACGTCACCTCTTCCCGTCATTGGAGAAGGCTGGACAAAAGAGGTAGAACTTCAATCACTTAGTGAGGACAACCCTCGGCCAGTTGGTAAAGACAGGAAACAGGGAAACAATTTTAAAGCTCACTTTTCGTGAAAGGCTTTGAAGCTTTGCGCTGGGGTTGAGCAGAGCGTGCTGGGTCTACACCACGGTAAAGGCTCCACGGTGCAGCAGACAAGTAATACCGGGCATCTGCAACGGTGGGCTCCACACTTACCTTGAAAATTATTCGCTGCAGACTTTTTTTAAAGCAAATATTAAATGCAACATCAATGCAGAAAAAAACTAAAAAGCTAATAATAGAGCTGTGCTGGCACAAACAGGGATCGGCAGAGACCACCCACCGGAGCACTGTTTCTCACTCTCCACGGTGCTGGAGAGAGACTTCAGTGCAACCCCTAGGGACCTGAAAAAGCAGAACTGAAGGACCACCATCCAGCTTAACTGACTCCCAAACATTCTCTTCTAGAATGGGGGTCCTCACACACTGAAGTATACAGATGTAAAGTTTTTTAAGTAAAAAATAAAGCATTTAAAAATATTTTATTACAAATAAAAAAAAATCTTCTGGGCTCTCAATAGTGAGAGCACCGTATTATGTAGCAAATCTTTTGTTTTACGTTTAGGGACAAAACAATTGGTTCTAAATTGTTTTAATACTTGGTGTAATGGCTATACTAGGTGAAAAAATTCTTCACAAGTTACACTGATTCAAGAAGAACCATATTCTCAGCCTCATTTATTAAATCGTCATATTAATTTTTAAAAAATTTCTTATGCTTATGGTAAATCGCCATCTTCCCTGACATCAATCACTTGTTCATGAAGACTAATCAGAAGTTGCTGTGTTTTTGTATTTTTAACAAGAGTCTTAAAAACAAAATCTATTGAAGGCGAATTAGTTTCTCACTCTTTCTAAACATCACCTTTACTTTGAAGGACAAGGTAATGTGCTGACGTGCCATCACACAAAAGGGTCAGCAAATCGGGGACATTCTTATTTTTAATAAAAGGAAAATGTGTGACTTTTCATGAGGTAACCAGTGTACTCCAACGTGGTTCAAAAGATTTTCATGATTATTCCTCATCTCACTGCAAAGTATTAAAAGGATTCTACTATTTGAGAGACTTGCTTTATTAAAGTAACCACACTGATGGTACCTGGCTATGAAGTGCAGGACGTGAACTGCAGCTCTTTGCAGCCCCTTGAAAGTACAACAACCTGTGTGATGCTGGTTTCCTCCCACACGCCAGTGGCTGAGGCTCTGCACTCCCCAGTATTCCTAACAGGGCAATCAAGGATTCGGGGGGGGGGGGGGGCAACAATTTCGGCTACTGTGCACTGAGGCGCCCAGAGAAGTGGCAGCCAACTCACACGGCAGACTCAACATCTGTTAGACACCACGTGAACCACAAGCTCTGATCGTTCAGTTTCTGCAAGTGACAGCAGGACGTTCCTTCAAGGACATCGTATCTTTGCAAAGCTGGGTTTTCAGCAACAAAAGGCAAGCACCAGGTGAAAAATCAATGTGGAATGGGAAAAGAGGTGGCAGTGAGAGAGGCTGGGCACTGCCCAGCCCGGACCCACATCCTACAGCAAATATTTGGCAATGTCTAAAAATGAAATAGAAATATTTATTCTTTCCATTTAAAGGTATTACTTTTTCAAACAGCTACAAGGTTGTGAGGACAAAAAGACTTAAGTTGGTGAGACTTACTTATTTAATAATGGAGCAAGTCAGGTATCGCCAGGGGCACTAAGAAAATGCTACTTGGCCCCCGAGGGCCGTGGGAGCTGACAGTACTGCAGGGGAAGTGTGTGAGGAGTAGTGGGAAACAGGGGGCGGGGACCAGGAGAGCCGTGCTCCAGCCCCAACTTCGCCGTCAACCCCCAAACACTCCTCCAGTTACCCGACCATCGGCAAACCAAACACACTATGGGGCAGGCGCTCACTGGAGGCCCCAGCTTCGAGGCACTGCAGCTGGCTTGCTCTAAAGGCTTCGCGCTCTCCTCCAGGCTGGACGCTCCTGCCCATCGTGGGGGGGGCCCGTGTCCCTGACGAATCCGTAACTTTCCCAGTTCACGCCAAGTACTGTGCTAGGTGCCGAAAAGAGAAACTGAGGTACCGTTTTCAGTGATGCTCAAAAGGCAGACACTGAGGTGGCTGACTCATCTGACCAAATAAGCAGAGTTAATTTGTGCAACAACTCCCATTTCAGAATCTGCAAAGATAACAGTAGGTATGATCATTCAGATGACCATTTCAGGTCCTTTTCATATTTTTTTGGAATATCAGATGTTTGTGCCTTATTTACAAAACCATACTATCTCTGAGCAGTTGTTTGGTTACTAAATATTTTGGTTCAGTGCCCTAAAGAAACCATTTGGGAATCCTCTGGGAAACTGAAGAACTGTTTTTATGAGGAAAGTTCGTAAGTTTCAAATAATGACTTGCTTAAAAATGTAGTATACTTATGCATGTATGCGATTTCCTCAACAATTCACCATTTCAACTGTTTCAAGGGCCTTTCCAGAATGGTCTAGGACAGCAGAGGTGCCCGATCTTCTCCAAGCACTCTGTTCTTTGTTTGTTTCTACTAAGTGAGAACTCTGTTACTTTAGCGTGCATAAATCTTAAATCCAACAGGTAGAAATCATGGAGTCTCTTGCTTTGGTTAAAGAAAATAATAACAACCAGGAACAGAAAACTCCCAATTTCCCATTTTCACAAACTGACCTTATAGGAAACAGTTGATTCACTTATCTGCCCCATACTCATATTTCCTGGGTGATGATTCACCACAGGGTACAAGTTCAAAGTGACAGTTTATTTTGGAAGCAATCAGTGTACATAAGGCTATAATAGTAACACAAGATGATATAGTCTAATATCAAAACAAAACAGTACCCTTATTATTGACAGACTATGCAGATACACAAAAAATCCTGAACATTGACAAAAGCAATTACAGATACTAACAGAAAAGATGGAATGAAGGATATGTAATTTATTCTAAAATGATTATTAAGTAACATTTTCCATTAAAACAATGCAGTGGGGAGTGACAGGGGCACTTTTGTCTAATAAGAATATATTTTCTCTCAAAGCATTCAGGCTTTTTTAAAAAGATATGAATTGGGGGATAGAAGGGGTGTACACGTAGGCAGCGGTAGGCTGAGAAAAAAATGGGAAGAAGGGTATCAAGGGAATTAGATTCCAGAGATTCCTGAGGAGGAAGGGGAGTCAGTTTAGGTATTTAAATGGCTATTACATTCATTAGAAATACATGAATCTTGCCACGGCAAAAGTGGTTAAGTCATGAAATCCACAGTAAAACATTATTGTTTCCTCTGCAACAGATCCCATAAACTCAGGGGGTACTGGGGGCTTCCTGTCTCCTTCCCCTCCTGAGACATTAAGGACACAAATCTGCATCAGCAAGTCTACTGACAAAAATGTTTAAACAGCTTGCATCTCAGAAAAGCATGAACTTGCCGGCAGAAACAGGGGTCAGTCGGTTGTCTTCCGCCTGCACAGGAGTGGGGGGGAGGGGGCAAAGTTGCCTGTGAAAAACAGGCTACTTCCACAGACCTCTGGAAAGAGACCTTTTGCAGAACGGACATCTGTCAGATACACTGCAGTTCTCAAAAACAAAGTTTCTGATTTGTCTTAGAACTCAGGCAGGACAGGTGAGCACAAAGGAAATCTTTTATGACACTGGGGAACACTGGTCCACTAGCTTTGGCCAGCCAGGTTGGGCTTTTAGTTTAAGTGGTAAAGCATGAGTCACAGCCTGACTTAACCCACTGCATGTCCTGGAGGTACGGAAAAGATCTGCTGAGATAATTAATTCATTGAGGGGATGAGTAAGAGAACATTTTTATTTCTTGCCATGGCAGTCCTCCCCGACCTCTAAGCCAGGAACGTGGAAATGTGCCCATCCCACCCCATCGGTCTCTCCCAACACACCATTCCCACCCACTATTCTCAGGTTTGTGCGGACAAACACTGGCGGACACAGTTGTTGTTCAGGGGTACCTACTCCAAGTTTTCAATAAAATTGCCGAGAGTGGTAATTCCTAACAGTATTTATTAACCACCTATATGACCAGCGCTACTTTGTTTGCTTAAGTTAACTACTTGGGAATCCCACAGTTTGAAGAGCATGTCCAAACAAATTAGGTTTTTCACTAGTAACAAGTACCATTATCCTTTTTAACCCTTTAAATTTAGGGGCAACTGAAAGCAAAAACACTGGAGTCCAGCTATGATCTTTCTTGAGGGTGAGATTCGAGATCGGGGAAAAGGCTTTCTGAGTAGAAAAATACGAGCTGTAAAAGAAAAGGAGGCTGGAGTTGATGCTATAAACACCCTCTCGCCCTGATATACACAAACCTCACATAAAAACTTACTTGCCAATATTTTCAGGCAGGGACTGCAGTGAGATGTCATTTACAGAAAGACACGTCAAATTCTGTAATTCAGGAAAGCTTTCCGGCAATCTGCAACAGCAATGACAACAAAGTGTCGTTAATTGAAAAAGAAAAGTGCGGGGCGCCTGGGTGGCTCAGTCGTTAAGCGTCTGCCTTCGGCTCAGGTCATGATCCCAAGGTCCTGGGATCAAGCCCCGCATCGGGCTCCCTGCTCCGCGGGAAGCCTGCTTCTCCCTCTCCCACTCCCCCTGCTTGTGTTCCCTCTCTCGCTGTGTCTCTCTCTGTCAAATAAATAAATAAAATCTTTAAAAAAAAAAAGAAAAAAAAAAAAAGAAAAGTGCGTGTACGGTGTATACAGGACATAAATGTGATGATTCCTCCCATATGCTAATTGAAATAACCTCCTAAAAATCACAGTATAAAGGCATGTTTGCCTTGTCTTCCTAGACAGAAGACATCGATAAGGAAAAAAAACAAGGCTTGGTTTACCTAGAAGTACAGGGGCATGATAAATGCTTGGTGGGGTGATCCAGAAATAATTACAGAGGAAAAGATACGCAAGCTCTCAGAATAAAGGGGAAAAAAAAATGCTGTGGCACTGCCCAGTGCCTCATGAAAGAAACAGATAAAACAGCTGCTGTAGCTGAAAGTGCCTATGAGGGAGAACATTTTATTGATTAGCAGAAAATAAAGAGAAAGTTTAGCCCAGAAGATTATAACAAAACACAGGACAGCAGCTTAATAATCTTTTTTCCTCTAGATTATAATACCCAGGGCAAAGCTATGGATTACTCAGAATTGATCAATTGACAGCAATTGCTGCTTTCTTAATACTTTTCTTTTAACTCGATTTAAGATGCCAGTCACTTGAGATAATTCTATGTTTCACTATGTTCCACACAAAAGGAAATTTTTTTATACTTCCCTTAAACTCTACTGAAGAGTGAGGTTTCAAAATAAAAGTATTCAAAAACTTACCAAGAAAGTTCACTTTCAGTATTTCTATGGTTACCTCCAGTTACGGAGGAAAAAGAAAACTAAAGTTAAAAAGATCTCATTGCATCTAAAATGCCAAAGGTCCTTATACGTAAATCTGCTGATATAGACAACAGAACACATGACTAATTTTTTTTGGGGTGGGGGAGGCATGGGGAGGGAGGACTTCTTTCCTTAGTGATAGTCTCTATACATTAGAATCTTTCATTTTTTTCCTCTTTCTAGCAAATTCTAGGTTACTGTTTGACATTAAATACAGGTAATTCCAAACTTCAAAAGTAAATCCAGGCCCTGCAAGATGAGAGTTCTAGGATTTTATTATGACTGAGATACATTCTCAGGAATGGTTTCGACAAAGTTGAAACCTCTTCCATAGCGTTAACAGAGGTTAAGATTGTTTATTTACACTTAAAAAGATGCAACTTTATCTGCTGCCTGAGTTTCTACCTAAAGCACATATCATTTTATAATTTTAAAACTAGCTAAAATGATCTTAAATATAAGGAAAATGTATTTTGAAATGGCTGACTTCCTTTTTTACTGGCTGTCAGCATTAAGAGCCAAACTGGTGTGTGTGAGAAGGAAGCAGACTTTGGGCTAGGGGAAGGGAATTCTAGTCCGAGCTGCCGCTCAGAGGCCGCATCATCTCAGAAGGCCATTTAATCTCTCAGCCTCGTTTCTTCAGCCATAAAATAAGTAGGTCCAACTCAATAATTTGTCAGGTCCTTTCACCTTATAGATAAGTCGTCGCAATTCTTAAAGGACTGCACCTGCCAAATCCAAAAGGCTTTACTTTAAGAAACCTCCCATATGTCAGGCCAGGATAAAAACTGAGTAAAGCCTCCTACAATGTGGGTGTGTTCTGGTCCAGGGAGTTTTGAGATAATGCTAAAGTCATGTGTCAGCAGGCATTAGAAAAGGAAAACTAAAGAGGTAGAAAAGGGGATTAAGCAACTGAATGGCTAAAAAAAAAAAAAGAAAGAAAAAAAACCTCCAGGGCAGCATAATGAGTATTTCCCAGCTGCCTAACCCTACAAGCTGCCTTAAGGATAAATAGCTTAGTTCAGTTCAACAAACACTTAACGGAGTGTTTACTCCATTCCAGAAATTAAGGGAGAGCTGGAGATAAAATGATAAACACTAGAGAATATAAGTTAACTTTCTCAGTTTAATTGGGGAGCCTTGGTCAAAGCGATAATTTAAATGTAAATTTCAAGTGTTAATGAAAAAAATGTTCTACGCATAGAACATTTCAGAAGCCCAGCAGAGGGGACTCTGGGGAGTCAGTAAAGGGTTCCCAAACAAATGTCATGCTGAATATACACCTTACAGGAGTGCAGAAGAGACCAGAGGGTGAAACAAATGACCTATGAGCACTTTATAACAGTCGAGCATGACGTCTGACACAGGGAACCGGGTGCAATGAACGTGGAAAGACAGGCCAAGTTTAGATCCCAGGCAGGGGCGGCTGCATAGCACCCAGAGGAGCAGGGACTTTACCTCATAGGAACAGGGAGGTACAGAAAGGTTTGAAGAAGAGGGACAATTGTATGGATGATGGTTAAGAAAGAAGACAAGACTTGAGGGCAGCTATGAGTTAGAGCTTACTAGATTTACTATTTTTCATAAAAATAGAGGTTATTAGTAACACAGTCACTGAAATTCAAAAGAGGAATATCAAAAATATTTTTTAAAACGTATTTACTTCTTAAAAATAGCAGATATGGGGAAAACAACACTAAACAGACATTCCCTGGCACTCCATACCCAGAAAGACCCAAGCAATGGGTGATACGTATCTCAAATTTTAACCTCATCTCAATTTTCCTATATATTAAAAAAAAAAAAAAAAGAACAGAAGGGAAGAGGGAAGGGTACCTTTCTTCTGAGGTTGCTTACAGAGTCTAGAAATCATGATATGGACCCACCTGGCATAGAGACACCTCTAGGACTTTTCCTGGGGACTGCGTCTGCATTGCCAGGTGCGCAACAATTCAGGTAACCTGGTAACACAGGTGCCTGGAAGCCAGTGATCAGTGGCCTCGTGACTCAGCCAGGAGCCAGGAGGGCTCACAACAGTGCCACGCAGCTACGCCCAGGCTCCTTCTCATACTAGAAGGAGCAAGCCCCGAATCAGTAGTAAGACAGGGACAGGGGGCTCTACGTGGAGGAAGAATCCCAAAGAAATACTCACAGTTACTGCTAAAGTAAGGAAACAGTGGTGTGGGCAGAGTTTTTGTTTGTTTGTTTGTTTGTTTGTTTGTTTTAAAGGGTGAGCTGGAGGACAGTTATAGACAGTTACAGACAGTTTCATTACTGGAGTGGAAAAAAACATCCCTTATTAGGACTTCTCCTTGGATAACTACAGGGTAAGTTCTCTGGGAGTTTAGAACTCAGTCTTACCCCACAAGACAAGATAATCAATAGGGGATTTATGAACTACTTCAGTGCTTCACACGGCTTCAGAAATGTAGTCCTCATTCCTGATTTGTATACTCCACGGTGCCTCCCTTCATCCCCTACCAATATTCTTTCAATGTTCCATCAATAGCACAAGTGTGCCTTTCACTGCACAGTGTGATTTATAAGTAAGTATCTGTGAAGGTCAATCATCCTTGATAGAGACGACCATCCATCTAGGTACCCCCACAATGTGTGACCAGGTTGTGTTCATGGCTTGGTTCTCAAAAAGGGTATCCTCAGTACTATAGACAGCAAAGCAAGCAGAAAGGTTACCTAGTCAGTGGGTTTCCGCTGAAGTCAGCTATCTGTAGTGCTTTACAGAATGAGATGCTTTCTGGAATTTCAGGAATATCTGTAGGAGCAAAGAAAACATCTATCATTTACCACCATTATTAATACTTTTCACCATCCTCAAGATGGACCACAGTCACAAGAGAATATCTAGTAAGTACTACCTCTATTCAAATGTGGCATGGATTTCTAAAGTATTTTTCTACATTTATTTTATATTTGCTTTCCTAATAGAAGATACATTCTTAGTAGAAGCACATTAAAGAAAAAGTATTAAAAAGCCAACACACATGGATGGACCTTGAAGGCATTATGCCAAGTGAAATAAGTCAGAAAAAGACAAATAACGTAGGAACTTACTTACATGTGGAATCTTAAAAACAAACCCAAAAACAACACATGGGAAGGGATCAGACTTGTGGTTACCAGAGGGGGGGAAATTGGATGAAGGTGGTCAATGGTACAAAATTCCACTTATAGGACAGATAAGTACTAGGGATATAATATGTACAACACGATGACTATAGCTAACACTGCTCTATAGTATATTTGAATATTGGTAGAGGAGTAAATCCTATGGGTTCTCATCACAATCACAAAGAGAAAATTTCTTTTCCTTTCTTTCTTCTCTTTTTATTGTATCTATATGAAATGATGGATGTTAGCTGAATCTGTTGTGGTAATCATTTCAAGATATATGTAAATCAAACCATCATACTCTACACCTTCAACTTATATAGTGATGAATGTCAATTATTTCTCGAGAAAAAGTGGGAAAAAAAACCCCCACCACCATCAAGTCCCATCACCCAATCAAAAGTCACTGATGGTATTCTGTCATAATTCCCATTAAGCTATTTTTCCTTACATTTTCACATAGTTGTATCAGTACACAGTATTCTAGAGTATGCATTTTAAAATTATGGGCTTTCTTCTTCTTGGTATAAATATAACAATTTGGAAAATACACAAAAGTCCAAAGAAGAAAATAAAAACCACCAACATTTCCATCGGCTAGAGACGATGATCTACTCTGATGTATTTTTTTTCATTGCCATCATACACATGCACACAGTGTATATAAATAGATATTGCAAAATACTAGATTCATGCTGATTTGGGTTTTTTTCACTGTACATTATTTTACAAACTTTTCCCCATCTTTATTTGTCCAAACAGTTTACCATTTTTAATGGCAGAAACCCCACTGCATATATTTTCATACTTCATTTAATCAATCCCTCATTGTTAGACATTTAGGTTGTTTCCAAGTTCCTGATGTTATAATTATATTTATATCCATTTCTGATTATTTCCTTAGGCTAAGCTCCTAGAATTGTAATTACTGTGTTGAAGGCATTAACAACTCTACAGTCTTCAGTAAATACTATTAAATTGCCTTAGAGGAAGGCAAGTTATACCTGTTTATACTTCCATCAGCCTGAACAAGGTGCCTAATTCAACACTTCTCCTCCTCCTTTCTTTCTCTCATTTTAAAAACTGCCAATATTGGGCACCTGGGTGGCTCAGTCAGTTAAGCGTCTGACTCTTGATTTCAGCTTAGGTCATGATCTCAAGGTGGTGAGATCGAGTCCTGCGTCAGGCTCCACACTGGGCATGCAGCCTGCTTAAGATTCTCTCTCTCCCACTCTCTGCCCCTCTCCCTACCCTGCTCTCTCTCTTAAAACAAACAAACAAACAAAACCCTGTAATATTATTGGTAAAAATAGTCTGGCAACATTTTGTTTTATATTCCTTTTATTACTAATATTTTTTTTTTACTGAATATTTTTATTTTTATTACTGAATATTTTTCCCTATGTTTACTGGTCACTAAATATTGTGATTTTGAAATGACCAAAATTGTTAAATTCCTCTTTCTCTTGGTACAAAACGTGGGGTTACAGCTTTTAGGGCTTTAAAGATTAATTTCATAGCATTTAATTTCAAGGTTACATTTATTTTGGACATATTAACATTAAGAAGGCCTAAAATAGAAAAGGTTCTCCTGGTCCCATGCTGTTTCTTCTACTAGTTCTACAAATGCAAGCTGAGCCAAAACATACCTAATATTTCTCAGGTGGGGGTGGCAGGAAAAAGGGAGAAATAAGGGGGAAAATAGATGCCCTGGTCCAGCAACTGCAAAGTAATCAGAAGCTATATAAACGCTTTCAGTTCAAACTTAAAAGTCAAAATCATTTAAATTTGTGGTAACATTCTTGTTACAGTATTCTCTGCCTTGCATGGTCATATAAGGTAGTAAAGAACAAACATTATGACCCTCGTTTCATAAATATCATAGCTATATACACAGGCACACATACTTGAGTCCGGAATGGATTTTTAAAACACACAAATGTTTTAAATACAAACACACTGGGAGGCCCTTTTAGATGTATTACCTTACTTCATCTCAACATAAATTATTTTAATTTCCATTGTACAAAGCGGACAGTAAGCCTCAGAGAGATGAAATGGCTTCCTCATCATTACAGGCCTATTCCAACGAGTGCTTGAGCCTCCCATGCTGAGATCACAGCACCGTCATGCTTAAGAATGAATGAACACACATAAATCCATCACAGAACAAGCATGGCTCTCCAGGCAAGTGAGACAGTGACACGCCGTGGCCTGCCTTGGTCTGAAAAGTGCTGGTTGGCCTGTGCACTCCACAACAGTCCCTCTTCTGCCACTACCTCAGGGCTTGGTGAGCAGTCTTTATAAGACTGAGGAAAGAAGTGCACATGTCACACCAGTTACCTCACAAGTGCCAAAGAAGATCAAGCCGGACACAGAAGTTACACAGCAACTTGTTGCTCTGTCCAAGACAAAAAAAAAAAAAGCAAGGAAACAGAGAAAGAGGGAAGGTATGTCCATTAGGTGCCCCTCTTAAATATTCTTCAGAGCACTAGAAACATCACTGAGGCTTGGGAAGATGGGTCTGTCAAGGGAACACATGAAAAGCAGCTGTGAGGGGGCACCTGGGTGGCTCAGTCGTTAGGCATCTGCCTTCAGCTCAGGTCATGATCCCAGGGTCCTGGGATCGAGCCCCGCATCGGGCTCCCTACTCTGCGGGAAGCCTGCTTCTCACTCTCCCACTCCCCCTGCTTGTGTTCCCTCTCTCGCTGTCTCTCTCTCTCTGTCAAATAAAATCTTTAAAAAAAAAAAAAAAAAAGCAGCTGTGAGAAACTCTGGTCAGGGCTGGAATCCAGAGATCTGAGAGTAACAAAAGCAAATGCCAGCGAACAGCATAGCTGGACTCGGTCCACACAGAGCTGACAGAGAGGTCTGCTTCATAGGAAGGCATTCCCTCCTTAGGATAACCTGTTCATACACACAGGAGAAGTAGCAGATCAGCAAACAGAACACAGGCCTCCTGACTCCCAAGGCCATTTCCTTCTACCATATGCACATTATGAACTTGAAGAAAAAGAATGTATCTGCTTGTACAAACAGAAGCTTTAGACAAGGGCAGCAATGGTGTGGTTTGAAGAGTCCTGAGTACTCATTTGCTTTAGGTTGCTAAAAATATTGGAATAAAAAACCAAGGAAGAAAAACATCTACTCATCCTTAAATACCCAGCTAAAATGTCATATCCTCAGGGACACCTTTCATGGGTCCCAAGATGAGGCTGGATTCCCCCCACTCTCAGTTTCCTCAGGCTTCACCTTTGTGAGATCTGTGACAGTTTTAATAATTTTGTTTGCAGTCAACCTCCCTTATTAAATTCTGTGTTCATTGCAAAGAAAGACTTTGTGGGTCTTGTCTGTTGCTGTTTCCCTAAAGCTGACCCAGTAGTGAGCTTAAGCAGTACACAGGTGTCAAATGAATAAATGAGAAGCTAATGTTACTAAGGCCCTATAAGAACAGTTGCTCTCTCATTTGGGTCATGAAATATCCCCATAAGGTTAGTATTATCTCCATTTTACTGGTAAGAAAACTGCTTAGTCCCAGATCTCTGACAAGAAGGAGTATAAAGCTTGTAGGTTATTCCCAGCTGAAATCCCCTTTGATCCTTAAATGTTTTACTCAGGACAAATAGGAGGTTTGAGAGTAAAAATACGAAAAAATATATATAAATGCCACCTTCTCAGTGAAACCTAGGCTGACCACCAACCTCATTAAAAAACTAATTTGAGGGGCGCCTGGGTGGCTCAGTCGGTTAAGCGGCTGCCTTCGGCTCAGGTCATGATCCTGGAGTCCTGGGATCGAGCCCCGCGTCGGGCTCCCTGCTCAGCGGGGAGTCTGCTTCTCCCTCTCCCTCTGCCTGCCTCTCTGCCTACTTGTGCTCTCTATCTGTCAAATAAATAAATAAAATCTTTAAAAAAAAAAAAAAACTAATTCGAATCCTTTTCCCCCATGCCAATTCTCACATTCAATTTCCAAATCCTTCTCATATTCTCCATCTTTTTCTGTCCACTCCTATTATCAACTTAGTTCAGACCTCAGTCATCTAGATGACTAGAATATCCTCTTAAATGGTCTCTCCCTGTATCCAATTTGTCCTCCATCAAATCCAAACAGCCACAAGAGCAATCTGCACCAGTTTTCTGCGTTGGCTAGTTTTATGCCAGAGGGCAAACTACTTAACCTACCTGTGCCTTAATTTCCTTATCTGTAAAATGGGTCATCAACAGATTTTTTTTTTTTTAAATTAATGCCAGCATATCATACCTTCGGTGCTACACAAGATCAGAGAAAAGAGAAAATTAGACAAAGGACACTTACATTTTGAACCAAATAAGAGCAGAGGAGAAAACCAGGCATGAATGGGACACTGAATGCAGCGAGGAGAGCGTAAGCCCTGGGAAAAGATTGTACAGTATGAACTTCAGGATATCAATACGGGAGTATGTGGAGAGAAGGCTGAAGCGATCTCTTGATAACAGATTACCAAACGCCAGGTTGAGCTATTTACAATTAATTTGCTAGACAAGGAGTTTCCTCTTCTATAAAAAGAGGATTAATCACCTCCGGCTTAGGGCTGTCCCAAGGATAAAGAAGAGTAGCATGAATAAAAGCACATGGCACTCTGACCTCATTCATTAATATTTGAGGGAGATCAGTAGAGAGGACCACTGGTTTCCATTCAAGGCCAAATAATCTGAGGAAGAAGAGTAGCATTATTAATAGAGATGAGAGGATTTAGAGGGCTTTTCCCATTGTTGTAACTATCTGAGAAGCAGTAGCGATTAACTTCTGAAGAAACATCTATTTACATAAAAATATCAGAAATAATGAGATTTTCATCTACTCATTAAGGAATGTACCCCAAAACTTCTACTTGCCAACATCCACCTTAGTTCAAGCTTCCATATAAGGTAAAACAAAAGATTTTAATCATATTTTTCATTAATTCAAACTAGCTTTGTCTCATCTATGTCTAATAATAACAGCATAAAATTTGATATTTACAAAGTGCCTGTGAATGATTACACAAGTAAGTAATCTTTTCCCTACAACTTTCTTAAGATAACCTTTAGTTTGGACCCACTCTAAGCCATCATTATTTCTGAATCAGAATTGCCTCCAATTAGTGAGATGTAATTGTACTTAAAAAATAGTGAGTCAGTAATTTACTAATATGACCAATGCTACCGCCTGTATACAGGAAATGGATAATTACCCCTAAACTCTTATCAGTGCAAAATATCTTCACCACCACCAGGCAGACAACAATTCTGGCATCATTAGCCCCCAGGGCTTCCAAGACAGACTACAGCTTTCACCACAGATATTATCGGTTAAATAGTGATTTAAAAAGACATCCCCTGCCCTTCCTGACACTCATATTCTTTTCTGGACATCCATTTGTAACACATCAAGCTGAGATTCTACCTTCCCCACTTCCCTGCCACCACAAATACAGAGGCTTAATCCACATTCTTCGGCGGGGATTGAGGGCTCTCTTCCCACATGCCCAGAATCCTCATGGTGGACCACACCCTTTCCTGAAAAGCTATCGCCATTTTGGGACCCCTCTTGTGATGGAGATAGATTGGACTGACGGATGTCTCAGGTTCCCTCTAAGCATGTGTGAGTTTACAAACATCCAGGGCATTTCCTTTCATGGAGGACTGTGCATAGACCGCCTGTTTAGACGGTAGCCCCCGTCCATTGCACAAGTTCTTTCTGAATAAATCAATTACTTACTGGCATTTCTTGTTCTATATACATAGAATCTCTTTTCCTCCTGGGCTCAAGACCCATTTGAGGTCAGTAAGTGAGAATACTAGGTTCTCTCCACGGAGAGCACCATAAAACGCGATGCAAAACGAAAGTCTTAAGTATTTTGGTGGCTATTCTCTAGGATTATCTAATTCATGTTGACAGCATTTAGACATAGGAAGTTGAAGAAGACTAGGAATGCTTAAAGAAATCAAATGATGACCCCCCTTCCCATTAATTTGTTTTTTTTTTTTTGTAAAACTGCAAAGAATAACATTTTAAACTTCTGGGCCTGTTACGTGGCAAGTGGGTAAGTTGAAATTTTATCTTTGAAAGTGGAGCAAGAGCTCTGTAAGCAATCATCTACACTTACTGCCTCAGCACGACTAGCTCCACAGCAAGGCGGCTGTGTTAGCTTTGTTAGTACAAGGTGCTAGCAAGGTCAGGGACCTGGATTCGGTCCAAGTGTGGGGCAGCCTCTTTCCCCGGTTCCGGCCGTGCTACACTCTGAGGACCCTTTGTGAAACTTGACTGAAAAAACAGCCATGGCTGCGGAGCCTGTACTGAGCACTTAAAAAAGTGTCATGCATGAAACTCTGCACTTGGCACAAATTAACTCCCGTAAGCCTTCATGATAACTAGGAAGGCTCCTGGGATCGCCTCCATTCTCTGGATGAGGAACGGAGGCACGGCAGGGGGGACGGGCCTGGCCAGTAAGCAGGAGGGCCAGGTTTTGAACTTAGGCTTTCTCCCCGCAGAGTCTGTGCTCCTCACCGTAAACCTGTCTTGTCTCTAGAAAGAATGTGTGAGGTCAAGAGAAACCGCAAAACCCAACCCAACGGCCCCAAGTGTAGCAGAGCCTCTGAATCTTGAGAAACTCCATGGAAGTGTGCCATCCCATCTGACAGCTTAGGACAGCCTCAAACTTTTTGCTTCCCGAAATCTTCTGATTTAACAAAACCAAATACTCCATTTTCAAGATAACGTAATTAAAAATATCGAAGTAACAAAGGAGAAGCTTTAAATTTAATCCTATGGTATGGCTAACCCTGAACAACTTTTGGTTATGACGCAGTATTGAAACTAAGTATAGTATTTGATTAAGAACATAACAGTAAAATGTTTCCTTGTTATTTCTTGCTTAATGTAGCTCCCACCAGGCAAGAGAAAGAATTTAATCAGCACCACTGACAAAGAGGCAATACAGTGTCACAAAATTTCTATTAAACTTTCCTTGAATCCCCTCAGACAGACTGGGCCTCCCACAGTGCCCAACACTTCTCTCTGTAAGCACTCTGCTCAAAGGCGATTAGCGATAAACTTTACTCAGTACCTTGCTTCCCCATAGATGTGTCCTCACTAACTAGCTCAGGCGTCAGTTCTACAATGTCTGCAGAGGCTCCCTAGCCTTTACCACAGTGTAGGTCTTTAACAGGCGGCCGTTCAACAATACGTCCTTACTCACCGCACTGGGCCTGGATCAGAAGAGAGATCCCAGGGCCAGCATCCTCACTTAACATAGGTAAACGTCCACTGCTCTGAGCCTCGGGTCCCTCACAAAAGGGGTGTTCAGGTTATCGGGCCTCATCCACCAACCAGGGCCACTGAGAGGTAAAATGAGGTAATATACAGGATAACTTGGTAAAGTAAGGAAATGGAAAGGACTAAGAGAGGGGAGAAAAAGGCAATTCTCCTCAAGTGGCACTGACTGGTTTTGAGTGTGGGTCGCTTTTTATATCAACTTGTGGAGTCTGCGGCATGTGTTTTCTTGCCTTCCTCTCATCCCCAACATGACACTTAGACTAGGGGCGAAAATGTCATCAAGAACTTCTGTTGAAAGACAAAAAACTGAGTGTTTAAAGAAGTCTTGGTTATTAGTATTCAGTCTTTTTTTTTTAATTTCTTTTTTTTTAAAGGTTTTATTTATTTGAGAGAGAGAGAGCAAGCACAAGTGGGGGGTAGAAGCAGAGGGAGAAGCAGACTCCCCGTTGAGCAGGGAGCCCGACACGGGACTCGATCCCAGGACCCTGAGATCATGACCTGAACTGAAGGCAGACACTTAATCGACTAAGCCACCCAGGCACCCACTATTAGTATCCAATCTTAGACAAAGAATGATGTAACTGCATGAACTGTCAAGAATTTGAAGACAGTACCTCAATACGACATCACTGATGTTAAACCAAGTCAGAGACGAAGAAAAAATAATGCAGCATCAACAAATGGGACCATCACAAAGAAAGCCACCCTTGAACTGCCCTGCAAAGAAATAGGGGACAGAGGTAACCCTAACAGGAATGCAACAATTCACAAGCATGCACATGGACATCAGAGACGGCTAACCTTGCCTAAACTCTGCACCGACATTCAATAATCCACTTCAAGACTTGTTCAAGATGAACAACTGCCCGTCAGAGTTTAATTACATTTGTATTTCTAGTCTACAAAGGGAAAATGTGTAAGACGTGACCTACAGGTATTAACTGAATTTAAGTAAGTGTTTTTTAAAAAAGAAAATGAGGGCCATGGCTCACCCTGGTCAGTGCTGAGCGGACACGCCCAGCTGGCCGCCATGGTGGTGCATGGACATATGCACACATGCACATACACACACATACACGAAGCCCTCCTTTCAACCATATAGACACTTTACATTTTCTAGCACAGTACTGCTACTTCCGATGAAGATCTGAAATTACTACCTGACAGCCTGGTACTCAGAGGAGCCTCTTTTGAAATTAGTCACCTAACAGCTGTTGTCACTACCATCTTAGCCACAAGTGGAAAGTCAGGCACTCAGAGAAAAAGCTGGGGACAGGCTCAAGATCAGAAAAAGTGACAGTTATGGCTCTGAAATAGAAGAACTCCTCCCCTCCAATTCCTGCTGTTCCACGTGACTGTCTCCAAATAAGAAGAGCCGCCATCCTTCGGGCCTATAATATACCAGGTCCTGCAAAGGGCATTTTGCATGCATCATCTCTAATCCTGACAACAAATCCTCAGACAGTAGTCCCATTAACAGATGCAGAAGCAGGCTTCGGAACATTAACTAGATTGTCCAAGATCGCTCTGCTGACTTGTAGGAAGAGCAGAGCTTTGAATTTCTAGTCCATCTGCCTCAGGGCTGAGGAAGCCCCAGAAGTAGCGGTTGAGGATCTGGACAGTCAGATCCCATCAGCTCCAAACATGCTGGAATAAGAGATGCCTGGGGCAATGAATATGGAGAGAAAGAGGAAGCAGAAACACAAGACTGCAATTCTGAGCTACCACTTGGCAGGCATTTCACACGCAAGTGGGGGTAGGTGCACAGTCCAAGAAGAAAGCAAGCAAGCAAGCATGAACCTCCCGTTATGGGCAGGGGGCACCCAACAGGCAGACAGAAGAGAACTGTGGGGGCAGAGCTAAGAAGTCAGGGAGCACAGAGTGTCACCAAGAGGGGTGGTCCAAGTGACAACCAACAGGTAAGGAAGAGATAGACTTGGCTATTAGGAATTTGCTGTCACCTTCAAAAGGATACACACATGGTGGTTTGAGGGGAAGTCAAAGTACAAAGTGAGAAGCCAGTGTTATCCACTGCCTTCTGTGGAAAAAGAGAAGGGGAGTATAAAAGCAGTAGGGGCCAAATTCTAGTGAGAGACACAGTATTCCTAATCGGCAGACAAGGCAACTGGGGAGAAGGTGACAAGGTTTTCTGATCATGAAGCCAAATTTATGTATTTAAAAGGACTGTTGTCCTCGGTTTCATCAGAGATTGTCTTGCCTGGAGGGTTGAAACCTCTTTGTCTTTTACTAAAATGACATTGATAGTTTTCCTTATCAAAATAAAGAGTTAGCAATCCTGTGTCACAATCCCATTAAAAAAAAATTATAACGCTCCATTAAAAATCTAAGCCTGAGAACCTGGGGAAGTATGCCTTCAAAAAGCCTGGGGGAGAGAAAAGGGGTTTGTAGCTTGAGGGAGATACCAAGGTCAAGGGAGAAGTTCGTGTTAATGCGTTCTCAGGTTCGATTTTTGTTGTAGTTTGGAAAATTTGTGGAGTGAGCAGGGAGGCAACAGATGTGGAGAAAGCTGTGGATTCCCATCTTTGCCCAGAAGACAACAAGGAGGGCAGTGCCGGGAGGGAGGGGAGGCCTGGAGAGTGTGGACTTCAGAGCCAGGGCTATGAGGAAGGGACGGGAGAGGAACCTGGGAGAAGGAAGGCCCATAAATGGAGAGCCGACTCAATGGATGAGAGCCACTTATCCATAGCAGAGGCAAATGACAAAACCCCATGGTCCAGGCTCTTAAGAAGGAAACAAGTAGTCATAGTATGAAACATTCTCAGCAAAAAAATGAACCATGCATGTAGCAGGCAATGCTGCATTAGGGCAAAAAGGAAAAGGGGAGGGTCATATTGAAGTTAGGGTCCTTATTATATCTAAAAACCATCGATCGAGACCTGGCCAAACACAGAATTCAAACACTACAAGTTATAAACAACTAGTGATAAACGGAACAAGCATGTAGAAAGGGATGCTGACAAGCTGTAGTAAAATACTGAATGGTGAGACTTTGGGCACACTCGGTACATCATATTGCTTCACTGAGAATTATTTACTACTTGGGTAAAACAAGGTTCTTGTGTGCCAAACAGTCTGGCTGATTAAGACAGTTTGAATGCTGTAATGCTGGTTGCCTGACTCGATCCTGCTTAAAAATATCTGGGATTGTCAAACAAGACTAAATATGAATGCATGATTCAAGTCTGCATTTGCTGCCACAGCTGTTCCTCTGGGTGTGCAGGGGAAAAAAAAAATGCTAAATGGAAATTTTTTTCAAAGGCATCATCCCATTTATCATATTATTCCAACCACCACAGACTCACCCAGGCGGCTGTCAGCCTCGTAGACAAAGGCCTAATTCCTGCCTGAGCAGCCTTCCCCGTGTCTGTGAAGGCACAACGCAGAGCAGAAAGGCGGACGTGGGTCTCTCTGCACAGCGCCCCAGAGGGACCTTTGCCAAAGTTTTATTTTAGAGTCTCGGTAACCTGTGCTGCCAAAAAACTTTCCCAGCCCAGAAGGTTTTCACCTAATTCCAGCCACAATTACCAAAATAACCTTCATGCCTCAGCTTTTCCTCCCCAGCAGAGTTCTGGCTAAGCAAATACAAATATGTCTTGTGACACAAGATCCCAATGTGCAAATATAAAAACAAATCAACCAAAAAGTAAAAAAGAATTACAGAATGTTAGGTTTCATATAGAATAATGGGAAAGGAATAAAAACATGTGGACAGTTTGGCATTTCTTTTTACTTACCCTCCTCCCAGAACAAAATTCTGAATATTGCCTACTTAAACTTCTCGATAACAGCAACTAAATACCAAAAACTAAAAAACTAAAAAAACAGTATTTGTATTCATCCATTCATTCAACATTCACTCAAAACTGCAGCTTATTTTAATTATTCCCATTTAATAGGAACAAAATTACAATGACTGGTATTTATGCATCAAAATTCTCTAGGGAAATTCTAAGTCTTCCAATGGATGAATGCTCTTGATCCAAAAAATTAAGTCTTCATCTCTGCCCTCAGTCTCCTCCATCTTCCCTGGACCACAAGATTCCCTCCCCTGAAGTGCAAATCAGGGCCTGTGGTCAGACCCCTTCTTTGCATGAATTCTATGGGCTTGCTCCCCTGTCTCATGTTACCTTTTTTTTAAAATATTTTATTTATTTGACAGAGAGAGACAAGAGAGAGAGGGAACACAAGCAGGGGGAGAGGGAGAAGCGGGCTTCCTATGGAGCAGGGAGCCCGATGTGGGGCTCCATCCCAGGACCCTGGGATCATGACCTGAGCTGAAGGCAGACGCTTACACCTGAACCATCCAGGCGCCCCTCATGTTACCTTTTTAAGTATACTTAATCTTTGCATGAGCATCTGTGACTCTTGTCAACTGAAATAAGCAACCTACTAAACTTGATGTTCTCTTCTCACACCCCCACACCATGCACAGTGTTTGTGAATTGACAGACTCAACCACAGGCTAGAATGAGTCATTCAGACTCCTAAAATCACTCTGGGTAACACACAGAATAGATGAGAGGGTGCAGGGCTAGGAGTGAACAATGCAGTTCTCCAGAAGGGCAGGGAGAAGCCATGTGGCCCAAATAAACTAGCCAAAACACGGATTCTCAACTACTGTCACCAGCTCTTTCTGATGCACATCCCAACCCAGGTAACTAAAACCACTGAGTGCCCCAGAGGCTGGGGATTCTCAATTTCAGAGTACAATCACTGGGATCACTTACTTGGTGATAGCGTTGGCCCCCCTCCTAGCAACTGTTTCACCAGGTCTAGGGTCCAGGGAAGGAATCTGCCTTTTTAATGCAACACTCCTGGAGATTCAGATAAAGAGGGTCTTAAAGCTGCCTCTGAGAAACACTGAGGCATTTAACTTAATTGGTTCTCAGTCCTGACTGCATACCAGAACCACCTGGGGCCAATCATCACCTGAGATTCCAATAAATCGACCTGGGCTGGGATTAGGGCAGTACTTTAAAAAGGGCTGAATCTAGCAAGCAGCCATGTTAGGAACCACTAATGATGAGGCCCTGGTCATTTTAGTGTGTATCTGACAATTACTCGTGGCTCGCATCCATAATTTACCTCCATAATAAAGCTATTTCTGCTCTTAGATTGAAGCAGAGCCGACATATAAAGACTGTGTGTGCTGAAGGCTGGGTTGGGTTGCCTCAAAGGGGACATAAAACAGCAACCTAACAAGGGAAAGCTGTTTTGTTGTCCAGTGGAAGACGGGGAGAGGGTGGAAAGGGGGGACTGTTTGAATCTAATTGAACCACCTCCTTCCCATTTTTAAGTAGAATAAATTTTTAAGAAATCCCTCTCCTTACTGGTACTACAAGTATACCTTTCCAAAAGTAGCCCTTTAAAAAAAAAAAAAGAGGTTAAACTAGAAAACAGAGTGCAAAAGGTATTCTGAAAAGGGCTCAAAAACATGTTTATATGATTCAAAGAAATACGGTAGAAAAAGAGCTTAACGGCTTAAAAATTACAAATTGGCAACTGACAGAAGAAAAGGTATGCTATTTATAATGCATTTAACTTCTTAAAAAGAAACATAAAAGAGCCTAACAGGTTCTGTTAGGCTCCTAGCTCCAATTTAAATTTATATGAGTTTTCCTGTAGATTAAAATGCAAACTCCAGGAATCCTGCCCTGGAAATTCTGATTGTGCAGTCCTTATGTAAGGTGGAAGGAAATATGCCATTTTAACAAGGATTCTAACGGAGGCAGTCTCAAGTCCACCTGGAGAAACACCACTCCAAGTGAATGAAGACCATAATCTGAAGTCTGAATTTCTAGACAGAAGGAATACTTGATCTCACCATTCCTAAAAGGCCCTTCTTCTGTGGTCTGATGATCAGCAGGCCATTCTGATCTTCCCTTTCAAACCTGTAAGTACGGTTTTGCCCATACATTCAGAACACTGGCCTGTCATCTCTTGGACAGAATTATTCCTCTTGCTGCTATCTATGGGATAGCACTCCACTGCCTGACACAGGATTTACAGTAAAAGTTTCCAAACTGCTTGAACTTAATGCAGAAGTTCAGATGTACTCCTTTTTAAGAATGTAAAATTCATTATAAATAGCTCACCTTCTAACTCCATGGGAAGTGTTAAGGTTGTCACCCCTGACAGTCATCTACCAGTTTCTGAATAGATTAACTTTATTCACATAATCAAAGAAATAGGCACCCTCAGGCTGGATAAAGGGACTACAGACCCTGTCCCTTGTCACGCAGTACCATCCATATAATAAGCACTCCTACAAATCAAAAGGTGACAAAAACAGTTGCTTTCCTCTCAGCCAGTGTCTCTCTGAAATTACAATGGAAGGAATGGAAGCAATGCTTGTAAGGGCTAAAGCCCAAGAGATTCACTCATTTGTTCACTTATACCTTCATCATTTGTTCCTTTAACCATTTATTTAAGGAACCACCTATGTGGCAGAAAGTAAGGTGAATACGAGAGGCACAGTCTTGGTCCACTGTGATCCATAATCCAGTGACTGAGAGAGGTTTCATAAAAATAAGCCCAATATTGTGTGACACCCAACACTGGCAACCTCAGCCAGGGCCGGGAGAGTCTGGAAGTAGAAAGGGCAGGTTGCTGACTTGCCCTTTACTTGCCTCAATTGAGTTTTTATAATGACCGTATACTGCTTTTATAATTTTTTTTTAAAAAGTCGTAAGGAGAAGTAAACTTGGAAACACCAGGGGTACATGCAATTATTAAAGGGTCCTGGACAGAGAGAACTCTGCCCGTGGTCTTCAATACTTAATAGGTAATAACCAGGCTTAAAATGTCCAGAGTCCACTCTGGTCCTAGCCCTAGTTAATGACCCGACTCCAGGAGAAGAGTATCGGTGGCCGGTTACCCCCACCTTTTGCCTTCTCGGTCTGCTTCTCTGGCAGCAGCAAAGCCTGCATAGCTCATTCCCAAACATGTCCACATTACAACCAGAGGGTTATGAAATTCCTCCATTAATTATATCACAGTTAGCTATCCAAGACATACAGCACCATCATGACCGCTCACATCCCTGAGAACTGGCAGATCCAGCAGGAAACAGTGACTACTGCTGTTTCCTCCTGGAAATGGTGATCGTTGGTGTTTTTCAAGCCTTCCTCTGATCCCTCATAGTCCGGGGAACAGCATAAAACAACAAACGATGTGCACTGTAAACCACTTTTGACATCGCTTTTGTTGTCACAGATGACCTCCCAGATGCCAAAACCAATGGGAACTTTTCAGTCCATGTTTATTGACAGCTCCACCCCATTTTACCCTGCAGCCTTTCCGAATGTGCCTCCCTGCCTTTGGTCCCGCCTTTGGTTAACTCCTGTGACTCTCCCATGTCTCATCAGTCCTTTCAGGAGGGTGCTTGCAAAGGTGCCGCCGTTCCACAGCCTGTGCCTATAGCTTCAGCCATGACGACAACTCCATCCATTCATCTGCAAGCTTTAGCTCCATCCCACAAGCTCAATCCCCTCTATGACACTTAATGTGATGACACTGCTCGCCATTCTCCTGCTGGGCCTTTTCTACAACGGTGCTGACGAATCCTTCTGCTGTTCCTTCTCAGAATCTTAGAGGGGGCCCTCTTCCTCTGCTTTCCCTGAAGCTAATATTCTGCATGCTCATCCCCCCTTCCAACACCACATCCTCCCTCTCTCTGGGAGTGACCTCATTCATGCCCGTAGCTTCAACCATCACCTACACATGAATGACCCCTAAACATTTATCTCCTGCTCAAATTTCTCCCCCGAGCCTCAGACCCTTACACTCAGCTGCCTACTGAACCACCTCCATTTAGATATCGCAAAGCATTTCACCCTCCACATGCCCACAAATACACTCATCTTTCCCCTCCAGGCCTGAGCTCTCTTTAATGTCTCCCATCTCTTCTGCACTGGGAAGTGAGAATTCATCCTCTCCCTCACCCTACCCCTCCACATCCAGCAATCTTCCCACTTGTCACCCGCACCCCTGGTCTGGTACCTCCTTTTCTCCTGTTCCCCTATCTGGTCTTTCCCTTGGCCTTCTGTATCCAGGCTGCTCTCCATCAACTCCATGTTCCTGCTAGTGCCAGGGTGAGATGTGAGCCACTCCCCTCCTGGAAACCATTTCACAGCTCCCCACAGCTTTCAAGAAAACATTCCTTAGCCATGCATACAGAACCTTCATGATTTCACTGCCATGCACTCCAGTAATACCTTGCATTTCCCAAATTCATCAGGCTATTTCAAACCCTCAGACCCACACTCGTGCCATTTCGTCTGCCCAGAAATATCCTTCCTGTACTTTATCTCTACCTGCTACTTGTTCCTCAGAGCTTGAGGGACATCCTTCCCAGGGGGAATCCTTCTTCATATCCCCTTCCCCAGGAATGATCAGAATGATCAAGACCCTCCCTCCCTAGACTCCTTCAGGCATCCTCTGAGATTTTCCACATAGTCCTGGTATCACAGATGGACTTGGTCCCTCCACTCTTGTACCCTAAATCCCTTGAGAGCCATCACTAAACCGACTTGCTATCTCTCGCTCCCAGCACGTAACTTACATACCTGGTGCTGGTTAAAAATTCAAGAAGTGACTAAAACTTATTCTAAAATTCTGTTCTTGCTCCAACCTACCTCATCTCAGTGAAACAAACATTCTAGCCAAGACTTCACCAGTGCTTGTTGTGCTTTTCATAATGAAATCTGATGCCTTTATTTAGAACATTTCTTTGAGCTTATCTCTTCCCATATGGGTCCCTAAGGAAGGTCAGAAGAGTTGGTAACACAGAAAAGAGGGATTTTGGAGATAAGATTAAATTCAATTGGCAGCAGGAAAGGGCTCCAGACGACCAAAGCATCTGCTAAGAAAATGCCAAGCAGCTACAGGGAGGAGATCTCTCTGCCATGCTCCAATTAGTCAAAGCTGAAGGCTGACCAGTCCATGACAAAAGCCAAAGGCAGGGACCTTAATGTAAAGGAACAGCAACAGACACCTGTTCTCTCTAACTGCCAATGTGCAAAGGCCCTGAATAGACTGATGATTTAAAAGGTGTGTGAGGAGGCATAGAGCGAGTTGTGACTTCCTGATGCAAAGGTGCTCCCTGTAATTGTGATAAAGTACACGCCCATGGCATTTGACTCAACTTATGCCTAACTTCAGGCTGGCCCAGGCCCTTGCCATGCTGTGGCTCTTCAGTCCTAGTCAGTTAAACAGAGGCCGCTATGCAAATAGTCAGCTGAGGAAAGGAGAGATGCCAGTGACCCTCTCAGTCCCCTCCAGCGGTGAGCTGCCTCCCCCTCTTAGCTTAGGCCTCCCCTGCGACAGCTCAGTCCCCTCGGCCCCTCTGGTGTTAACTCAGCAATCCCTCCCGGCTCTGGGCTGCCTTTGTTTTGGACATATGTCAAGTTACCAGTGCTCGGTCCTCCCACTTTTGTCTAATTTGCTCAGACCCCCTTGTTCATCTTGACCCACTGCTCACCAGCCCAGGTGAATGGAATAAGGCCTATTCTTTAATACCTCACAAAACCATCAAACAAAAGTGGAACGACAAGGTTAAATACTTCAAGATATCAACTCTTAACGTGTAATGGTACTTGCACCAAGCACCTTCACAAGCAAAGTATATGTTAGGTAAATACAGAACTAACTGCTTCACAGTACCTGAAAAGCAGGTGAGCACGTATGCTTGGTCTGCTTCTGCCCACATTGTTTCCGTATGTACCTCTGTAACTACATGGCCGTAGGAGCTACCTGGGCCTCCCTGACTTCTTTCAACACAAAAATCCCAAATCAGGTAGAAACTTCTAAACTGCTTATTCACCTCCTCCTTCTGTCTGTTCGGCTCTGAACTTACCACATCTGTCTGGAAATTCCCCTGTCCTGTCAGTTACTTACCTAACACCAATCCTACCTTTGAAACCTACAGCTTCCTGTTGTGTTAAAGTTACAGATCTGTTCATATTTTCTCCAGGAAGATAAGAAGGTAGGAGTTAGGGACGCCTGGGTGGCTCAGTCGGTTAAGCGTCTGCCTTCGGCTCAGGTCATGATCCCAGGGTCCTGGGATCGAGTTCTGCATCGGGCTCCCTGCTCTGCGGGGAGCCTGCTTCTCCCTCTGCCTCTGTCTCTCTCTCTCTCTCTGTCTCTCATGAATAAATAAATAAAATCTTTTAAAAAAAAAAAGAAGGTAGGAGTTATTAATTAATCTGCCTTTTAAATACTTCAGTATTTAACAACAATGAGATGGGAAACGTTCACAACCCATAATAAGTGAATAAAAGTAAGATACCTGTGCTGCATAATCCTGATTTTGTGAAACTGGTAATAAAAGGGAAAAGAAGATAAATAAAATACATTAAAAAACACTACTGATGATTATTTCTCAGCAGTGGGATATAAAATTTTTACACTGGGGAGACAGAACTGTGATTTTGGAGTCTAACAAGCCTGGGATCAAATACCAGTTCTACCACTCATTAGCCATGTGCCCAAGAAAAAGTGTTTAATCTAAGACTCGTTTTGTTTTGATTGAGGTATAATTGATGTATAACCGTACTTAAGTTTCAAATATGCAGCATGATGATTCAGTATTTGTACATACTGTGAAATGATCACCACGATAAGTCTAGTTAACATCTGTCACAAGTCTTTTTTCTCGTGATGAGAACTCCCGTGGTGAGAACATAGTCACAAGGTTTTTAGTTTTTTGGTTTTGTTTTTTCTTGTGAGAACTTTTAAGATGACTCTAAGCAACTTTCAAATATGTAGTACAGGGTTACTACCTATAGTAACTGTGCCAAATATTACATTCCCATGGCTTATTAATGAGACTCCATTTTCCCGTCTGTAAAAAGAGGATACAAGTGTACTTCTTGGAGCTGATCCGAAGATTAAATGAGATACTATAGGAGATGATACACAGGAAGTGCTCAGCCTTCTAGCTGCTACAGAACTAGCACCCAGTAAATATTCTGATAACAGAGATTCACCCAGTTCTCTTGGTTTTCCAATAATATGTCTTTCTGTTACACTATTATTGATTCTTAATAATGGAGAGCTACACCTGCTTCCAAGGGACATTCCTTTCGTCTAAGCTCTTTTCTTTCAAAGGTAAAAATCCTACCCAGTGTTAGTTTTGGGCTTTCCTTGTTCTACACTCCTAGCAAGGCACCAATCTTATGTGATTGCGAGCTTTTGCCAAACCAGTATAATTACCTTAGAGATGTGACATCACAGCTTATTGAGAAAAAGCCCCACATCTTTCATTAGATGCTGTTCCATTTCTGGCCAAAGAAGATTTACAAAGCACCCCTTACGGTGGGCCAGTTCTACAGGCAACTGAATTCATTTACTATGTAGATTTCTAGGAGTTTAAATGTCTTCAAACGATTTTTCCCTGTTTTTATCTCTGAATCTGGGGAGTACCTACTCATAATATTGTCTACATCCTTTCCCTAACATCCCCTGAAACTAACAGCCCTACCTTGATCACCTTCAATAATTAGCAGGGTCGCTCCTCTGGGTTTCTTACCTCAGCCCCACCATAAAAAGGAGTCTGATTTGGGGCACATCCCAACTTCTTCAAGCCTCAGTTTGCTCCTCGTTCACCCTGAGGTGCTTCCACCCATCTCACAGGGCAGCGTGCGCGTGAGACAAAACACAAGTGCCTGCCCTTGGTAGCCAGCGTCTAGACGGCACCGCAGGCGGGAACCTCCCTCACCTGCCTCACCTGTACCACTCCAGCCTTCAAACTTGTGGTGTCCTCACCCCTGCCCTGCCTTCTTAATCTCACAGTGCTGGTTCAGATCTCCGTGGCCCAACATGAAGACGATGAGGGGATTAATTACAGCGGCTAACACTGTGTGCTCGTTATGCACAAGGCACTGTTCCAAGCACTTTACATACCCAGCCTCTTTTAAGGGTGACAGCACTTCTATGAAGTCGGTGCTATTATAACCTCCACTTGACAGATGAAGAAACTGAGGCACAGAGAGGTTAAGTAACTTGTTGGAGATGGTGATTCCTGGCTTGAAAACCTTTCATTTTGCCTAGAGCAAATGCTTTAAACATTCCCCAAATATAAAATTCTAATTTTCAAAATATATTTTAGTTTCTAAAAATTCAAATTAAAAAACATACTTGCAGAGGTTTTATGCTAATTATTAGGATCAGTGGCTATCAATCATGTTCATCTATGCCTGGGTTTAAAAATTTTTGTGCAGATGTGGGAAGGCAGGCTACCTCATCCTCCTATGGACATGTATCTAAATTTCCTATAAATGAATCACTCACTGGGAGGTTGGGACAGTGCCACAGAATCTTCCGCATGTGTGTGTGTGTGTGTGTGTGTGTGTTTACTAGGGCAGCATGTGATCAGTGACATAAAAATCATACAATTCCAGCATTCAAATATTTGCCAGTTGTGGCAGATGATGCTAGTGCTTACCAATAGCGAGGTTTCTCTTCCTATACAAGTATCTAACTGCATTTCCCAGCGTCTTTCAGTTAAGCTGGGGACATAAAATTGGCCAGTAGAACATGGGTGGAAATGATGTACAGCACTTCTCGACATGACCCATAAAAACTACCCATGCAGGGGCGCCTGGGTGGCTCAGTTGGTTAAATGTCTGACTCTTGATTTCGGCTCAGGTCATGATCTCAGGGTCGTGAGATCGAACCTGGAGTCAGGCTCCACACTCAGCAGGGAGTCTGCTGGGGATTCTCTCTCCCTGCCCCTCCCACCCTGCATTCGGGCTCTCTCTCTCAAATACATACATAAACCTTTAAAATAAAATTGCCCATGCACAATCCTCCAATTTCTCCCCCTCCCACAAGGACCGTGGAGGCTACTAGTTGAGTGAAGATGTAACATTACAAGCAGCAGCCTGGATTCTTGACTGTATAGGGCCTCTTACTACCTACCTCCCTAGTCTCTGCCCACCCACTTTGCTCCCGAAATACACATACACACTGGACTGTAAGTTGAGCAGTAACAAAGTTGAGCACTTGAGTTTTTGGCTTTTTTTTTTTTCTTTAAATCGATAGTCAGTCTATCTTGACAACTGCACAGAGCTTAGCATTTCACCTGACAGAACAAATCCTTTACAACACAGTAATAGTCAGTTATACAATAAAAAGAGAAAGAATCCCATGACAACTCATATAGTTTCAGTTCTTATTCTTACGCACTGGATGCTTCTTTGATTTTTGATAAATCTTATAATTTTCAGTGAATATCTAAAAGACAAGCACTGAGATATTTGCATTTTTAATGATATTGTTGACTTTGTAAATCTATAAGAAGCATTTGAAAAAAATCTCCAACAATAACAATGACACTAGGCTGAGGAATCCATTCATTATTAACTCCCTCCAAATTTACAACTAAAATTTAATAAGAATTTTTAAAGACTGCCTGATTTCAACCTCAAACCAAAAGAGCCCTACTCTTCCTTCAAGCTTCTTTCAAATCAGTTATAGTTACTGACATGGCTCTGCCTGTCCCAGCACTTTATTTATGTAACAGTGTAACAGCTGTTATGTGCAGTTCCTCACATAAGTCTGTTGTGCCTGTAGATTTACCTCCTTAAGGGATGGAAGAATAAGACAAAGAGCCTTACACAAATATAGTAGGTGCTCAATAAATTTTACTTAAAGTAAAAAAATAACTATTATTATTATGGGCTATAGTTGGTAACTGTAAGCATAAAAAATAAGAGGCCAGGGTCCAAGGCTTTTTCAAACCTAAAAATAATTCAGAATCATAATTCATTATTAACTTTGAGCAGATATGTTAGGTTAAAGATTTATTCAACACTTATAAAGATAATTTAAAAACCAAATCATTTCTATATAATCCTCAAGCTGCAGTTCTCAGTACTGCTCCTCAATCACTTTCTCCTTCTTGGATCCTTCATCCCTTTCTAATTTGGGTCTTTTCCAGCTTAATAAGCTCAGAGAACCATTTGCATTCATGGAAGCATGTCTCTGTCACCATCCTGACGAAGAGATGCCATCCAGCCTTTAGCCGCCTAGGGGCTCAGCATCACTTGGCTCAAGGCAGATTCACATGACAAAGTAGGTGACCTCAAAATCAAAATGAAGCAATATGGTTGCTCACTTACAATCACTTTCAGAGCTGGAAACTGTCAAAGTGATGCCTACCTAAATTGCCTAATTAAAAAATGAATAGAAACTGTCACCCCACGTTACAGTTTTGTTTTATTTCAGGAGAAACCAGTTTAAAAAAAAAAAAAACAATTATTTTTGTTTCTCTAACTTTGCCAAACTTAGCTCTATGTAAATCCACCATTGTTTTTGGAAAATTTGGCATCGTTGAGCACAGCATTTAGAGACCAAGTGAATGAATGAAGTGGGCAGGAACGAGGGAGGGAGGCAAAGAATTTAGAGAACCTCAAACTAACCAAAGAGCTTGTTGACCTAAAAAATATATTCAGAGGTGTTATTCCCAAGTTTGAAGGTTACCATCTCTATTATAAACCTGCTAATTAAAAAAAAAAAAAAAAAAGCAAGAGAGAAAGTTATGTAAACCTACAACTTTTCACAAAAGTCACAACTTTTCTGGTAACAGGGAATTAAGCCATATTACCATAATAAATAGCCATAGTTTACTCTTCTATACATTCTGACAAAGCAAGTACAAGACAAGCAACCTAGGGAGACCCTTCTAGATGACAGGAAAAAGGATTCAGATATTTGGGAGAAAGGCTAAGAAAAAAATGTAAAAAGTGTCAAATACGGCCATCAAAAGGGATCTATAGAATCAAAGGTTTAATTTCTGTAGATTATCTGAAAATAAAAATGCATAATATTCAGACTTTATTTCACTAGTGGAATCACTGTGCAGCATATCTCCATAATAGTTTATTTAGCAAGCTTAAGATTTTTTTTTTTTAAGGCAGCTAATACTGAAAGAGAAATGTGAAAAAAATTTGTCTGTAGCCATACTGGATTCTTAGAAGATATGTGGTCATGAACTTCTAAGCCCTGTCTTTGTATTCTAAAAACAGATATACTGGAGAACACATTTAAAGGTATGCCTGCCCTTTGGTAGTTAATACATGGTTTTCAGAGCTGTTTCCATTGATCAGAAGTTTTATGGAACCCTTTCGAAACTGCTATCTGAAGCAGATCCGGAGTAACGTAAGATTGTCAGTGTCCTGCTTTGTTGCCTAAGTTGGCATTAAATGCCTAAGCTGGCATTAAAAAATGTTTGGCTGTTTTTAAAAACCAATCCACTCTAAAAAGTAAAACTACTAGTCTGAGGATATGCAAAATCATACACTACAAATCTGAAAGAGCTCCAAAAACATTTTGAGCAAAGGCTATGTTCTAAGAATTTCCCTTCTGATTTAACAATTTGTAACATTAAATTGTGATGTTCAATTTTATTAGCTAAAATATCATTGATGTTTCTTTACCATCCAAAAGAGGTGGGAGGGACCTGTTTGTACAGTTTATTTCAACTTTTTCAGTGTTTGAAATGGTTTCTATACCATTTTCACATTTCAACTCCCTAAAAAAAAAACCAAAAAAAACCCCTCTTTGTAGCATGTTAAGGTGATTAGAAATACCACATAAGTCTAATTTCTTTCCACCTCTCCTTTAAAAATAATAATTATTATCTGAAATTAAAACATGAGGAAAGGGCAGTTCTATTTTTTCCATATTAACCCTTCTTTTTTTTTTTTTAAAGATTTTATTTATTTATTTGACAGAGAGATAGACAGAAGAGCACAAGCAGAGGGAGTGGCAGAGGGAGAGGGAGAAGCAGGCTCTGCACTGAGCAGGGAACCCAATGCGGGACTCGATCCCAGGACCCTGAGATCATGACCTGAGCCGAAGGCAGACGCTTAACCATCTGAGCCACCCAGGCACCCCCATATTAACCCTTCTTAACAAAAGTGAAGGTACAAGCTAAGACAGAGAAAGGGCTCATGATGGGAAAGTGGCAGTTCTTGCAAAGGTGAGACAGCAGGCTCTGGGTTGCAAAGTGTCCTGCTCTCCAGACACGAGGCAGAGCGGCCCATGGACCTTCCCTTTGTGGGATGTCTCCTGCAATACTTCAACAGTGCTGGTGACAAGAAAACTCACCTACTGTAATATTAAGTCCAGCCGCTGGAGCAGGACGTTAAACAGCGTGCTAAACTTAGGCCAGAATTAGGCCCTGAGAAACGAGAAATCAATGGCTTGACTGTGGCAAGTCTGAAGTCTGCATGGGTAAAAGCTGGCTTCTGCCACACTTGTGGTGTGGGTGTATGTAGTTATTACCAAAAAAAAAAAAAAGGCTAACTGTTCCTAATTAAGTAGGAAGACTTTTAGGCACACTGGATTTATTGCTTGGCAGAAAGAGCTTTTTTCAGGGCACTCAGAAGCACCAAGACTTGATGTTATACAAGGTCATTTCAGTAGGCTTCAAAACTGGCTTTGGATTTCATTAAACAAACCCACAGCCACAGACCACAGACAGTGATCAGCATCTTGCGGCTGGACAGAGGACAGCTAACCCATGCATTTAATCAATGTCTAACCTCTAGACTTTGTGGGACGATGACCCTGCTGGTAGACAGGCGGTCCATCCACTCTGAAGTGTTGTCCTGGTGCTCGTGACGATTTGTACTAAAACAATCCTTTAGTTTCTTCGAGTCTGCAAAGCACTTAGCCAGGGTGTGCAGTCTCTGGCCATGTTTTTCTGCCCCGTAAGTGAGATAAATTCATAAGCTCTCTGGAATGAGATGCTCATACTAAGCCGTGGGATCTGTCCACACCAGCCATCCCTGTCCTTCACAATGCTGGTCCCTACTCGTATAACACCTGTGTTCTCTAGTAGTTACCTCATGCTTCTAAATCCCCCTCTTCAAAGCTGAGTGAGATTTATGTTTAAAGAAGCAAATTGCTTTAAGTCACTAACATGAATAAAAACTACTGCCCCCAAATAGAGTAGACAAATATAACGCTAAATATAATATAGTGTTATTAAACTCCACGAAGGCAAACCAAAAGGAATATTTTTTTTTTAAATGGTAACTTTCTCAACATGACTCATTAAAAACGGCTGTTTCGCGGCTCCACTTAAAATCATCTCTAGCAGTACCAGTGGTGTATGCCTTGCACTTTGGGGAAAACTGAACTAAATGGATAATGAGACAGTACTGTGATGTAAGTCAAATTACAGCATAGGCTATAAAATTCAAATTACTAACCCTTCAGGCAGGAAGCATGATGCATTAACAGAGTCTGCCTGAGATTCTTGGACAGCAAGATAGTGCTGTGGCGTAATTAATACCTTTTCTTACGTATCCGGAGGTCGTTTCCCTCAAAGAGCTAAAAATCAGTGAGCAGAGAAAACGGACACAGAGTCCAGGCATTAAACTATTTGCATTTTACCACAGAAAACTGCTTCAGAGCTTAATTCAGGGCCGTATGGTTTCTTCAGGCGTTTTAACACTATATTCAGATACCAATTTTATACACTCCAGGCAGCTTTTAATCTGTGTTCACGGGAAACACCTCGTTTTTTTAATTCCAAGTTTATTTTAGCTATTTGCCTGATTAAAAAACTAATCCACTGTCAGAACATGAGAAATCTGCCACTTTGCCTGCCTCTCTCTGGGTCTGCAGGAAGCGATGCCTTGCCCCCCTCCTCCCTAGGATACGGCCCAACGCTGTCAGGAGAGGCCTGTCCATAGCTGGCCTGGTGCTGAGAAGCAAAGCCAGGGCTCCCACCCAGAGTCCTGCCTGCCAAGCACGTCCAGCCACTTTGGCGGCAAAACCGTGCTCATCCCAAGCCTCTCTCCTTTTACCTATATATAACCTCCAAGCACCACTCTCTTTCTTCCTAAGCTCACTGTTCTTTCTAATACGACACATGATCCCCTTGACTTTGTGCCTGAAATAGCAGAAAACAAAGCCACAAAAGTCAGGGTTTGGAGGTCTTGGCGGTTCTTCTTGGTGTAGGACATGAGCCTGTAAAAACTTCTCCCCTCCTCATTGATAGATTTTTCTGGAAACAAACACAAAACTTGTCTTTTCTCCCTCACTTGAGCTAGGGAACACCAGGACAGGTCTAATTTTGCTCCTGGAATGAAAGCCAACTTGAGCTGAGGTCAGTAATAGCATCTTACCCTTTAACCAGCAATATCCTGAAGGTTTCCTACCTTCCATGTGAGAAGGTGCAGGACCGCTGGGAGCTGAGCAAAGTCCATACTCATAACCACATGAAGCTGCTGAAGGAACATTAGTAGTGAGTTTGTGGGTAGCGATGGCTCAGATCTTGCTACCTGGCATGTTCGGTGGGATCAACAGGGATGGCAGCCTCTGTGGGCTTCTTAGCAATGCAAAATCTGAAGCCCTTCTCCAGACTTACTGCATCAGAATCCATATTTTAACAAAATCCTATGGTAATTCATTGCATGTTCAGGTTTGACAAGCATTAATCCTATGACTTGAGTGGCCTGGTATTAACACCTTGCCTTCCTCCTCCATGGTCAAGCAATGCTCTCTGGAAAATCAGGAATTGAGGAAGCCAATAAAGGTCCTACCATGACAGAGACAGCCCTGGCTGTGGATCTGCTACTACTCAGGGACTGGGCAGGGACTCAAAAGAACAGCCTCTCTGATCATGGAGGAGCAGCCTCTCAGCAGGAGCAACAGAAAACCAGAGGCTCCAACAGGCCTCCAGACATAAGCCCAAACCCTCACAAATGCCTGTATCCATACAAACTAGTGGTTTTCACAATGCTTCTCAGGCTAGAGACGTTGCAACTTTTATTTACCTACTCAGTTGCCTAGAAAATTCACATTAATGTGATTTTATCTGCAAAAATAATAATAATAATAATAATAAGATGGAACAGTGAGATTTGCCTGACCTGGAAATAGCTCAAGACCCATGTTCCTGTTGGTTAAACTAAATGATGACCTTGTTCTGCTCTGTCCACATACACCACACACACAGACAACACACACTCACAATACACCACATACATACCATACACACACACACACACACACCACACACACATACACACACACATCTGTGCTACTGAGCCAGAGTAAGGCACTAACCACTAGGGGAAGGGGGCAGTTGACTCCCCTCGGCATTTCTAAGTGAGCCTGATAAGAAGGTGACAGGATCTGCAGGATCCTTCACAAAACTCCCAACACCTGCAGAAGGAAAGGAAACATTTTGTGTCCTGACAACTGACTTCGATGAAAGCTTAATTTCTTTCATCAACACGCTGGAAGGTATAAAGGGACACATGGGAGGAAGCATGTAGCAGAATGTTTGGCAAGAAATTGCTGATGTGAGAAGTGGTAAACCGGGGAGCTGCCAACGGCAACTGTCCACAGAGCGCCCGGTCACGTCACACGGGGCATCTTCACGCTCTATGTGTCCCCTCTCCCAAATAATTAAAGCCAGTACTTCTCCTCCTTCTCAAGGATTTCGGGCTCCTGCTTATTTTCCCTTCTAATGCCAATTTCAAAATTGCTCTTCTATTTCTTCAGATCATGTGATCTCAGTGACCGTTTTCCTAAGTCACTGCTTCCTTACAGAATTAATAGCCAGCTACTCTTTATAACGGAGATAACTGCTGCGACAAGGGAGAGCAGTTTCAGTGATATATACTTTAGATAAATGCGACATAGGATAGCCTTAGTGGCGATTCTGGCCTCAGACGCCTGTCCCATGCCACACTCCGGTGTAAGGGAAGCCGCCGCATCTGTGCTGAGGGGCAGGGCCAAGCTTTGCATTGCTCGTCACCCCTGTCCTGCGGCAGCCGATTCCTAGGGTGTCCAGGGACCTGGAGTTTATGGTTTATATTTGTCTTAAAAAGATGAGCTGGGTCAACCATTCCTCACTTAGAAATCTGTCACTAGCAAATAGATGCCACAGCAGGGGCAGAAGCCAAAAAGTGCACGGAAAGAGACCACAACCACTTGGGCCTGGAGAGGCCAGTTCCAGGAGAGCAGATCAGCAGGGAGGGAAGAACAGAGCACATACCAGCAGAAGCAGACACGCTGTCAGACAGAGAGAGGCCACGAAACTCCGAAGGTGGTGTCAGATGCCAGCTCCCAGCCAATGCTTTTGAAATGTTAGCTCCAGCCGCATCCTTACAATCAAATACCCTCTACCTAAACAGATCTGGGTCCTCTGCAACCAAATAAGCCACTCCAAAATGCACTAAATAAATGAATTTATTTTTTATCTTAAAAAATAGTAATTTTTTTCACTTTTTGCATTACCTTCAAACTAAGAAATAATTCTCAAGAAAAATAAAAGTAGACCCTATGTCAAGAACATAGAGCCTGGCCTAAAGACCATTTCCAGTTCATAGGATCTGGTAGATGACAGAAATTTCACAGCTGTTAAAAGTAGGGGGTAAAATCATTTTTCCTCCACCACGTTTTCAATCAAGTACTGATTATCACCGCTGTCTTATAACAGTGACCCACCAAAAAATTCTGTATCTGAGCCTTGCAGTTTCTGTGGAAGACATGAGAATGCAAGATCCAGACCTGAGGTTCAC
>NC_138376.1:41114690-41141472 GCF_054177405.1 Leptonychotes weddellii | reverse complement strand
AAAAAAAAAAAAATGTAAAGGTCATGTGTCTGAGGAATATTTAATAATACAAATATATGTGTTCTAGGGTTATCAAAAAAGAATTTAAAATTGTATGTATGGCATAATCCCTATTTTGCTTGTATTATAATAGGAATTTTAGGGAAAAAATTTTTTTTTATTTTATTTATTTATTTTTTTATAATTTAAACTCTAGATACTTAACATAACTGGGGAATATTGGTTTCTGGGGAAAAATTAAATTGTTTCAATATTGGTTGAATAAGCAACTTCGTTTCATTATTGGTTTCTGGGGAAAAATTACCTTAAAAAGGTACATCTTCTGGAATAAAAAAGAACTTAAACTCAATGATTTAGGATCATTCAACCTTTGGGTGTTGATGTTTTGTATCACAGAAAGCCAAAGAGTCTATTTATCTGAACGAAGAGTTGTTTTTCCTTCAAACTTGAACCAACTGTATCTTCAAGCAAAACTTGAGACCAGTTTACATACCAAAAAAGTTCTTCCAAAAGAAGTCAAAGAAATATTCAATTAAGTTTTATTAAAAGGGGTCTTATATTTTGGCACAGGATATTCAGTAAGGTTGAATTTTTCATATATCATACTCAGGAAAGCATTACATGACTCAAATGGAATACAATGTGTTTAGTGGATGTTCTGTGTTGGATTCGAGACAGTTTATCCAAGCTAACAGCATTAATACGCACCACATGTATATGTAATGTGCCTCGTTTATGCAGTTTTGAAGCAGAGAAAAAGATGTTCAAACAAGATGTAGTCCTTACTCTCAAGGGATATCCAGAAGCTGACACAAAACCAGTGGATTAGTTAAACTACAAGGGAGAAAAAGTGAAAATCATAATAAATGAGGCACAAAATGCTATGAAATGATCATAAATGCCTCTTGTCATAAACTACATGTTATGCTCCTTCAGGTTAAATTTTAAAAGGTCAATTAGGCCTTTTTATGGTCAGTCACGCCACACCAATAAGATCAAAGATTCCTATGAATCAGATTCCTATGAAAGGTTCCTATGAATCCATTCATAAGAATGGATTATTCAGGTAAATGTTGGGAATATTGTTTCTGAATTTTCCCAGGACATACACCAACGTGTGGATCAACAAGCAGTTCTCCTGAAGTAACAGGCTCAGCTAAGAAAAAAGATGGGCAACACCGATGCGCCCTTGTCTTGGAAGCATAGAATATCTTGGACTGCCCATGAGTTAATGTTTCTCATCTCCTGAAATAATAAATGGATATCCTCCCCAGCCGAGATTTGATCTTTCCAGATAGCAAGAAAGAAATGGAGGAATTCAGTTACTGACACAGTATTTCAAAAATGAATCTGAATTACCAGAGTACGATCATTCAAGAATGGCCCATAATCTTCTAAGGCAACATTTAACAGCACTTTTAGCATACAGTAATTATAAGTAAAGGGGAAAAAGAGAAAAAGTGTGTCTCTTATTCTCTGTAATGCTCACGATGACCAAACTGTTTTAAACCACTATCAAGTGGCCTTGAAGGGTTGGGGGAAGGATCTCACTAACCACTTAGTACATATGGCATTTTGGCATGCTGCAGCCACGAACCTGTCTCTAACCAACTGCTGCATGGCTTAAGTGGGAGCCCTGCAGTGGTAGTCATGATTTACTATATTTATTTAGGAGAGTTAGTTTCAAGGAATTGCCAAGGTACTTTTCCAAAAGAGGCGGGAGTGCATCACCAAGCAGTAGAATACAGCAAACACTAAAAGAACTAATAAACCAAGCATCAGATGCATACCTACTGAAGTCTCACATGACTCCAAACAATTTAAATGTGCAACCTGATCTCTTCATAGGCTAAGAAGTCCCTGTTAGGCCCTAACCAGATTTCAGGCATTTAGAAACATCATGATCACTGCAGAATTTAATCGTGGAAAAAGGCTTAACTTGCCCTAAAACACTGTCTACATATTCTAAATACACGTGAGCTACAACACACATTTTGGCATTTCCAGAATCACATTTTAAGATTAAAATTGTGTGATTAAGTAATTTTAGTAGCAGTGTCCCTCCACCTAAACATGTTTGCATTCCAAAGTGTTTATAGCTCCTCTAAGAGCAGTCTTGCAACTTCAAAATAAGTCCTCTCTCTGATTTAAATTTCTCACACATTCTAAATTCACACTGTTTCCTACTGGCTGACCAAAACAGTTGTGAAAAGCAAGATGGAAAAAACTGAGAGTAGACTCCCTAGCAACTCGCAAACAGCTGTGCAAAAACAAAACAGAGCTCATGCTGATTGCCACATTTTAGCCCCACAAACTGAACTAAATATTAAATTCTAGTATTAATCCAGATGAAGAACCACAAATGCGAGGCCTAATTTTGAAAACTTTCTGAATTGCCCTACTGTTTAAGGAACAAGAGAAACCATAGTGTCCAACTGATTCTGCTCAACTCCCATAGTCTGCAGTTACATCTGACTAAATGCTGAAGTCTAACAAGTCTGCTTTCTTTGTGACGAGGAAAGGCAAAGCTCTCGCACAGCCACATCTCTAAGCTGCTCTTTCTGACGTTCTTCAAATTTTGTTTTTACTGTTTACCAGCAAACTTAGGTAAGAGGCCAAGCTGACATTCCTAGTGCTCATTTAATGTAAGAATATACATCTCATCTCATTAAAAAAAAAGAATGTACCGTAATGCTAGATGGTGGCCTGTAGGCCACACGAGGAACCACTCCGCTCACTAACCACAGCATCCGTCTAAGGACATGGCTCTTTCATTGTGACGAAGCTCTTCAAAAAAGTTCTGGCAGCGTGCTTGTATTGCTGACCAGCTGGTTCCTCGGGATAAAGACTACAAACCAAGTACTTATTCATTCAGTACATCATCACCTCAAGAGTTCTCAGAGCCTGGAAATCTTTTTATGACATGAGAACATTTGAGAAACTTTAAGAAAAAGGAAATGTAGGAATCCTAAAAGAAATGAATGAATCCCAAAATAAAGTAAGAGACACAACAGCTTTCCTTCAGTGTCTGGACTTCCAGGAAATAAGCAACAGCTCCCAAGTGTCCAGACAAAATGGCATGAACCAGGCTCCATACAATGTTCTGAGGCATTTCTGTGTTCCCGAACTTCTGTGCTACTGTCCCAGCCTCCTGCTCCCAGCTGAGTCGAGCTTTCTACCCACATATCTATAACTCATTTATCCGTGTGGTGGCTCACTATACCGTATCATCGGCACCAATGGGGGCTGGCCCTGACCCGGTACCACCACCTCCTTTTCTCCCTGGAAAGCACCTTCCATAGCCTGGCAATCCTGAGGGATGACTCATCAAGGACTTCTTTGAAGAAAGAACATCTCCTATGCACGGGTTAAAGCAATTTAAAATTAAAATGCTACATTATGAGAGCAGACTTGGAAAAGTCTAATTTCAAAAACTTTCCAACACTTTACTTTTTACAAAAGTAGCTCTCAAATAATGAGAAATGCTTCCAATGTGCCAGGTACTAGTCTAGGGATTCTGCATACATAATGTCACTTAATCCTTTAACTCTGAGCCAGGTAACCACTTTAATTTCACAAATAATGAAACTGGAGCACAGAGAGTTTACATCCCTGGACTCAGTTTACACAGGTGTGTCCACCTGTCTATTGTAAACAGTAGGGCAAAGAATCCAAGGTCTGTAATCCCAATTCCCTAATTTACTGGCTGGCTGCGTGAGCTCAAATGAGTTGCTTCACCTCTCCATGCCTCGGCTTCCTCATCTGTAAAAGGGGGTAATAACAGCATCTATCTCTCACAGAACTGTAGTGATAATTATATGAGTGAATTCAGGTAAAGTGTTTAGAACAGTGCCTGGCATGCAAGAAATGCTTCATAAATGTAAGCTGTAACTACTCCTACACCACCACATAACACACCCTCCTATATATCTAAGTTAGTAAGACTCTTCAAATGTAAGACATTTAGATCCAGTTATAAGTCCTGCTGCCCTTGGAGTATACTGTTAGGATGGAGCTCAATGTTGAACAAGAATCATGCCAATACAAGACTTTTTAGACTTCTTTCTTTTTAGACTTTTAAGACTTCTTTCGTTTTCGAAAGCAGAGAAGGACCAAAAACAAAAAGTCATTATACACATAAATCAATAGATGGCTGGGGCAAAAGCTTAAAGCGCCTCAAGAAGAGACCTTAAGTACTAGCTAGCAAGTCCAGCAACCCACATTCTACCAAGTACTCAAGCTACTATCCAAGCACAGCAAGTAAATTCAAAACAACTGTTTCATCAAATCATTCATCATAATCAAATCATTAAAAACAAAATAAAGCAAAAAAAGTAAACTGAAAGTTACACGAAAGGGTTGTATGGATTTTGGGGGAGCTCAGTAACCCAGAGCGTGCAAAGCAAGTCAAGACTTAAGAGTGGGTCTGACCTGGGCACAAATGGAACACAGGGTGGGAGGGGAGGGCTGGGATGCCTGACCACCAGTAAGGGCTGTGTGCACTGGGGAGACTGGGAGACCTCTGGGCAGCCCACAGCTCAGCAGCTCAGCTAGGCAGCTCTCCCAGCTCTCCCGGGTGATAGCCTGCCTGCCTGGCTCAGCACCGCATGGGGCTGCCCTGAGGCAGGACTCCTCCAGTCCCAGCCCTGTGCAAGATGGCACAGGGACTCAACTAGATCCCTGGGCTCCCCTCCAGTGCCAACAGTCTTTGATTATAACTATGAAAAAAGATGGAAGAAAAGCAGGTGACACAAATTACCCATGTTCCTTTTCCTTGGCCTTTAAACGGAGAGCTTCCAACTCTCAAATGCATTATCCAAACAAGTCATTTGTAGGTCACAGAGGGAAACTAGGAATGCACACCTGTGTGCATAGAAACAACATTACATGTCATGATTAAGTCTTCAAGTGAGCCTGTAAGCCCACTCGACCCATACCAGTATAAACGTGTCTTCTCAAAAGTTTCCAAAGGCTGTCCACTAGTTCCAGAACAAAGTACAAAGTCCTTAATTTCCTCTTCAGAGAGCCCTTAACCTGGGCATATTCTATACTATCCATCATCAAAGTTTCTGTAGGTTTTGACAGCTTGTAAAGTGCCTTCTTCTGCGTCATGCCACTGGAAGAACCAGCCAGTGAGCAATCAGTCATTACAAACTGAACTTTAGCAAGGCAACACACAGCACATGAGGCCGCACCTGCACCCAGCCTCTCTGGCTGAGAGTCAAGTGTCCTGTTCAGTCTACCCTCTGCCCCACAACTGCCCCCGTGGTCGTTCTAAGGTCAGTTCCCACACCCACAGATCCGTGCACCCCATCCTCTAGCCCCAGTGACTCACCTGCTATGCATCAGGCCTTTACTGTTCCAAACACCCTTTTCTGGCTATCAACATCTTACTCATCCTTAAAATGCTACACCCTCTCGGAAGCCTTTCTACCCAATCACCTGGGCAAAATTAAAACCGTTCCTCCAAAGCATTCTGTCTGTGCTCCCCCAGTAGATGAATAAGCCCCTGGGGTAATAAACCGCATCATACACACCACTGTGTCCCTCAGAACACCTACCGTGGTTTTGCTACACAATAAATATTCAACGTACGGTTGTCCAGTGAAGTGGCCTAACACTATTTTGGCTGTTTTTTATTAAAATATTTACTAAAAAATGAATGCTAATTCTAATTCAGGATATTTAGAGCCTATCTATGCTCTGTAAGCAACACCAGCCCCACACCCACGACCGCGAGTCACAAAAGCAGCGGGGAAGGGAGCGGCTTTTGTGTGAGAATGGAGAGAACCAAACCCTCCAAATTTTAAGAATTACTGGAGCAATTGTTAAGCATATGGATTCCTAGGCCCCACCTCAGACCTGTCCATGCATCATCTTCAGGAGGAAGGGCTTGGGGATCTGATAGTTTAACAAGTGCTCCCAGTTAATGTTTTGATCAAGCAAGTTTTGGAAACGCTGGCTTTGACTACTGGGTCTCAACCCTGGCTGCATATTAGAACCACCAAAGTATACCTTGTCTGAGATAGGGCCAGGGTTTAACCATGCATTCATTACAGGGATGATATAGTCCTCAAGAGGATGACAGTTAATGGTGGGGTATTTAAAAAGTCTTACCTATTACAATGGTCTGTGGTTCATAGTACATCTGTGGTATTAAAATTTCATGATGGAAGGTGCAATTAGGCAAAATATGTCTAAAGAAGCTCCTGTGCGGGTCAGGGGAGGAGGCAAAAGAGTGATAAAGAAAATAAGGTTGAGAAACACTGACTTAAAGTGATGAAAACTGAATAACTCTTGAAATGTGCATAAAGCAAGATTTCCCCTTTGCCTCACATATTTGTCCTACAGTTGCTCTGAATTAAAGATCTGTTAACTGGGGGGCAAATCATGATATGGGCTTGAATGTGGGAGCCTGACTATATATGAGCACCTTCAGAACAGTGCACCTTATCAAATACAAGCTTTTAGTATATCACCCATGGCAACTGTTGAGAGTTCTTTATTCTCCTTTTTCGGGTCTCGGGCCAGGGTGTGGTGGCACATCCCTTCTCATTTCAAGCTGGCTTGGAAGGACGGGAGCTCCCCTACCATAAATATAAATCAAAATGAGGCTCTAGGCTGGAAGACGGTGTGGCCTCTTTAGGTTTAAATTTAAAAAGCCAGATGCAAGTCACAAGTGGGCTCTTCCCAAGGGTGCTCAGGAGACCAAAAGAGAGATGGATGTGTAACCCAGATGGGATCCGAGGATCACACCTGAGCAAGCACACATGTGCACGTGCAGCCGAGTGTTGGCGGGCGGGGGTTGCAGCCCCAGATCGAAAGAATAGTCATCACGGACGAGCAAGGAGGAGAAAGGCAACTGTGATCACGCCCTTCCCCTGCTTGAAACATCCCTCAGGACAGTTAGCCAGTAAGTTACTCAAAGGGGTAGAAGCCAGCAATAAGCAGAGAAAGAGAGTGGAAGAACGCAAGCAATAAAAAAGTATATGCCATAAGAAATCACAAAGTATATCAACAGAATATAAAAAAAAAAAAAATCCTAGTTTTAGAATAGCTTAAAGATGATGCAGTTCATGGTCCTAAAAGCTGGGCCATCTCCTGTCCTCCACTTGCCCCCGCAAACCAGTTCTTAGTCTACTGCATAAGCCTCAGATTCCTGGACTCCACCCTCAGGGAGTCTGAGCCCACGCTGGGGCTGATGCACACTGGTTTATAAAGTTCCCCAGGTGATTCTGCTGAGCAGCCAAGCTCTGGAAACGTGGTTCTAGACCTGCTTTTATAAACAATGAACCCAGCTCCCTTCCTCTTCATAAAGGTGTTCCATCCCCCCACTGACTGCTGCTCCATTTCTGAGTGCTCAGTACAACTTCTAATGTTATTTGGCCAAAAAATTCTTTGTTTCTGAAGCCACTATGAACTTACCCTGTTTCTATACCTCCAGGGACAGAAAGCATACCTATAATGTTTATAAGACTCCCTATTTTCCACACCAATGACTTGTCCGCCAATTCCCAGTGTTAATTTTCAAAACAGTGGCAGTAGAGAGAGCTCACTGAACAGCAGAGGCTGAGACTACCATGGCATCCAGGCTCCGCAGCCTAAGAGGACTGACTGGCTGCCCAAATTAGCAGGCTCCTATGTAAGTACACTTTTAAGGCAAGGCAGCCAAATTTTAGAACCTGGTCACTTTTCAAACATTTCTTCTTCCATGTAGACCCATGAAACTCTACATCCAAAGTGCATTCCTCCCCCATGATATATTCAAGATTTGGAACCTACTACCATCATGTAGTGTTCCTAAAAATCACACAAACCAAAAGTCTTAAAGAAAACTTCATGCACCTTCTCCATGTATGGTTGCCAGGCAAAAGGGAGAACTTCCCAGGATACCAGAACATGCTCAGTACAGAGTCACCAGAACAGCAAGGCTAGTGGCAAGAGCTGGTCACAACCCATGAAGAGCTGAAAGTGGGTCAGGAGAGAAGATGTGCAGGGAATGTCAAATGGCCTCTGAATATTTGAAGGCTTGTCACATGGTCAAAGGATGAGACTTGCTTGGTATGGTCCAGGAGCAGGAAACTAAAGGAAGAAAAATGTCCCTCTATAAATTGAGCTAAAATATGACAGGGTCCTCCGGGAATACAGTGAACCCTCAGTGCAAGCACAGGCCAGATGACTACTTTGTATGGTTTTACGAAGGAAACTGATGAATCAGACGGATGGTTGATCTATAAAGTGCCTTCTTGACCCTAAGATTCTACAAGCACCATTTCCCTACATATTCTCCTCCTCCCACTCAAAATTTATCAAGGTTCTTAGATAACAGCCTGTGATACGCACTTTAGCCTAAAATTAACCAGCACCAAGTACAGTATTTGCAAGAAGCAGCAAAGCAATCTACAGGTTATCTGGGGTCAGAAGACAGCATCCAAAATTCAAGTTAGAACATGATGTCACATCCCCTGGAGAATTAGAAGAAAAAGAGGAAACACTGACCAAGTCAGGTAGCAAAAAATCAGCACTACTTTTCTTGAATACTGAATGGGGGGCGAAAAGAGTGTGGCAAGACAGTATCATTGATTTGGCTTTTTCATGAGGATATATCCTGCAATATATTCTTTATGAAAGGATTCACGTCCTTCCTTGTGAGTTATAAAGAACTTTTAAATATGGAATTTTAATTGATTCTTATCAATATTTTCCATGCTAATAGAAGTTCCTTGTTCTATTTTTAAATTTAAAAAATAAGCCTCCTAGATGAGAACATTGTGAGTTGGAGAGACATGTCTGAGGGAAGCACCACTGATGCCTCAGAGAACAAATGACCATTGCTTTAACTCTGATCCCAGTGAGGATCAGAGAAGATGGAGAATTCGGGAAACCTTAAAAGCTTAAACTTGGGAGATGCATCCTAGCATCCAATCTATTTTTGTGTCTTTGTGATGGCTGAGCTGGAAGAGCCAGAGGATGCATCATACAACAGGGTTTGCTCAAACACCCCTTCTAGTACCTGAAAGGCTCACCCCCTAACTGTGCTCAGCCTTCCCTACAGATGGGAACGAGTTCACACCTCCTTGGAATACACATGTGGGTTAAATGTCTGCAAGAACAAGACGTCACAGAGAATGAATTCTCCATGAAGCCATTCTTCCCTTGCATTATGAAGAAGTATATGCAACCAGGACCGAGAATGGAAAAAAATGGAATGAGAGAGCATTCTGTTACAGTCAATGAGATCTCAACACTTTGCCAGCAACAAGGAGGAGGCCATTTGTCTGATAATTCTGGGTGAACCACAATCAAAACATGAACCAACTGCTCCCCCATCCATGGATCTAGCAGGACCTGGCTACCAGCCCGGCAACCATACAAGTGCTGAAAACTTGCCCATCCTGGCGACCTTTAGGAAGACATGCTTTCACTGCTCAAAGTCACTTACTTATGAGGATGATGGAAATGCCAACAACATTCCTGACTACAGAAAGACTGATGGAATAAACCTCATCTTATTTTGCCCTGACCTCTTCCATTCCAAGGGTGTACTTGAATGAGTGGGCTTTCTCTGGCTTTTTGTGGGCCTTTATTTTAGTGTTCCCTATCTGTTTGAACACTCAAGAGGCAAGTTTTAACCACATTCTTTGGTCTCTCTCTGGCATCTGAGCCTTTGCTATTACTGTATCCTCCCCAACTCCTCTGCAATTTTCCTCCCTCGATTGCTATGTTCTTCTTGTCAAGGATCTGTACTCCTTACTGGCCACCTGACATTTTAACAGGGGATGAGCTATTCTTACAGGACCCAGAAACATACAGCTGGGGTAGGAACAAAGAGAAAGTGGTATTTCAATTCATGACAAGCGCAGTAATTATATTTCCTGTAACAAATTTATTTCAAAATAATCACTGACAAAGCCTAAACACTTTTGACTGGCCCCATTCAAAAGAGGGGGGGAGAACAATCTCATACCATATGTACATTTTTTTAATTTTTAAAAAAGCCTACCATTAGAAAACAAAGCATTAACCTTGACGTGTTTCCAAAGTCAAGATTTTATTTATTTATTCGACAGAGAGAGACACAGCGAGAGAGGGAACACAAGCAAGGGGAGTGGGGAGGGAGAAGCAGGCTTCCTGCTGAGCAGAGAGCCCGACGCAAGGCTCGATCCCAGGACCATGGATCATGACCTGAGCCAAAGGCAGACACTCAACGACTGAGCCACCCAGGAATGCAGCATTAATAACATGGGCCAGAGCAGTTAACCGGAAAAAAAAAAAGCCTCCTTCCCAGCCACCTTTAGTAGGGCAAGAATCTGCACAGAATCTGGGAAAGGCTACCAAGGCACAATAACCCAAGAAGGAGTAAAGAGAACGTATTAAAAAGGAAAAAGCAAGCGATTACTTCTCAGATTAGTCATCAAGACCATCCAATATTCTCAGAGTAGACGAGGATACAAAATGGAAGCACCATCATAAATCGTGTGGACCTCAAAGTGCAGTGGGGGGCTCTCAGTGATGGGCACAACGGAGGCTGTGAGTCAGGAGACTCAGCCTTTAGGCACAGGAAGCACAGGGCTGAGGGTCCAGGATACTTGGAGGGGTGTTCAAAAATGCTTTAATTTCTTTGAAGGCCAAAAGAAAAAAAAAAAAATGAATATAGTAACAATGAATCCAGCCTGAATTTTATTTGTCTATCACAGTCACAAAATATGACCAGGAATGATTTTATGGAGGGAGGGGCGCTCAAAGCCAAAGTGCCTATGTCAGGGCCCAGGAGAGTTGTATTCGGCTCTGTCTGTAGAGAAAAAGCACATGCTAGCGAATTTCTCAGGGTCCAAGGCAGGCACGTGAGAATCTGCAATCTTCAAATGAGCCACAGCATTAACACAAATGATTTTCCACAGTGAGAGCTAAACAGTGAACTCTAACTATTACAGCACACACAAAGTAAAAGAAAAAAACAAAAAAAAAACTTTTGCTTTCAATTGTTCAAAGAAAGCTTGGTGCAAGTGACAGATTCTTAAGTGTTCTCTAAACACTGTTGCCTGTTCTTTTCTCCCCTGGTCATATCTACTTCACTTTGGAATTGTCTTCTTAGCAAACTGTGGTTTTACTCTATGTACACTTCAATGTCTTGCCCCTTTTTTGTATAATATTATACCATGAGTAATTTCCTAAGTCCTTCAATGGAGCATCTGGAATGTACCAAGGTCTGCAGTTAACACCTCTTATGGTGTCCTGGACAAAATGGAGAGTCATGGCCAAAGGATAAAATGGAGGGACTCAAAGCCGGTTGAGCAATCAAAGTCAACTCAAAGCATGCTGACCAGTGGGCTCATTAGCTACCTGTTGGCCCAACTAAAGGGGTATGACCCAGGGCTTCACACTGTTCAGTGTTTTAACTGATGAATTTAAGACGCTGATATTCATCAGCAGTGTGCTGACTATGTGCAAAACTGTACTACATGCTTTAGACACATGGACTCACCTTATCCTCATAAAAAGCTTGTGAGACAAAGGTTTTCCCTTTCTTTTTTTTTTAAGATTTTATTTATTTATACATAAGAGACAGAGACACAGAGAGAGGCAGAGGGAGAAGCAGGCTCCCCGCTGAGCCTGATGCGGGACTCGATCTCAGGACCCTGGGATCATGACCTGAGCCGAAGGCAGACACTTAACCATCTGAACCACCCAGGCACCCAAAGATTTTCCCATTTTATAACAAGGGAAGAGTATGGGGATGGAAGTTCAAAGACGTTGAGCGGTCTGCTGAAGGTCAAAACTAACAAACAGCAGAACAGAAGACTAAATTCCGTCTCCAGCTCCTACCTTCTTTCCATTTGATGGCACTTTTATTCCATTTTCAGGGTTCCTGAAACTAGTCAGTAAGTTGTATAAAAATCAGATGGAAAAGGATCTCTTTAAAGGCAGTTATCATAGAGCTAATGTGGTAATCTAATGAGATTAAATTTAGCCCTGAGAAATGCAGTCTTACAACTGGATCCAAGGAAACTAAAATTCTGTACAGAATAATGGAGACTTGACCCAAAAGCTGCATGTACAAACAAAACCTGGGGATGGCTTTCCCTAAAAAGCTCAGTGTGAGTCTAAGAGTTGTATACCCAAAGGTATACACACTAACTAAACTATAAGTTCACTATGAATCCAATAGTTACATATGCATTTATATGCTTTAGGACTGCATTCATAAAAGTATTATGTCCAGACTGAAGGAAGTGACAGTTTTTTGCCCTGGCTGGTGTATCTCAGCTGGGATATCACATTTTTAAAAAGTTTTGGCGAAAAATAACATCTCTATAAAAGCATAACCAGGCAAAATAAATGGACTGGAAAGCTGTAATTGAATATGAGACTAGATGGAAGTGGGGGTAGGGTTGATTCAAGGACAGAAGGACGGTGCCATACATTCCTTCAAACACACAGAGCCCCCACTGCCCTCACCCTTCCGTCTGACTTGACATTTCTTTGGTCCACAGAGTGGAGGTTTTGCACTCCTTTATAGACGCATGAGCAGATAAGGTACTAGACTCAATCCAAGACTAAAAAACTGAGGATTCTGCTAATAGCAATTTAGACTTCTCCCCCCGAGCTTACTTCGTAACCACTGGAGTCATCGTTTAGGCACTTCTGTAAAGAGAGGGCAGGGACGCTATTTCTTCAAGTACTTTCCAAGTCCCCACTGAATGACATCCACCTCCCACTCCTTCCTGCCAGAAGCATGAATCCGGGAAAGGACAAGAAGATCAACGTGACTGGCAACAAAGAGATGTGCTGAGACGTACACCGGGAAAAGATATCTGAACATCGGTTCTCCAAACTGCCTTGGCCTTATTAACCCTCATCATCCCAGCACTTCCACTGAACTCACTTTTCTGGCACAACACGCCAGTCACCGTCTGGCTCTCGACTGTCTCTGTCTTCCCACAGCACTCAGCAATTCTTTCCTCTGATCTTCCCGGGCTTTAACCCAGCCTCTGATCATTCCCCACGCGGGTCACCGCTGCCTCTTCTCCAGCCTCTCTGCCCGCTAACTGGAGTTAGTCCTCCCCGGCACTGCTCGCTCCTCCTGGCGGGGTCGGCGCTCTCCCCGACGGCTTCAAACCTCACACCCACGGGCTGCACAAAGCCTTTAGCTGCCCTAACGTGAGTTCCGATGCTCTGCCTCGGGTGACTCAGACCTCAGAAGATAAAAACATTTATGAAATAAGATAAGTGAGGATTGAACTACCCAATGCCACTTCCTAGAAGTGAAAAGCAAGTGGATATGGCAAATCACTTGATGACCATGATGCCAACTCCACCAGGAAAGAATCAAGGGCATATTCAAAAAAGAAGAAGGAATTTAGAAAGTGTTTTTGACTTGATTCCTCCCTTCTCTATCTTTCCCAGGCTCATCACATCACACATAAACATGCAGACACATGGTCACTTACACTGTATCACCATTCTGTAAAAAGAGATACTGTACAAAACAATGTATCGAGAAAGGTTCCTCCATGACAACTAAAGAATAACCTCATCTTTGTAAGGATTGTACCACAGTCATGGCTTGTATGCATCATGATTTACTCAACCATTTCCCTGACAGCATTCATTTTATTCACTTTTCCTTCCCCACTCCATTCCCCGTTCATTTTTTTTGTTTGTTCTTCTTTTGCCACCACAAGAATGCATTAATAAAAATCCTTCCATATATATCTTGACACACTGGTATTTCTATTTTTAAAACAGAATGCCAGAACTGGAATTGCTGGGCTTGATTTTTCAATTTTAAAAGGTATTGCTCAAATGGCTTCCAAAAGGACCATTTCACTCACATATCCACTATTGCCCTACATCCCAGAGTCAGGTTTTTAAAAGATAATTTGTATTAATGCTTGCATATCCACAGACTATCTCTGGAAAGATACAAAGTAACAGAAAAGCAGCTTTCTGGTCCCAAGAGAAGCGCAGGCCTGGGAAACAGGGAAGGGACACCCACTTTCCACTACACACACTTTTTGCACTGGCTGAATATTTCACCATGTGCGTATATTACAGCTTCAAGATATAAAAGGCTCTTTAAAATATTAGTAGACATTTCAAAGAAGATAAGCATTGACCTTACAGTATTGACTCTATGCAACTAAATGTTGTGAAGTTAAAATACGTGGAATTTGGTTTAAATGATTCTTTTTGAGTACCCACATTACTCTAGATTTTAGGGATATAAAAATTACAGCAGCCCCTTCCCTCGAGGAGCTCAGAGTCCAGTAAAGAAAAAGACCTGCGTGAGGCATCCTCAATGCCAGGTGGCAGCTAAGATGCTTGGCGTGAAAGATACCTTTAGGTTTGCTTGGGAGCCAGGCACTGGCATGCAGATGAGGCGTTTAGACAATCACCACCTCTGGTTTACGAGGGACTTTTTTCTTCTGCCTCTTTAAACATTTCTGTATTTGTCAAGGTTTCAAAATGGGCATCAATATCACTCCCACAGTCAGGGCCAAAAAAAAAACAAAAAAACAAAGAAAAACTATTCCCTCCAAAAATCAATTGCCAGTATCAAAAATACCAACCCAGATGAATTTTTTTAGCTTAAAAGTTTAAGCACTAATTAAAATCCTGGCTATCTCTTTTTATCTTAACTAAAGTGCTATCATGTTTTTAAAGGAGAAGACAGCTGGATAGAGGGCGTTCAGGCTGTTTTGGATTGTCCGGCACATGAAAAGCATTCACACGAAGTAATGGAGGAATCAGAAAAAAGAGGTGTGACTGTGTCCCTTATCCCTCCCTCTAGTCCACATGAGCTTATTTACAAAGAAAATATTTAGTTTAACAAAGTTTCCTGGAAAATATTTAAAATCTTGAAAACATTTAAAAATCTTATCCTTGGGAATAAGGAACTGTAATATGCTATTTATATATTCTACTGTATTAAAGCAATATTCAAAAGCATTAACTACAAGTTTAGCATTATTTTGATTTTGGTAACTCAAAAAGAACATAAAAAGGCTTTTCACAGATTTCTATAGTCACTAGGCACTTAGAATTTCCATCTCCAATTTCTCTTTCCCCATGTGTTTCTTTTTATAAGATTCAAGGGCCTGCAGGGAGAGAGATCATGGGAATCAATTCCTAAAACACATCTATACATTCTGCCAGGTAACGAACACAGAAGCATTACTGTATAATAAGAACACAGACCTAACATCTATTTTGCAGTCCAAGGCTAAATTATCCCGAATATAATTACCAAGCCAAGAAGAGGAAACATACCAAACAAGAAAAAAAAATGTGCCCTTTGGTACCATGCTCACCATAATTTGTATGCTAAAAATATCTAATAGCCCAGCGTCAAAGGCATTGAAGATTAAAGCCTCTTTTACTTTAAAACTGCTTCGAAACTAGAATTACATTAGACACACCTTCATGCATTTGCCAAAAGAGCTCACGTTATAAAGGCAGAACTTTCAATTAAAATTTTAAATGATTAGCAAGAGAAGAATGCAGCGGTGTTCCACTTCAAAAGTTACAAAGGGGAGATGAAAATGAAAAGCAGCAACATGCTTGGGTACTCGTTAAACCTGCTTAGATCCTGGATGCAGGAAGTGTTTTGTTTTGACAGCACCGTGGGCCAAAACCGAGGCATTATTTTTCAGTGCTAGCATTAAAAACAAATAAAAATAAAACATTTTGTAAAAACTGGACTGCCTGTCTTCCAGGAGGATCAAGATGATGTTGGCCAAGATGAAATGCTTCACGGGGACCAATGACTGTTCCCAGGGAGCCCCGTCTTCATGTTCCTGTGGTCACAGGAGAAACGGAATGTAACCTAGATTTGTCCACTGAAAACTGACGCCTTAATTTCCCTGTAGGTGGAAGAAGCAGAGGCCAATTTTATAGTCTGGAGAGTCCCTGGGCCTTGGCAGGGCAGGTCTATAGACAACTGACACCACATTTCATTGACCTGAGGGGAGAGGATGAGACCTGAGACCTGTTCCTCAGAAACAGCTCCTGAGGAAACTCTCAGCTGTCTGTGTGTGTGTGCGCACGCTGGGGGGAGGGGGCGGTGTATGTGTGTAGACGCAAGTACGTAGGAGGAAGAAGCCCTAAGGTACGTGGTAAGAGACAACAAGAGACAGGCTAATCTCAGGTTATGAACTTGGAACTCCAGGCTGCACCATAAACACTGGCACTATGCAGAACAAAGTGGCCCCCATCACCCACAGAACACAGGAGAAAGTATAAAATGCGATCCTTATCCTCAGGGGTTAGTCATATACTCCCTCTGACAAATATGCCAACTTCAGAGTACGGATGGGGATCCTTCATTTCCAACAGTAGGTAATTAACACAACATGTGCCCAACAGAGCTGGGCGCTTTATGTATTATTACCGTACCCCTCACGAGACCCTCCCTTGGTGCTATCACCATTCTCATTCTCAAAGGATGAGAAAACTGAGGCTCACAGATGTTAAGTAACTTTGCCATCTTTCCAAGATCCCATAACACTAAGTCTGTTCAATCTCAAACTAGTGTTTCTCATTCTGTGGACACAGGATCACCCAACATCATTCACCTGGGTCACTTGCAAACATTACAGGTTCTTGGGGTCCCACAATAACGTAATGAATCCGAATCTCTGGAGATGGAGCTCTAGGATCCATATTTTAAAACAACTCCCAGCTGCTTCTGATAAAGAACCAAGTCTAAATGAGCCACTGCGGTGCCCCCACAAGTGATGAGCCAGTAAGAAGCAGCCTGGTTCTTTAACAGAGAGACAAGTTAAGCAATGGGCTGTGTGTGGGTGTGTGTGTGTGTACATGCACGCACGCATGTGCATGAATGTGTGTGTGTGTGTGCATTCTTCAAAATCATCACTTAGGCTGGCTCAGTCAGTAGAGCATGCAACTCCTGATCTCAGGGTTGTAAATTCGAGCCCCACGTTGGGTAGAAAGATTACTTAAAAATAAAATCTTAAAGAAAAAAAAATCATCACTTAGGGAACCCATCCCCCAGTGGTTCCTAACCTAGAGTTTCCAGAGCTCAGCAGGCCCACAATGACAATAAGGCAGGTCCCAAAGGCTATTTTAGTATTTCAAAGGCCAAGAGAAATTGTACATTCATCTCCAAAAGACTAACTAAAGGTCCAACTAAAACGTCTTTGGAAATGAGAAAATTTAACTGTTAAGCCACTTAACAGTGTATCTGGAAGCAAAGTCTTTAAAGCCACGCTGAAAGGGGATAAAAGACACAGACACCAAGCAGGCAGCACTGTTCAAACATGTGTGCACCTCCCTGTCTCCAGGGATGTACTGTGAGCCGCACAACAGACACGGTGGTAGTACCCCACGGTCACACCTCTTCTCACATAGCACTATGATATTTCCCAGGCCAATCCATAACCTTATTCTTATTCAAGAACCCAGTTCTTAGCCTGTCCCAAACATTAAATGTACCTTCAAAGGGACAAAGATCTGCAAACACAGGTGACGGCTGAAGCTATGTGTAGGTGGCCTGCAGACAAACAGTGTTTTGAAATTTGAGTAAAACCCGCTAAGTGATTAATCTGAAGGGCAAAACATGCATTTGGATGTGAAATGCCTAAGTTTCACTATCTATAATCACAACTCGTTAATTTACAAGTTTTAAAGACTAAGAAAATAAAATTTTACTGAGTCAATACAAAAAAAAAAAAAACTACCCATTATACTTTAAACAACTAACCCGAGCTGAACCCTTTAAGAAAACGAATTGGAGATAGAGAAGTAAATACAGAAAGAAGAAATGAGAAAAAAAAAAAAAGGGCAAGGAAAGAAAATGCCATGAACAAGCAAAAGAGGAGGTACGAATCAAGAAGCAGACTAAGAGAGTTCGAGAGGGACGCTCTAAAAAAGGAGTAAGGGTGCAGGAGTTTCAGAAGAAGCTAGCAAATTTTTTATCACAGTCTGTAGTTCACTTGAGCCACAGGCTTCAGATTACTATCACCTCCTATTAGCTCCCACTGAAAAACTAATTAGCTAGTTAGCTCTTTATCTTTCAAACCTCCATCCTACAAACGGAATGAAATGACCAGGAAGGTAAGGCGTTACCAAGACTCTGGGATTCAATTCACAAAACACCTCCCACCCATCTCCTTCCTGCCACAGTCCTAGGAGTGTCAAGGGGTTTGTACAGCAGAGGACACAAACAGCCTACACGGCCAAGTCCAGTCTGTACACCTGATAAACAGTGAATGTTCTAAACTGTTGCATAAGATGTCAACACTTAAAAATTGGGAGACTTCATATAAAAATTCTGGTTTTCAGAAAAAAACAAAAACAAAACAAAGCAAGCAAGCACTGAGTGAAGCAGTGCGTGCGTGCGCGCGCACACACACACGCACACACACACACACACAGGCCTGCATCCCCATGTGAGAGGGCTGGTCCGCGGTGGTAATGGCTGTCCTCTTCAGATGGGGCACGTGCTCTCTTCTGCCACAGCTTTGTCTGCAACTAGACCTCCTCAGCCTACACTGTCCACATGCCCCTGCCCCAGGTGTCTGGCCTCGTGGCTCCTGATGGAGGTGACCCATCCCACAAGCAAGCCTAGCAGCTCCCGCTGACCTCCACATGCACCACACACCACCATCCTCTCCCGGGTCCCCGCCCTGGAACACTGACCTCACCCAGAGCTGCTTCCTTTCCGTTATATTCAACTCCAGTATTCCAGATCTGGCCACGACCTCTCCCATGGCTTCATTTCCACTATTTTCTCTCTGACCATCCACCCCTTGCTTAAAAATCCTTCTTTCTCTGCCTACGCAGCATCCCAAATACCTTTTCCATCACAAACATCAGTGGCCTCACTCCTCCTATCCTGCCACCCCTCTTCTGCAGGTGCAACAGGCACCTACAATCTACTTTTCCCAATCCTGGGCTGGTAGAGTTGAGCACTCCGGAGGGGGAAGAAAAAAAAAAAAAACACAAATCACGAAGGCTCCTGGCACCGCCAGAAATTCTCGCCAATCCTAGGAATGCCCATTAGCCCCCTCTCCTGCTTCACCGCCCACAGGCACCCCCTGCTCAATGCCCATCTCTCTCGCCCAGCCACTGCCCTATCTCGTCCTTCTCTGAGGAAACAAAAGCCACCAGACTCGATCTTTCATTTATCCACATGCATCCTTTCCCTCATTCCTCAAATCCTGTAGGGGGTACCAGTCACTCAAGCTGAAAACTCAACTGTTAGCCTTGACCCCTGCAACCATCAGACTCTCCATTTCCAATTCGGTCAGTCACCAAGTCCTGCTCCTGTTTGCCTCCAAAGTATTCTCCCGGAATCCAGCCTTGTTCCCCTCAAAGTCATCCACTGTCTGCTACCAGGCTGAGCTCTCCAAAGTCAAGTCTGACAAGACACTCCTGGGCTTCAAAAATAAAGGAAAAGCTCCCTCACCTGGCATTCAGAGCCACCCACGCGATGGGGCTGCTGCCTGCCCCCTGACGCCCTTCACCCCACACCTCCCACAACACTTGGCTGTGTTGTATCCCCTGCCCTCCACCACCAGGAAAATTTAGCCACCAGCTCCACAACCAGGCCTTCATCATAATCTGCTTGGGTGCCTGATGCCATCACTAAACCCCAACACCAAAGGCAGGGACTGGCCTTCATGTTTGCATCCCCGGAGCCTAACAGCACAGTGGGCTTTCAATGCACGTTGGCTGCATGAAGATCTCAAGGCCACTACCTGACCAGATCTGCCAAATTTGCATCTCACACGAAAAAATCAGCCTTTGGAGTCTGGAAGACCTGGGCTTAACCACAGCCAGGTTGTTTCCCACAGGAGTGACCGTCGGCACGGGTGTGGCCTCAGTTTCCTCACCTGTAAAACAGGACTTTAAAAAAAAAACCCATATAAGGCTGACCCAAAGGTGGAACAAATTCTGTGTAAGTGCCTAGGAGTGCAGCTGGAATACCGTGGGCAGTCAGCAAAGAGCTGCTATTTGCACTTTCAAAAGTGCAACTGAGGTTTCGGTGCACACTTCCAAGGCGAGGGCAGGTTACCCAGCACATGCAGGGTGTGGGCAGCGCAGCCCGGGGCTCCAGAAACACTTCCTGCCTCTTGGCCGTTCTGCTCCTCATTAACACCTCCACTCAGAGGCAAGGGGGAGAGGACCTGTCCTTCTGTCAACATGACTAATGATGTGTTATCTCTCTGTGCTCCTGTTGACCCTCTGCCAACAGGACGTGCTGACTCAGCGCCCCCACCACCTCGCTCGCAGGTGGATAGCCAGCGGACGGGACACACTCGTTGGCCTGCGCTGCAGTCTGCGGCCGCTCCGGGGTCCTCAGGGGACGCCGCGTTCGGACCAAACCAGACGAGGCCGCGCCACTGGCGAGGAAGGGAGCGGCTCACTGCACTGAAGAACGCACTACACCGAGGCACTAGAAGGGAGCAGTTAGACACCTAAGGAATGTCTGAGGATGTATGGACCTAAACGACACTGTAAAAAACAAAACAAAACAACAACAACAAAAAAATTTTTTTTTCAATGCAACAGACATTTTTGCAGCATTTCTTTTGACTAAGGCACCGTATTCCCAAATGTCTGGGACGGAGACGCATAAAATCAGTCCCGGATGACAAGCTGAGGGGAATATACAGATGCACGACGAAGCCCAATCCTGACAAAGAGCCTGAGAGAAGTGAACTGTGAACAGGTCAGGGGAGCACAGAGAGGCAGATGTGACTGTAGAGCTGGGCAGACTTCATGGAGGTGGCAGCATGTACACTGAAGAGTGCTCCGAGCAGAGCACTGACAAAGGCACGGAGATCGGGAAAACCTGAGACCACGCAGTCACAGAAATTTAACACTTAAAAAGTACATGAGAAAGTACCAGGAAGTACTTAGGACATACATTAGCATTTAACAATTTAGAAAACAAGCCTATCCAGTAATTTAATCTTTATAATATCCTATTTACTTCTGGTTTTCTCTCATGGAATTTCACACATAGTGAGAATAAAATCTAGGGAAAATGTCTACATGTACAAGCTCTCTTTTTTCTTCTTTTTTAAGAATACTTTGAAACAGAAATCCCTCCTACAAGAGACTTTTCCTGAGCAGATGGTCCCTGTGTTTTTGGCAGAATGGGGTTAAACCAGAGAGAGACATAACGATCCACTACTCGCTGGCAGGAAACAGGGTATCTGCAACAGTCAGCCAGGCTCCTGCCGTCTGTCTCCCCTGCCTTCCTCCTGCAGTAGGCACTGCACCTCACACCCAGCCCCAGACCTCAGATGCTACTCCTTGCCTACCTGTGTCCCACTTAGCGAGGAAAAATAAACAACAATGACAACAGACGAGGGTAGGGCCCGTGACTCTGTGTAGGCCTCTCCTGGAGCTGCCACCCTGTGAGGGGTTGCGGCAGGACAGAGGCCCAGCTAGTCCCACCAAAGCCACACCAGACCCCTGCACCGCCAACCTGCTAAACCAACCCCACCATCACCTTCCTCCGGGCCTCCTTGTAGGTGAGGTGGCGACGGGCCTATTTAGGGCCTTTTAGGCTGCAAAGCTTGTTATTTGCAGTCAAGAGTATTCCAGATACACTCCTCTGTTTCTCCAGGGCTGACCCTCAGGAGAAACCACCAGGGAACTGAAACCACAGAAGATCCCTGACACTCCTCTTGAGCCAGATTTACTTGGGATCTAAACCTGAATCTTGAAATAAAACATTGAGAATACATATATTTTAAAAAGGCTTTAGAAACTACACCTCATCAGCAATAACACTCTACTACATTTACCTTACAAAAAATACGTATTTTATATATAGATAGATTATAGATTTTATATATATTATAGATTATATTTATATAGATTATAGATTTTATATAGAGATTATAAATTAGGTATATAATTTGATCTATAATCTATATATATAACATAGATTATATGAATTTTCTTTTTCAGTGGTTAGTTACAAAGGAGAGGCAGGGATGGGTTAGGTTGAAGAGTTGGGGTGAGATTAGCTTCTTTCTCCTCCTGGCCTCCACAGAACTCAGTGAATCACTAGCTAGCAGAGATGCAGGGCATACATAACACCATCCCCCCACCTCTTCTTGCCATTCTAGAATGAAGTTACCAAGAATCAAGGTGTATAAATAACTGTGACATGCTATGCTCTAAGGTAAGTCTATTGTAAAGCACATATTTTCTGTTAACTTAATCTCAATGGCATCCATTTTCAACAGTATTGGAATATGTGCAGTTCCAAAAGGTACATTAGAACCTCTTGATAATATTAACCTTTAAAGTCAAGACCAAGGGGAGCCTGGGTGGCTCAGTCGTTAAGCATCTGCCTTCGGCTCAGGTCATGATCCCAGGGTCCTGGGATGGAGCCCCACATCGGGCTCCCTGCTCGGCGGGAAGCCTGCTTCTCCCTCTCCCACTCCCCCTCCTTGGGTTCCCTCTCTCGCTGTGTCTCTCTCTGTCAAGTAAATAAATAAAATCTTTAAAAAAAAAAAGGTCAAGACCAAGAACTGCCTCATAAGCGAATCACTTGAGATCATGCTTTGAAAACAGAGACCAATAGCGTAACAGTTGAATAATTATGAGCAGAATTATAATGTGGGCACCGCTATGATAAAACCAGTGCTCATTATGTTCAGTGAGACCCATCGGTTTTCCAGATGGATGTGCTTTTCCTTCAAGAGTTTGTAAGGATACAGCTGTAAGTTACTTGCTGAAGGAAAGAAATCCAGCACCAAAGAATGGGGGCCACTAATCTTCTTTTAAAGATTATGCTTGAGTGAGCGCATTAATATTTGGTGACCTGATTCTTAAAATGATATTTCAGCTCAGTGCTTTTTCTTAACGAGGCAAAAATAACTCAGGCGTCATGGGTGTCTCTCTACTCCCTTTCACAGAACAGACACAACTCCTGGCCCATGGGGTGGCTCTTTGTGCAGATGACATGGTGGCCCCATATTTAACCTTAAGGAAGGAAGACACAGTGGTTAGGAATAATGGCTCTCAAACCAGACTGCATTAGCTTGACCCCTGGCTCTGCTGCAGTATTACTAGCTGTGTGATCTTAGCAAGCTAATTCATCTGTGTCCCAGTGTCCTCAACAGCAAAACAAAGCTATTTATGTAAAATGAAGTAATGTTTATGAGGATTAAATGAGTTAATCACGGGAAGTTATTTAGAACAATTCAAGGCACACTGCTCAAAAAAAGGTGCGCTGTCTTTATTATAATTATCATTACCCGGACTTCCTCTCCTAAGTTCTAGGTCTCATAAAAACTCCTGACGTGTCCCAATTCAAATACTTACCAGTTCCTACTTCCTATGCTGCTACATTCCCTTTCCCAGGCCTCCCTAACAGAGTAAATGGCTCTGCCATTCCCCAGTTGACAAAACCAAAACCCTGCATCCAACACATCAGCAAGTCTTCTTGACTTGGCCCCCCAAGACATAGCTCATTCCTCACTGCTACCACCCTGGTCCAAGTCACCATCAGCTCTTCTCTAGAACCTTTCAATAAAAAGCCTCCTGTCCCAGTCTCCCCACTTCTCTGAACTCTTCCTCCCTGCAGTCTCTAACCAGCAGGCAGAAGGAACTTTCTAAAGCATAAGTCAGCTATCCTATGGGTTTATGATCTGCCATACTTCAACTGACAAAAAAATAATAATGATGATAATAATCCAAACTCCTCAGCAGGGTCTCAGAGCCCCTCCATATAAGAACCCCAACAACATGTTCACCTTCATTTTCTACTCCCTTCCCTGTCATACTGTCTTCCTGCCTCACTGGCCCTCTTGCTGCCCACAAAATCGCCAAGCTAATACCCGAGTCTTTGCAAGGACCTCTGGCGTATTCACAGCAATGCAAAGGTCACCTCCTTAGAGAGGCCTCCTCCCTCCTATTGCTCCCTACCCCCAGTTCCCTGTTTTGTTTTCTTTACAGTTTTTATCATTATCTGAGATTCTTACTTACTTTTCCACTTACTGGCTGTCTCCCTTACCTGGAATGGAAGCTTATAAGAATAAGGCAAGATACCTATCTTACTAGATAGAACAATGCCTAAAGCACTGCCGACACTCAGTAAATCTGTGCAGTGAATAGGGGAAAGAGGGAGGGTGTGTCAGGATCCAGCAGAGATCCACCCCGGTGCCCATTCCTGAATGGAGCTGCCTGGGAAGCCAGATACCAATATCTGGTAGAAAGCTGCCACCTTTTATCCTATGCACACTCCCTGAAAGCCACCTCAGTCTGATATTAATCCATCCAAAGAACCCATATTCTTCTTCTTCTTCTTTTTCTTTTTTTTTTTTTTTTAAGTGGGGAGAGGATTTAGAAGCAGGTTTGGAGCTAAACTACACTTGGGTGTGGAGCCCAATGCGGGGCTTGAACTCAAAACCCTGAGATCAACACCTGAGCAGAAACCAAGAATCAGACACTTAATCGACTGAGCCACCCAGGCACCGCCAAAGAACTCATATTCTCAATCATCAGTCCCCAAACTAAGTCTGCCTAAATACAGTCACTCAGGTACTCAAATCAATGCAAAGTTTCAAACAACCACCTCTGAACTGCTTCAGTTCATTTGATAAAAGACACAAAAAGTCCCAGCCTTGTTGCCCATTTTACTTCACTTCTAAAAGCTGGGGAAATGCAACTGATATGGAGAAACATGTCAGTGTTCAAAGGTTGTTGGAGGTGGGGGCATGAGAGCATGTGGGGGAGGTTGGGGGGTTGGGTCTACAGGGGTGGGGTGTAGGTATGTGGGGAGGGTGTGGGTCTGTGGGAGGGTGTGGGTCTGTGGAGAGGGTATGGGTCTGTGGGGAGGGTGTGAGTATGGGGAGGCTGTGGGTATGTCAGGGGAGGGGTAATGTTGGGAGGGGGTATGGCTATGGGGGGGGCTGTGTTTTAACCAGAGAAAATCTGCTGATCTTTTTCCCTTAATTGGTTCAGGGAATAAACAGCTGACCACAGGCGTGTATTTGGAACAGCTTCTCCTTATCATCAAATCCTTGATTATAATTATTAAGCCTAGACTTGTGGTTCTACTAAACCCCACTAAGCAACCTCACAGAGTATGTGCACAACTGTGGGATCACTCTCCTAAGGTTAGCACTGTGGCATCAAGTCATAAAATTTCATAAAATTAGCATTCAAGGAGATCAGAACTCAAAGGGACCCTGAACATCACTGACACCATCCCTTCATCACGCAGATAAGGAAACCGAGGCTCACAGGATTATGTGATTTGCCCAAGGTCACAATGCTAGTGTCGTTTAGAGCAAGGACAAAAATCAGGGCTGATTACCAGGACAGTGCTGATCTCACTCCATCATGACACTACCATCCATGCAAAGACTGAAGAAAGCCCCGCTCTTCTTGGAATAATCGTCAAGCTCTCACCTAGAGGTCTAGTCCAAACCCGCTTCTAAATCCACTCCCCAAAAGGGCTGAAAACTTCCCCAAGAATGCTGCTCAAATATGTATTAAATGTCTGCTCTGTGCCAACCACCCAATTAGGCAGCAGGAATGCAAAGAAGAAAAATTGTGTAGCTTTAAGAAACTCACGTTGATGGGAGGCAGAGGAAAGAACAAAGAGGTAAGAATAATGACACAGGTGTCCCCAGAGACCAGAGAGGAGGTAAGGAAGGCTTCCTGGAGGAATGTTATCTCCCTAACTGTATCCCATGGGATGAAGAGCAATGAGCCAGGCAAAGAAGTAGAGAAAGAGTAACTCACGGTACACAGAGTAATAAAAAAATGAAGACTCAGAAGCATGAAATGATATGTTGGTAACCAAGGGCAGCTAACTCTTGCTGAAACACAAGCCAGAAAGTTCAAGTTGGAAAGAGATGGGAGATAAGAGAACAAAAACATTGCCAGGTTGTATCCCACAGGTGTGAGAAGCCACTGCAGCAGGAAGTCATTCATCACATTTTTGTTTTAGAAAGATCACTCGCTCAGCCAAGTACTGAGAAAGGATTTGAAGGAGAAAAGGCTGAAGGAGTTTGAGCCTCTGGGAGACTCAGCACACCAATTTAGCAGCCATGCTTCCTGTCCTCCAACATGCTTCGTATCCTCTTGGCCCCTGCTCCAGAAACAGAACCGAGGCAACCCAGAGGGAGGGTCTCTGCCCCACAGCTCAACGTTGTGTTGCCTCACAAAAGCCCCCTGTCTGATTTTTCCAAAGAAGACATCCAAATGGCCAACAGACACTTCAAAAAGTGCTCAGCATCGCCCGGCATCAGGGAAATCCAAATCAAAACCTCCATGAGATACCACCTCACACCAGTCAGAATGGCTAAAATTAACAAGTCAGGAAACCACAGATGTTGGCGGGGATGCGGAGAAAGGGGAACCCTCCTACACTGTTGGTGGGAATGCAAGCTGGTGCAGCCACTCTGGAAAACAGTATGGAGGTTCCTCAAAAAGTTGAAAATAGAGGTGCCCTACAACCCAGCAATTGCACTACTGGGTATTTACCCCAAAGATACAAATGTAGTGATCTGAAGAGGTACATGCACCCCGATGTTTATAGCAGCAATGTCCACAATAGCCAAACTGTGGAAAGAGCCAAGATGTCCATCGACAGATGAATGGATAAAGAAGATGTGGTATATATATAAAATGGAGTATTATGCAGCCACCAAAAGGAATGAGATCTTGCCATTTGCAATGACGTGGATGAAACTGGAGGGTATTATGCTGACTGAAGTGAGTCAGAGAAAGACATGTATCATATGATCTCACTGATATGAGGAATTCTTTTTTTTTTTTT
>NC_138376.1:41105424-41114190 GCF_054177405.1 Leptonychotes weddellii | reverse complement strand
ATAAATAAATAAATAAATAAATAAATAAATAAGCCCCCTGTCTGCAATACCTGCCCAGCTTTCCCAGCCCATCTGAACCTACCTTCAGTGAAAACCAGAGTCCTGCTTTTCTGATGCCCCAATGAGCCTCCTGCAAGGGTCCACAGCAACTCTTGGTTTACTGACCCATGTGTCTCTGAGCCACATTAGGAATTCCATGATCCTAAACTTTTCTCCCCAACTAAGAAGTGTTGACTACTTGGAGGCAAGACCTAAGTCTTCCAAAGCCCTGGAAAAAATATCTGATTAACTGACTAAAGCCCACTTGAGAGCTTTTCCAGCCTATAGGAAAAGAGTCACAGTCAAAAAAAAGGGAGCAGAGATGACAGAACCAGTCTCTAGGCCCCTAGAAAATCCACAGTCTAGAGTTGGAGATGTACAGTCTATATTTTCATTTTGCTCTGACATATCACTTGACCTCTCCAGATTTTCATTTCCTTAGCTGTGTAAAGTGGGTAGGTTTCTATCATCTCTAGTAAAGCCTTCATTCCACCATTACTAAAAACAAATCTTTGGGGGGGGGGGGTGCCTGGGTGGCTCAGTCAGTTAAGCATCTGCCTTCGGTTCAGGTCATGATCCCAGAGTCCTGGGATCGAGTCCCCCATTGGGCTCCCTGCTCAGTGGGGGGAGTCTGCCTCTCCCTCTGCCCCTTACCCCACTCTCGTGCTCTCTCTCTCACACACTCTCTCTCAAATAAAATCTTAAAAAAAAAGAAATCTTGGTAATCTAGCATCATCTAGTAAAATTTGTAGTGTATACCCTTTCATCCAAAAATTATTAAAGAAATATTTGCACAGGAGTACAAAGTAATATGTACGAGAACATTTAATCCATCATGGTTCATCACTGCAAAAAATTAGAAACAATTTAAATGTCCAGCAATAGGAGAAAGGTTAAACCAATCAATCGTGGTATATCCAATTCAGTGAAATACTACAACACCAGAATCAATGCTAAAATACATTTATTGGTACTGATATGGAAGATGTCCAAGACAGTATTAAGTAAAAAAGCAGGCAGCAAAGCAATTTATGTAGTAAGTTGTTTTTGTTCTAACAATAATAAATATATGGTGGTGTAAGAATACATTCTAAAATTGTTAATGGCTGGCATCACTTCAAAGGAAGCAAGGAAAATGTCACTTTTATTCTTTGAATTCTTTTAAGCATCCAACCCATATTACTCCTTTAATGAGATAAAAACACACACATCATGGTCCCAAGTCAGGCCAGTTGCACCTAATAGCATGAGCTCAGAGGTCTCAGCATCTTCCGAATCAAGTGAAGCAGCTGGAGCCCACGGCACATACTCAGAGGTTCAGAAGCCACTTTCTGGCCTTTGCACAAGCTCTTCTGACTCGAGCTCCTAGTTTCCACCACAAGTCAGCCGAGAGCCCCTCCTGATGACTTCCCAAGAAGCGGGTGTAGACTGTGGAAAGAAAGGTGACTAGAGTGGCCAGGGTAGACAGAGCCCTCTCCATCTGGCCACACTACCCAGGAATCAGTATGGAACATGCTGTAATTAGGTATAACACCTCCTTCCACCCACCACATGACAAATCCATTCCTTGTGGTTCTTGGAAACTGAAATACCAAATTTCTTCCAACTGAGTCAAATTCTCTGGACTCTAGAGTTACAGCCTAGATAAGGAAACTCTTCAAAATAATAATGAGCAAAAAATATATTTTTTTAAACATTTCATCTTCTAGGAGTCCAAAGTATTTTACACTAGACACACATTAGATCTTCCAAAATACCACATGCAATAGTAAATTACCATTCCTGTCCACTAAATAATACCTAAGAGAAAGTAAATGGACATCCAGAAGTTTCTCCTATGCATTTACTAAGATCTGACCCATGATCTCATCATCCCTCATAACTATCAGATGAAGTAGAGGACAAACATTTCTAGCCCTATGTTCTGGGTAGAGTCCTAAAATAGGCAAACTTTCCCTTAGACTTCTGCGAACAAAGAGAAAAGCCTGTAGCACTCACTATATCCTCACCTAAAAGAATCCAATGCCTGTTTGTTCCATGGCACAGCAAGATCATGGTTGAGATTTTTGTCATCGTTGCTAAAAAATGTTTACCTTACTATTTCTGACCCGCTTGTGTAAATATCAACTATACTCTACCCCTAGAATGTCAAGTGGGTGGTATAGAGTCCTTTTTAAGGAAATCCCAAGTACCTACTTATTACGGTACAGAAATTACAAATTCTGGCACTGAGGATAATGCACTGGGAAGCTGGGAGGAAGGCTCGAGGTTCCCCCTTTTTCACGAAGAGGGGAGAAGGAACTGTGGAAACAAGCTTATTTTGCTATTTTACCAGTGTGCCTCAACTACAGTCTAAAAATTCTCCTAGTCTTTCAAAGCATCAGCAGATGATGATGAAACTAACATTCATGGTACAGTAAACACATAGTACACCTTCACATTACTCAAAAAAATAAAACCCACAGGCTTGCCAGTTTTTATAAACTTGATGACATTTATCTGAAACCCAAAAATAACAATCTCTTGCCATCCAGAGCACATCTGGCTGTTCTTCTTTCCCCCGAGCCAATGCCTACATATAATGCTTGCCATGTCGTAGCAAGCAATTCGCAAGCTGAATGCAGACACACACCACAATCGAGGAAAATGTGGAGGTAAATGCTTCTTAGTGTTTCACAAGTATTAAAGTGCTTCACCCACCGCACTATTAGAAGGTGGCCCAGCGGAAAGAGCACTGGACCCAAGGCAGGAAATGCCCAGTGTGAACATCGTGGACAAAGTCGTCTCCCCTCTTCATCCCCACAGGTGCTCTATCATTTTCTCTGGCCTAGACCACCACAATAAGCTCCTGACTAGTCTCCCTGACTCTGTACTCTGCCCTGGAATTACTTTCTAAAACAAAGATCTAACTGTACTGCATCTCTGCTTACACACCGTCCATGGGCCTCCTCCCTACAGGACAGAATGCGTCTCCTTAGCAAAACTGTCAAGAGCCTTTTGTGATCTGGCCCCAGGCTCCTCTCCAGTTACTCCCTACCACTCAGGTGCCACGCTTTCTAGCCTCCTGGAAGTTTCTCAACAGCTGACATGCTTTTTCCTTCCTTCCAGTCTAGCGTGAATGTCACCACCTCTAAAGCCTTCCCTCAGCTCCTCAGAGAGTGTGAGGCTCCTCAAGACTGCCAAGAGCTTTCTGCACAGGCTCCCTCCTAAGCATCGACACACTGCCAGGCCTCCTTGCTCCCAGGTGGGCTCCCAGGTGGTAAATGCACACATGGAGCTGGAGTCAAATGCCAGCTCCGGAACTGACCTTGACCAACTTCCCTAAAGAAGATTCTTAAATAATTTTCTTAAATAAGTCTCAATTCCTGCATTTGCAAAACTGAAATTATAATGGCTAAAGTGTGCTGTTATTCAATTAAGATAAATAACTTCATGTAGAGTACCTAATACAATGTCTGGAGCTCAGTGAAATCTCAATAAGTGGTGGCTAATATTCTACTTAATAGGTACCAGCTACTCACTCAATGTTTCTTAATCAGAGAGATTCTACCCTCCAAATTATAACTTCTCTAGGTCTCAGTTTCCTTACCTACAAAAGGAGGGGGAGAATTGAGGGCAGGCGAGAAGTAGAAGGGGGGTTGGACAAACACATAAGAGAATCACAAACAACTGGGCTCCTGGGTGGCTCAGTCTGTTAAGTGGTTCAGTGTCTGCCTTCAGCTCAGGTTATGATCCCAGACTCCTGGGATAGAGCTCTCCCCCTCCAAAATTGGGCTTCCTGCTCAGCGGGGAGTCTGCTTCTCCCTCTCCCTTTGCCCCTCCCCCTGCTTGTGCTCGCCTGCCTGCGTGCTGTCAAATAAATAAAATCTTTTATTTAAAAAAAGAGAGAGAAAATCACAAACAACTAAGCGCTGAACTGTGTAACAGGATATCTGAGAAATGAGAACGGCTTCTTTACCTGGACAAATATGTGGATCATCACTTTTAGGGGAAAGCCCTCTCCTGGGCTCCGTTCTTCTTAAGCTTTGACTTGTTATTTTTATAATAATGTTATTTAACTATGTCTAAATATAAAACTAGGTATGTCCTCCCTGTGCTTTAGCTCTTACAAAGTAGCAGGTGAACCAAGGTAAAAATCTGACAAAAATCAACAAGAAAGAACTCAACATTAATCTAACATGACAGAGGACGACGATGCAATTCTGCAGTCATCCCATGGCTGTGCACAACGGTACAGCACTACCTCGGAGCGGGTTCCTCGCAGTTCTGCCCGCCTATGCCACCATGGGCTCCGTGACCCCTTCAGCTCCCCATCAGTCTTCTCTAACAAATGGCCATGAAACCTTTGTTCATGGAACTTCCAGTGATCATCTGACCCAAACACATGATTTCTGCAATAAGCCCACATCTTTTCTTTCCCCCTTGGCTAGAGACAATTAAGGGAGTGCTCAAACACAGATTATGGCACTACTAAAACCTTATGGCTCTACTCATTTGTGACTTCACCTAGATATATGGAGTCTATGATTTTTTTTAATTATTATTGAAAAGAACATTAAAGTTCTCATTCTGGTTTTAAAAAACCATTTACGAACTCCCAGGAAAATGTCTTCCAATTCCAGGTTAAGAAACATTGTTTTATTTTTTAAAAAGTGTCTTGCCACAGTATCTACAAAGATCTTAGACATCTTCTATCTGACTGTAAGTGCTCTGCATGCATTATCTCTTTAGTCCCCAGAATAACCCTAAAAAGCAGGTACTAAAATAATAAGTGAGGAAATCAAGGCTTGAAGAAAGCATCCAGGTGACGGAGCAGCATTTGAGCTATCTTATTCCAGCACCCCTGGTCTCTGCTCCTTCAAGACAAGCCCAAAGAGCCTTGGTCCATGGACTTGTGGGCTGGGAAGAATGGCTGTCCCACCCATCAGAAATTGAACTGCAGGAAACAGACATAAATTGAAACATGGTAAATTTAAGACAAAAGGGTCTTGGATTCCAAGTGGGAATGGCTATCCTCTTAACAGATCACAGTTGGAGATGTTGAAGTCATAGTGAGAAATTATGTTTACAATGCATAAAAATTATTTCAAAAAGAGAAGACAGTCAAAGGTGCCCAGCACAGAGGAGATGGAGAACAAAGACTGGTAAGATAAGACTACTGAATTCAGAATGACTTTATGCCATGACTAGTTTCAATAGATTGGTATACAGATGTGAGACTGTAGGAAGGAGGATCACAATGGCTGAGAAACAGGGACAGACTATACATGACATCACCTGGGAAGACTCATTCATGCAACAAGCATGTGAGTGCCCACTATATACCAGATACTGTCCTAGGTTCATCCATGAACAAAAACATCCCTGTCCTCATGGAGCTGATGTTCTAGTTGGGGAGACAAAGAACAAGTAAGCAAGTTTATAGTCTAGAGTTAGGTAGTAATAGTGCTCTAAGGGCTGGGAAAAATTTAAGCAGGATATGAGAAAGAATGCTAGAAGGGGGTAGATATTTGAGATAATGTCATCTGGCTATCATCAAAAGGTCAACTGAATCCTAATTAAGAGTAGGTGACAAGATGAAGCTCAGTTTTATAAGTTGCCCGGACTCAACAGCATTCATTCAAAATATTTGCTGCCCATTAGACTAGGCTCTGTATTGGAGCCAGAGAGATCACAGTAAAACACACATATGTGAAGGTATTCAACAATCCATGCACCTTGCGGGAGAAACTGACGGTGTCAGAAACACTGAGAAGGTACAGAGTGGGGTAGAGGATCTTGGAGAAGACAAAACAGCTCCACCATATCAATGACCTTTAACTTCTGAAGTGGTTTCCAACTTGAAGCAACCAGAGACTGTGCATCTAACCAGCTAGACAGTCGTGAAAAAAAATTACTCCCAACTTGAATATTCTGACTATATTAGAAAAGGATAGATGTCAGAGTAGTGGTATGCTTAAGGTAAGAGAAACAAGCAGAGGAGGAAGATTTATATCAGAATTGGCTAAATTCATTCAACAGATAAAAGCTATTTACTGAGCAGGACCTATTGGGTGCCAGGCTCAGTGCTCACTCATAAGTATGAGCAAAAACATGCCAGCATCTCAAGGTTAGAGTCAGATTGTCTCTGTTAATACACATGCCAAAGGGATGGAGCCGGGAGGAAGTGGGAAGGAGAAGGGGGATGGGAAGGGATGGTGAGACTATCATCTATCTGGGGTCTGGCTAATGATGAATGTTCCGAGCCCTCCCTGCAGACAGCAGCATTGAGAGGCTATCACAAGGTGGACAATCTGCTGAGGGCGGGGAGGCAGGTTCGGCAAAAGGTTAGGTTAGGTAAGTAACCATCAAGCTAACTGCTATGTCCCCTCCACCCCACACTCACCACTTCTGTTTTAAAGTCATCTGTGTCCCCACAAAGCTGTGAATAGCTCCTAAGAATCATACCTTCTTTAATCTCTATATTCCTACCAACAATAAATAATGAAGGGTCAATAACTGCTTGATAGAGGCCAGGCTTCATGATGTGAGTAAAACAGGAGGGGACTAAATAACAGGTTTTAATGGATGTGAGAAGCTGAATAGGCCAGATTCCTGCTAGGTGTCCAGAGCTGCTGAATAAGGGGGCGACCAGTGACTGCATCTAACCAGATGGACAGCCTTGAAAAAGTCACTTCAAGTTCGAGTTTCAATTTGCAAAACGAGGAAGTTGGAGCAAGTCAGAGGTTACAAACCTTTTCATCATCCTGAAGCCCGGATACTGTATCTTTGCTGTTGGGGTACGGGGTGCAGTCTTCCCCCCTCCCTTGTCTGTGCTTCCAAACAAATTACAGAGAACAGATAGCCAGCATGACCACCACCACAGGGACCTTGGGGGTCTGTCAGCAAAAGAGGCCTCCAGGTGATAGGGAAGGTAAAGAGATAGAGGTTGGAGGAGGGGGCAGGGAGAGCAGTGAACAGGGCTCATGTGTAACACAGACCTTAGAGGTGAAACTAGCAGCCCAAGGAAAGACTGTACCTTTGAATGAAATATCTGTGCTTTCAAGGTGGTTGTTCATGTCTGGCTTATACACATCCCGGCACCCAGACACAATAAGTCATGAAGAAACAGGTTTTAAACAACCTAGAAGCCATAAAACTAATTTCAGAACTCTAAGAGCAGTAATTACCCATAAGCAAGACCACCTTTCGTCTCTGAAAAGCTTGTTTATTTACTGTATGTACAGAGTGCTATCAGACTATTTTGAGCTTCTGAGAAGTGTCCAGTTAGGATCAGTAAGAATACCTAACACTTCCAAAACCCATAATTTCCCCTTACCAAGCTGAATTCCCCAACATGACAGGAAAACCCACAAACTTTGCAGAAGGGAGTGAAAAGCCAATCCAGTCAAAGGAAATCTTCCAGTTCTACTAAAACAAATAAACAAACAAACAAAAATACCACAAGGAACACTGAAACATTTCTAGTTAAATAGCTTTTCACTCAATCTCTAATAACTTCATTCTGACACACTTGAAAAGTATTAAATAATATATTCTGTATTTCTGGCGATAGTAATGCCTAAAACTTATTCACAACTTAAGGCAGCAAGTGAGCTTATTTATGACTTTCAAGTCAAATTTAAGGAAGTTAAAGGCCAGACAAAGCCATGTGTTTGGAAATGCCTGCAAAATAATAAATGCCTGAGGGAATTGGATGGCTTTTCTGCTTCTAAGCTAAATAAAGCCTGGGGGGCTTTGCAAAGATCCTAGTGAGGATAATCTCCATGATTACACAGAGCAAACCATCCAATTCCACATGAACCAAGGAAAGTTAATCCAAGAAGAATAACACTTGAAATATTAAGAAAAACACACTGTTCTGCTTTTTAAAACACTCGGGCAGGTCATTTTAACAAGCCAGATCATTTGACTAGCGAGTGTTTCTGTGACAGTGTCTGGGCCTCGGTTAACTAAAGGACAAGAAAGATTGTCTGAGTTCCAACTCCAGGCCTCGGGTCCTCCCTCCAACTCCCAGCAATCTAGTCTCCCTACTTCCTGCACACCTTTGGATTACTGCACACCGACTTCCTGCACACCTTTGGATTTGTGATACCTTCCTCTTCGAGGGTTACTCAAGCTAAGTTCCCGGCGCAAGCTCGAAGGTTAAAAGTTCGCAGTCACAGACCCTCCATTAAAGCTCAATCAGCATCTATCGCTTAACAAGTTCAGCCTCAGCACACTGATTAATTTACGTAAACAACTCTGAAGAGGTAACGCATCACTGCAAGGGCAGAAGTCAGGAGCCTGAACGTACCCGCTCCGGGAGAGGCGGCTGCAAAACTGGCCCGTCAGGCACAGTCTCTGCTGACGTTCACAGCGGCTCCTTCCACGCAACAGGTCCACGCAGGCAGGGACCCAGCAGCGGGCACCTGGGCACCTGCCCACAGCTCCCAAGGCATAGCTCTCCTCCTGCCCGATCTCCTCCTACCCACCCCCAATTCTCCAATGGTCCCGGAGCCAAGACCGGACAGCCAAACTACAGCACTTGCAAGCACTGCCCACCCGCGATAAGGCCCAGGGCACATTCCTCGGAAGATGCCGAGATAGTGCGACTCTCCTGAGCGCTGCCCACCTCCTCCGGACCTGCCAGAGCCAACGGGGAAGTGCGCCCTGGCCAGTGATAGGGGAAGGCAGCGCAGGGAAAACTGCCCAGGGAGCGGATGCCACGCTCTGTCCTTTCACCCG
>NC_138376.1:41083393-41105324 GCF_054177405.1 Leptonychotes weddellii | reverse complement strand
TCAGTGGGACCTGCGGACCGGATCTGGAGGTGGAAGGGGGGTAGAGTGGGGAAGGCAGGAGACGGCGGGAGAGAGGAGGGGGAGAGGGCTGGCCAGGCTCGTCCGTGTTCTCCCGAATACGGCGCGCAGGTGAGGCCGGACACTCACCTCGGGCAGCTCGCGGAGCTGGTTGGCGTCCAGCAGCAGCTCCTCCAGGCTGCGGGCGTAGCGGTAAATCTCCTCGGGGACGTAGACCAGCGAGCAGTGGCGCTTGTCGATGGTCTCCACATGACGGTTGCACCGCCACAGGGGGATGCAGTGGAACATCGCCGTCCCCGCCGCCGGGTCCCGAGCCGAGCCGCGGAGACCCGGGCTCTGAGCCCGCTCCGCCCGGCGGCTCCGCTCCGCCCTCTGCCCACTCTGCACTCGTTGGCTCCCGTGCTCGCTAGTTCCTCGCGCGGGGGTTCGCGGTCCCAAGCGCTCGCAGGAACCTCGGGCGGGAGCCCCAGCCGCGTCCCAGCGCCCCCGCCCGCCAGCCGGTGCGCCTCCTCCCACCCTCCAGTCGCGCCGCCGCGGCCGCTAATTCCGCGCGGAGCTTCCTACTCGCGGCCGCCGCGCGACTGAGCATGCGCGCCAGTGGGCGCGCGCGAGGGCGTTTCCCGACCCGGGGGATGCTCCGCTCCGGGTTTTCCTGGAGGCCCGGAGCCAGAGAGGGTCGGAACCTGCGGGCGGGGCTCTCCCTATCCCCCTACTCAGGCTGGGACTCGGGAAGCGTCCGGCCCTCCGAGGAAGCCTGACTCCAATGGAGCTTGGGGTAAAGATGAAGCAGAGGAGAGGCGGCCTGAGGGGAGCAGAACAACTTTGATTTTTACTTAACTCGCTCTCGTCTCCTCGCTCCCCTTCCCCAAAACAACTTTCTCTTCCGGGGTCAGGCAGGACCGCCCCCGAAGCGTACCTTGCGCGCCATGGGCGCCCGGAGCTACGAGATTCGGTGTGATTTTTGAGGTTCCCCGGTTGCCAGCAACCCCAGAAATGAGCGGGCTGCCCTCAGCCCCGCACCGCGCCGGGGCCTCGACCGTGCCCTCTGGTCCGCGGGCACCGCCTGCAGGCTGTGTAACCTGGGCGCACATCTTCTGGATGTTTGTTTATTGTTTATACACTAATAGGAAGTCCCTCTCCCCATAACGTCAAAAGCAGAGGAGTCAGAATCTGTAAGGTTCTCATTGGCATGGATGCACCCCATCAGGAGCCCAAACGCAAAAACGAGGTAGCAAAGGTGAGTTTCTGAGCCTGTTCTAGTCCGGCCAGATGTTGGCTGGCTCCTGGCGACTATTTTGAGCTTGTGAGGAGGGAGGAGTGGGGGAGGTGGGGCACGTCGGCTGCGGGCTGCCAGGTGAGCATCCTCCAACCAGCTCCTGGGTTTCTGCACCAACACCCAGTATCTTGCAAAGGGAGATTGTAGCCCAAGAAGGAGTAGCTGGGGAGGACTCAGGAGGCTCACTACTGGACAATAAACGACCATTCATTCTCGCCCCTGATTCATTCCCAAGGACTAGGACCAGAACATCTGTTCTCCCCATCTCCAGAAAACCATCTGGTTCCTTTACATAGGGCTGCCGACCAGATCAAAGTCAGTCACATTGATGGATTGTCTTTTGGGTCCCACTCTGACTCCCCTACCAGCTGCCCCCTAGTCCTCACACCCTTCTCTTCAAGATTCCACCTGTGGCCTCTGCCAGACACAACCGGGCTCTCCCGACCCAAGTTGCCAAAGCTAAAAGCTGGAGCCACCCAATCCACTTTTCTGCAGAAGACTGAAAGCTGAGCATGCTCAGTGACCAAGGGAATTTTTTATCTGAAACTAGTTTATACAAGGCATACATGTCTACACAGACTTCCAGTTCCAACTGTGTGCAGGATAGTTTCCCACGGGGTTAGTGAGGAGGAGGACACTTCATCATTTCAACTCTAGGAGGAGGACTCCTTTCTTCCCAATCAGTGAGGATGGATCTGAGTATCACTTTGGTTTTGAGCCCAGAATTATCACCTTAACTTTCTAATTCCAGTCATCCTTAAATTCCACTGCCAAACCCACTCCACTCTCTCTTTTGTTTGTCCTGGTGTGATTTCTACATTCTCAGGGAAGAAAGGCCACCTCAACTTTGGACCTTAACCACTCTTCCATTATTCTCACATTCCAGAAACCCATTTTGTGCCACTTTCAGTGGAAAACTGTGGTTTCTGACTGAGAGACTGAGTCTGGAATGTAAGCAAGTCATAGACTTGTCTTTGCAAGTTTTCTAATTGCTTTAAAAAAAACAACAAAAATAAGAAAGGCCTGGCTCCTTCATCCTAATCTTCTTTGACTTCCAGAGATTACCACACTAGGTTATTAATAAGCACCAAATATGTTTTAAAGATACGGCTGGTCTCTTAAAAAATTCAGACCTCAATTAGTATTCCCCGTGTGTCTCTCTATGACACTTACACTTGCGTTATGATTATTTTTGTATGACCTTAATCCCAAGGAGATAGTGACGTCTTGGACAAGTACTGTCTCATTCATAGATCTCTATAATGACCACAGTGCGACACGCACATTAAATAATTGGCAAACTTCTGTTAACTCTGCGAAATCAGGGGCAGAATTCTTGACAATTTTGTTGCCAAGGATCTACCTAGAATTCGTCTTTTTTTTTTTTAATCCACTGACCATAACACACCTAATCTGCTTTGAAATTCCCCAGCTTTGGGGCTCTCAGAAGATGCTACTGTTAGGCCTGCCTCTTGGTTTGTTTTTGTTTTTGATTAAGAGAATTTTTTTTTCATTTCATTTTATTTTTTTTCATCCTGGTAAGTGTACTCTTTAATCCCCATCCCCTATTTCTCCCATCCCTATCCCCCCACCCCCACCCACCTCCCCTCTGGGTAACCATCAGTTTGTTCTCTATAGATAAGAGTTTATTTCTTGGTTTGTCTCTCTCTTTTTTTTTTCCTTTGCTCATTTGTTTTGTTTGTTAAATTCCACAGATGATTGAAATCATCTGGTATTTGTCTTTGGCTTATTTCACTTAGCATTATACTCTCTAGCTCTACCCATATTGCTGCAAATGGCAAGATTTCATTCTTTTTTATGACTGAATAATATTCCATGGTATATAAATATGTATACATTTATATATATACACACACACACCACATCTTCTTTATCCATTCTTCTATCGATGGGGCTGCTTCCATAGATTGGCTGTTGTAAATAATGCTGCAGTAAACATAGGAGTGCATGTATCCCTTTGAATTAATGCTTTTGTATTTTGGGGGTTAATACCCAGTAGCACAATTCCTAGATCATAGGGTAGTTAACTTTTTGAGGAACCTCCATACTGTTTTTCACAGTGGCTGCACCAGGTTGCATTTCCACTAACAGTGCAAGAAGCTTCCTTTTTCTCCACATCCTTACCAACACTTGTTGTTTCTTGTGTTTTTTTATTTTAGCCATTCTGACCAGTGTGGGGTGGTATCTCCTTGTAGTTTTGATTTGCATTTCCCTGATGGTAAGTAATGAACATCTTTTCATGTGTCTGTTGGCTATCTGTATGTCTTCTTTGGAGAAATGTCTGTTCATGTCTTCTGCCCATTTTTTAATTGGATTATTTTTTGGGTGTTGAGTTGTATCAGTTCTTTATATATTTTGGATACCAACCCTTTATTGGATATGTCATTTGCAAATATCCCATTCTGTAGGTTGCCTTTTAGGTTTGTTGATTGTTTCCTTCGCTGTCCAGAAGCTTTCTATTTTGATGAAGTCCCAATAGTTTATTTTTGCTTTTGCTTCCCTTGCCTCAGGAGACATGTCTAGAAAAATGTTGCTATGACTGATGTCAGAGAGATACCTGCCAGTGTTCTGTTTAAGGATTTTTATGGTTGCAGGTCTCACATTTAGGTCTTTAATCCATATTTATTTTGTGTATGGTGAAAGAAAGTGGTCCAGTTTCATCCTTTCGCATCTGGCTGACCAGTTTTCCCAAGACCATTTGTTGAAGAGTGTTCATATGATTATGGGTTTGTTTCTGGCTCTCTATTCTATTGATCTATGTATCTATTTTTGTGCCAGTACCATACTGTTTTAATTACTGCGGCTTTGTAATATAACTTGAAATCTGGAATTGTGATACCTCTAGCCTTGTTCTTCTTTCTCAAGATTGCTTTGGCTCTTCAGGGTCTTTTGTGGTTCCATACAAATTTTAGGATTGTTTGCTCTAGTTCTGTAAAAAATGCTGTTGATATTTTGGTAGGGATTGCATTAAATTTATAGATTGCTTTGGGTAGTATAGACATTTTAACAATATTTGTTCTTCTAATCCATGAGCACAGAATGTTCTTCCATTCTTTATATTGTCATCAGTGTTTTATAGTTTTCAGAGTACAGGTTTTTCACCTCTTTGGTTAAGTTTATTCCTAGATATTGTATTGTTTTTGGAGCAATTGTAAGTTATATCAATTTCTTAATTTCACTTTCTTTTTTTTTTTTTTTTTAAGTAGGCTCTATGCCCAGAATGGAGCCCAACGTGAGGCTTGAGCTCACAACCCTGAGATCAGGACCTGAGCTGAGATCAAGAGTCAGATGCAGGGGTTCCTGGGTGGCTCAGTCAGTTAAGCAACTGCCTTCGGCTCAGGTCATAATCCTGGAGTCCGGGATTGAGCCCCACATCAAGCCGAGCATTGAGCCTCCTATTGGGCTCCCTGCTCAGTAGGGAGTCTCCTCCTCCCCCTGCACATGCTCTCTCTCTCTCACACTCACTCTCTCTTTCTGAAATAAATAAATAAAATCTTTAAAAAAAAAAAAAGTCAGATGCATAACCAACTGAGCCACCCATGCACCCCTCTTAATTTCACTTTCTGCTGCTTCATTATTAGTGTATAGGAATGCAGCAGATTTCTGTACATTGATTTTATATCTTATGACTTTACTGAATTCATTTATCAGTTCTAATAGTTTCTTGGTGTAGTCTTTAGGGTTTTCTATATACAGTACTTCCGAGAATTTGAAACATTAGTCTGGCAAGAGAGAAAAAAATGAAAACACCTTGTGAATTGGAAAATAGGGAACCAGTTCTGTATCCTGAAGAGTTTTAGGCTTTCCTTATTGATATAATTTCTAGCCTTGTTCCCCATATACAAGTATCTTGATTGTGTTGGTGGTTGCATGTGTGTATACATTTATTTAGCTCATCAAACTATACATTTAAAATGGGAACTTTTTATTATATAAAATTATTCATTAATAAAAGTAGTTTTAAAAGTTAATAAATAATATACAGATAAATGTATTTAAGAGGCAATTGTAAATTACTTCTAGGACTAGAAATCATGTTGTTATTTATTTAATGCCCACTATTGTGCCAGTCACTGGCTTAATTTTCTGGGGGGATAAGAAGGAATATGACAGAGCTTTCAGTCTTACTGAAAGAAAGGCAGTTATCCAGGGAATTATAACAATCATAGTATAATTTTTTTCTTAATCTAGGGAGTCTAATCTTTGTCTTATAAAAAATTACATGAGTGGCCCTCCGAGTTATTTATATGCAAGTCAAATAGGCAAATTAAATCTTATTATATGCAATGCTGGACACTAGGAAGAAATGTGCAATAGAATCCCTCTGGGAGAGGAAGCACTCAGACCCAAACCTCTGTTTCTTCAAATTTGAATTTAAGGACATTTTCTAGAGATTATATATCCCTGCTGTAAGGGAAGAACACCCACACCATTCAAAAAACATGAGAACCTACACAATCTCATGGGTAAATCAGTGTAGAATTCAACAATCTAAATAATCAGAAGTAAAGTTGCCACTCTAAGATTTCTCTGATTTCCTCTTGCTACTAAATTAAAATTCCACCCCCCCATCTCTGGCTTTTTACTTGGAATTTTTAGCCCATTTACATTTAATATAATTACCACTTGACACTTGAACAATGCAGGGGTTAGGGACACTGACCCCTGCACAGTAAAAAATTTATGTGTAACTTCTGACTCCCCAAAGACGTAACTACTAATAGCCTACTATTGACCAGAAGCTTTACTGATAAACAATTAACTCAGATTTTGTATATGTATTATATGCTGTATTCTTACAACATAGTAAGCTAGAGAAAAGAATGTTATTAAGGAAATCATAAGGAACAGGAAATACATTTATAGGACAATGCTATAAAAAATCTACATATAAGTGGACACACGTAGTTCAAACCCATGTTGTTCAAGGGTCACCTGTAGTGCTATGGTTGGATTTAAGTCTACTATGTTTTATTTGCTTTCTGTCTGTACCATCTGATTTTTCATCCTCTGTTCTTCCTTTTCCACCATCTTTTGAATAAATAAGTAATTGCATTCTGTCTATAGGCTTTCTAGTTGTAGTGGCTGCTCTAGGGATTACATTATACAGCCTTAAATTTTCACATGTATATATCAAAAGATGTAAAACATAAGACTCTTGCAGTTATCTAGGTCCATTTGCCACCTCTCTGCTCCTTTATGTTTTAGCTTTTATGTGTGTTACATTTACCTATGTTATAAGCTCCACAACAGAATTTTGTAATTTTTTAAATAACCATATGTATTTTAAAGAAATAAGAAAAAAAAAAGTCTCCTACATTCACTCATATGTTTACTATTTCCAGTGTTCTTTATTCCTACCTGACCTCATTCATCTCACCTTTCAGTGAAAGTCTGTTGGCAGAACATTCTCTTAGTTTTATTATGAAATGTCTCTATTTCACCCTAATTCCTTAAGAACATGTTCAGTGCATATAAAATTCTGGATTGATAATTTTTTTTCTCTCAGCATTCTAATTTTCTTCTGATTTTCATTGTTTCTTATGAGAAGTCAGCAATATTTCAAATTGATGCTAAGCTGTATGTAATGTGTCATTGTTTCTGTTTGCTTTCAAGATTTTCTCTTTATCTTTGGTTTTTAACAATTTGACTATTATATGTCCATATCTATCCTGATGGGAGTTTACTAAACTTCTTGACTCTGTGAACTTAAAACTTTCACCAAATTTAGAATATTTTCAGCCATTGAGTCCTTAAATTTTTTTGCCCAATTTCTTATTTTTTCTTTTTGATATTAAAATTTTACAAATGTTGAACTTCTTGGTAGTGGCACACATGTACTTGAGGTTCTGCTTTTTCCCCCATTGTTTTGTTCTGTCTGTTTTTCAAACTGGTTAATACATATTTATCTAGCTTCACATTTACTGGTTCTTGCTTCTATCATCGCAAGCTACTATTAAGCCCATATGAAATATAACTTTAGATAGTATATTTTGGAGTTCTGGAATATCTATTTCATTCTTTTTATGTATATATAGTTTATATTTCTCTGCTGAGATTTCTTATTTGCTCATTCATTAAGAGTATATGTTCCTTTATATACTGAATATAGTTATAATCCCTGCTTTAAACTCCTTGTATACTAATTCCAACATCTGGGTCATCTGTGTTAATCCCCATTGAATGCCTTTTCTTTTAAGTGTGGGTCACGTTTTCCTGTCTCTTAGTATGCCTAGTAATTTTTGGTTGTATCCTGGATGTTATGAATGATAGAATCTCTGGATTCTGTTATATTACTTCAAAGAGTATTGATTTTTTTATTTTGTTTTAGGACACATCTTAGATGAAATCAAGCTTCAAACTCTTATGTCTTAGTCTCCTCAGGCTGCTATAACAAAAATATCATATATTGGGTAACTTATAAACATCAGAAATTTATTTCTTACACTTCTGGAGGCTAGAAGTCCACGATCAATGTACCACTAGATTTGGTGTCACGTGAGGACCTGCTTCCTGGTTTATATATGTTTTTCTTTTTTTTTTTTTTTTTTAAAGATTTTATTTTTATTTATTTGAGAGAGAAAGAATGAGACAGAGAGAGCATGAGAGGGAGGAGGGTCAGAGGGAGAAGCAGACTCCCCGCTGAGCAGGGAGCCCGATGTGGGACTCGATCCCGGGACTCCAGGATCATGACCTGAGCCGAAGGCAGTCGCTCAACCGACTGAGCCACCCAGGCGCCCCTATATATGTTTTTCTTTACACTATGTCTCCACATATTAGAAAGGGATGAAGGAGCTCTCTGGGCTCCCTTTATAAGGACATTAATCACTTTCATGATGGCTCCACTCATATGACCTAATCACCTTCCAGAGGCCCTACTTCCACATTGGGGATTACATTTCAACAATATAAATTTGAGGTGGGACACATATTTGACCTATAGCATCTTATTTTCTCTGTGGTGGATGGCAGCTGAAATTTTGTATTCAGTTATTTTATTTTTAATCGTGCTGCTTCAAACATACATAGTTAAGGGGTCTTAGGTGGAGTTTATATGCAGAATTTGGAGCTTCTGCTCTCACTCAGTCCATTCTGAGGTTTCCCTCTCTCACTTCCCAGCTGCCATGGTCATTCCAACTCTGATCCACAGTACCTCAAGGCGGTCAGATTGCTATGAACATTGCCCGTTTTAATGTATCTTTAAATTTTAGTGGTTTTATGTAGTATAGTGTCTATGCTTGCCAAAGCCATAAAAACAGAAAACTCACACCATGGTATTTCCTTCTTCCAAGTGTACAGTCCTCTTCAGTTCCTGCTTGCTTTTGGTCACTCTCTAGTACCTTCAGATAGTTTTTTAAAAAATATTTTGTCTAGCATTATAATTGTTATCTATGGGAAAGTTAGTCTGAAAGAAAAACACTATTCCTTGCTTTTTATTAATTATAATCATTTATTTATTCAGCTTCACAGATTGTATTAGTATGTGGAAAATCCAAAATTTCATATTATATAGATTTTAATCAACTCCTCCATTCAGAGAAGTTACAAATGAGCAGCTTGAGTTTCATTTGTTTTTCTATTTTTCTCAGTCTCCTAATAAATGTGCTAATGATGAGTCAAATATTGAACAACATTTTGCCTTGGTGGAAATGGGCCAAACACTCATCTGTCATGTGGGGTGGGTATAAAGAACTCTTGATTTTGCATCAAATTTTTGCATCTGCCACTACTAGGGATTAGATCATGAGTGAATCATATTAACTCCAACATCCGTTTCTTTATTTCTACAAAAGACATGAAAACTGCCACACTCAAAAAGCTGTTGAGAAGACTGAATTAATGTAGTGGAAAGAGCTTTCTGTACTGCAGAAAACTACACATTAGGCATTAGTCATTGCCAATACTCTCTTCTCAGTTACCAGCTTAAAAGAAAGCCTACCATATGAGTACTGTATTTGGGAAAACAATATAGAGGATTAGTAGAAATGAGACTGTAAAAGTATTTTGACATGAATGAGAGTACACCAGGGGAGCCCAATCAAAAAAAAAAAAAAAAAAGCACCTGCCACTGAATCCATCTTTTTCCTGGCCTCTGCTTCATAGCATTTTTCTCCAATAAAACTGAAAACTTGAGGGATGAAGCGTAGAGGGGGCTTACAAGCAGTCTTTCCTCAGGTTGTGGCAATGCTTTACATTTGTACAATGTTTTACAGTTCAAATGAACTATCAACATACATCATCTCAATTGATCAAAATGCATCTTTTAGTCATTTAAATACAGCTGCCTCATTTCTTTTCCACTTTGATTTACAAAGGATTTTAGACGATCATGCAGATCAGTCTTGTCCTAGATCACCTTTATTTTATAGTTATGGTTCTTACAATATAAATTAAATCAATATGGACACTAAGTTTTCATCAAAAGCCAACAACTGTTTTATGAAAATAAGAAAAAAAAGATATCAACAAACAGAAGTGTGCCCTTTCTACTGAGTAGTGCCATTCAGACAATTCAAATACCACTACTATTAAATGTTGATCATTTAACTAAAGGATGTCATGTCTCTCCAGTTAAAATTTCATCCATAAAATTGGATTCTAAGAGGTGCAAATGATATCTCATTGTGGTTTTTTATTTGTATTTCCCTGATGGTTAGTGATGTTGAACCCCTTTTCATGTACCTGATGACCATTTGGATGTATTCTGTAGTAAAATGTCTATTCAGTTCCTCTGCCCCTTTTTTAAATCAGATTGTTCGCTTTTTTATTATTGAGTTGTACAAGTTCTTTATATATTTTGGATATTAATCCCTTATTGAATATATCATTTATGAGTAGCTTCTCCCATTCAGTAAGTTGCCTTTTGTTTTGTTGATGGTTTTCTTCACTGTGCAAAGGCTTTTTATTTTGGTGTAGTACCAATAGCTTATTTTTGCTTTTGTCCTTGCCTCAGGAGACATATCTAGAAAAATATTGCTAAGGTCAGTGTCAAAGAAATTACCACTTATGTCTTTTTCTAGGAGTTTTATGGTTTCATGTCTCACGTTTAGGTCTTTAATCCATTTTGAGTTTATTTTTGTGTATGGTATATGATAGTGGTCTGGTTTCATTCTTTTCAATATTGTTATCCATTTTTTCCAGCACCATCTCTTGAAGAGACTGTCCTTTCCCCGTTGTATATTCTAGACTCCTTTGTTGTAATTTAATTGAGCATATATGCATGGGTTTTTTTCTGGGCCCTCTATTCTGTTCTGATAATTATGTGCCTGTTCTTATGCCAATACGGTATTATTTTGATTACTATAGCTGTGTAATATAGTTTGAAGCAGGAAGTTTGATGCCTCTAGCCTGTTCTTCTTTCTCAAGATTGCTTTGGCCATTTGGGACCTTTTGTGGTTCCATACATATTTTAGGATTGTTCTATTTCTGTGAAAAATATAATTGGAATTTTGATAGGGATCACATTGAATCTGTAGATTACTTTGGTTAGTTTAGACATTTTAACAATATTAATTCTTTTAATTCATAAACAGAGAATATATTTCCATTTATTTGTGTCTTCTTAAATTTCATCAGTGTCTTACAGTTATCAGTGTTTGGACCTTTCACCACCTTGGTTAAATTTATTTTATTCTTTTTGTTGCAACTGTAAATGGGATTGTTTTCTTAATTTCTCTTCCTGATAGTTTGCTATTAATGTATAGAAACACAACTAATTTATTATATTGATTTCATATCCTGCAACTTTACTGAATTTGTTAGTAATTCTAACAGTTTTTTATGGAATCAGTAGGATTTTCTGTATGAAGAATTATGTCATCTGCAAATAGAGACAGTTTTATGTTTTTTCTGATTTGGATGCCTTTTATTTTATTCATTATTATTATTATTATTTTAATTATTAATTTGTGTAGTAGCTCTGGCTAGGTCTTTTGGTACTATATGGAATAAAAGTGGCAAGAGTGGCCATTCTGGTCTTGTTCCTGATCTTAAAGGAAAAGTTTTCAGTTTTTCACCATTGAGCATCTGTCATATCATTTTGGGCTTATCATATATGGACTGGCTTATCATATATGGACTTTATTAGGTTGAGGTATGTGCCTCCTATACCCAGTTTGTTGAGTACTTTTATCATGAATGGCTATTGAATTTTGTCAGATGCTTTTTCTGCATCTATTGAGATGATTATATGACTTTTTATCCTTCATTTTGTTACTGTGGTATATCACATTGATTTTAAGTATTGAACCATCCTTGCATCCCTAGAATAAATCCTGCAGAGCAGGGAGCCTAATGTGGGACTCGATCCCAAAACCTTGGGATCATGACCTGAGCCAAAGGCAGATGATTAACCACTGAACCACCCAGGCATCCCTCAGCCATTATTTCTTGAAATAAGTTTTCTGCCTGCCTCTTTCTCTCTTCTTTTTCTGGGACCCTTATAAAGTGAAAAATTGGTCCACTGGATGTTTTCCCATACCTCACTTAAGCTATCTTCATTCTCTTTTCTTTTTGCTCTTCTGATGGGATAAATTCCACTGCCCTGTCTTCAAGTGCTCTGATCCTTTTGTCTGCTTTATCTCATCTGTTGTTGAACCCCTCTATTGAATTCGCATACACATAGAATATAACTATAGTTCATTTGACAGACTTATTTCAGATTTTTAAGTCTCTTAAGTGATGTAGAAAATAAGAAATTTATAAGTAAAAATTTAAACCAATTCTCTTCCAGATCATAAAGTACAATTATTAATAAAAGCTACTGAATTAAGAATTCAATGAATCTCAGCCCTGGCTCTTCAACAAAATAACATTGGATGTCAAAAGATTCACCTCTTTCATTCCTGTTTCTCATCCTAACTGGAGCGGATGGCGTAACAAAGTATATACGGTCTCTGACAACTCTAAAAGGACTATGATCATACTTCTTCCTCAAAATGTTCTCCTTAGTATATCATTTAGTAAATGGCACAAAGTCCATCATAAGTAAGTGATCCTATCAGGTTTTCATTTTTATAAATACTTCTCTTTCATGATTCACACCCAGTGCACCTGTTTTTCCATTATCACTTTTTTCCTTCCCCTTCCCAATGTAACTATCATCATCAAATCTTTCTGCCTCAGAATATGTACCTGCTCATGGCTCCTTATATTTCTTTCTTTAACTGTTCATCTGGCTCATTTCTGTCTACTTTCCTGAGAAAGAACATTTCAAAAGCAGAACTTACTTAGTTTAAAAGACTTAACGGCAGTCATAGACAACCCAAATAATTAAATACTATCTCTAATAAAATAGCTTCTCAATAATTTATAGAAATGGAAGAATACAAAATGTCAAACTGTTATTGTTGAATCTACCTTTTTAATATCCAAGCAGATAATATTTATGTAAAGTATGTGTTTTAATATTTATACAATAAAGTTTTAATATTTATGATACTTATTTAATATTTTGATATGTTTTACTAGTTACTATTCATATTTTTGTATTTATATAATCCTTCTTCTAAGCCTGAGAAGACACAAATATCAAATTTTGCCCATGTCAATCCCTCTTGGGAGGCTAACACAATTAGGCAATGCTATGACTAAGAGCAGCCACCAGGAGAAAGGGGGAAAAGGAGCCAAGATCATCCCAAGGCAGGACACTTCACTCTAGGGAGGTAGCTAGAGCTATGACTTAATTGGGAATAAAAAACAAGTTGCCCTCCAAATGTGGGACTGGGAGTAATATTTATATTTCACCATGACTACCTACCTGATCTTTGCCACTCTCTGAGGAAGGAAGCTAGAATGTGTGTGTGCTCATGTATCCATAGACCAAAGAGGGGGAAGTGGGTAGGAAATGTACCAAGGAGACAGCCAAAGGGGAAATGGTTTTTAAGAAACAAACCAACTCAGAGGAAAAGTATAATTATGCATAGAGTGGGAAATGAAAGGTACAGATAGCATGATAACTTGTAAGACTATGAAAAGAAGTCATTATTGTTATTATTTTTATGTTGTTGAGTATGTTGAAGCTTTATTACTGGTATAGCCAGTTACTGGCTTAGCAATGTATACATTTCCAAAGTATGTAAGTCCCTTATGTAAACACAGGACTCTCCATAAAAACTTTTCTATAAAATCAGTGAAACAATTGGGCATATCACAATTCCTAGGCTAGCTCTCTACAATATTTAAACCATGTAGTAGACAAACTCTCATATGGCCCCAATTATCTCCACATCTTGATATTCATGCTCTGCATTATTCCTTCCTATAAAAAAAAGACTATGTGTGGCTTCCATCTTGGATGCTCTCTCTCATTCTCTTGGATTGCTTCCTCTGGAGGAATCCAGCTGCCATGGCCTGAGAGCCCTGTGGAGAGGTACACATGAATACGCTTGGAAACAAATCTCCTGAAGCATGTAAATAGCCACATGAGTGAGCTTGGAGGCAAATACTCTCCCAGTTGAGCCTTGAGATGACTGCAGGTCTAACTGACATCTTGACTACAACCTCCCGAGAGACTGAACCAGAGCCACCAGCTAAGCTGTTCCCAGATCACTGGTGTACAGAAACTTTGAGATAGTAAATGCTTATTGTTTGGGGTGATTTGTTGCAAAGTAATACATAACTAATACAAGCCAAAACAGATAACACATAACATAGCTGAAATGCTGTATGAGGTGCAACAGAAGAGTCAGAATCCAGGTAGGCAGAGGGCTGTACAGGACCCAGAAGAAGAGTGTTCACTAAGTACCTGTGTTGTTCTAGGCACAATGCCAGGCACCTTACAGACACATCTTAGGTTATTCTCATTACATTGTAACACTGACATCATTATCCCCACATCACATGTGAGTAACCTAACATTCTGAGGGGTTAAATACTGTGCCTAACTTTATACTGCTAATAAGTAGCAGATGCTGGGTTTTGCACTTGCTCTCCCCCATCCTCCATATATGCATATGTATATGGAATAGCTCCAAAGCTCCTGCTTCTATTACAACCCTAATTGCAATGAATAAGGCAAGCAGATACTTTATAACACTGATAATGAGTGAAAATACACCCAGCTGAGCCTTTCAGACATAGACCTAACATTTTATGTGATCACAACTGAAGTAGTATGAGTAGAGCGCTGTGGGAACATGAAGAGAGCCACTGCTTGTAGTGTGGATGAGGATGTAGTGTGGGAAGAGGATGGAGGGAAAATCCCACAGAGGGGATTACATTAGAAATGAACAGCACAGCTTCTCTGTTGCCCCTGGCAGGCCTGGGCTCTGGAATCAGACCGACATGGGTTCAGACCAGTTATTGGCTCTGTGACCCAGACAAGTTACTTCTTGCCGCCATAGTTTCTTTATCTATACTGATTAAATGAGGCAATGCATATAAATTGCTTGGCAGAGGGCCAGATATATAGCAAACATAGATGTTCACTATTAATAATGCTATTATTTGCTCTTCAAAACTGACTTTCTTTTCATGAGTATGTTATTACTAGTATTACCTTTTATGCTTATCAGGCTGAGTGATTTTTTTAAGGGGGGAAAATATTTCCCTATGCTAATTGGGCAAGAGTTGAAGGAAGAAAAAAAAAGAGAGGGACTATGAGAAAAGGAAAAGGTGGGTGAAAACAAACTGTATGTGATTGGGAGGTAATGACTGCATGAGGCCTGTGACTGTCTCCAGGAACAGAGGTAGGGAGGGAGGCTGCCATATGGACTCTCTCTGTGGGGAGTAAAGACTGTGCGTTTTTCATATTGTCACAACACCATCGGGTCCACAGTCATTCAGTGAGTGCACAATGAACTCATTCATTCTTCCGTTCAGCAAATACTATGGAAACCTCTTGCACACCATCAGGCTTCCGTGAGGGTAGCATCGCAGGGCTTATATACTAATAAGGCAAGACAGGCAATGAACACATCACATACAAAATAAAACTATATGAAGAAAGGATGGATACATTTGGAATATGACAACTGCTAGGGAGACATTAAAGCAGGAATATGGGCTGGAAAGACAAAGGAGGGTATTGTGTTGTTTTAGCGAGGGTGATCAGGAAAGTCCTAGATGAAGCAAGAGATGCTGCAGCTGACAGCAACACGCCCCTTTCAGTGCCCTGCGGCCAGAGCCTGCGACACACTCACGCAAGTGCTGAATCAAGGGACAGGAAGGAACGAGAAGACTAGGTGCTTGTTAGTTTCCAAGTGATAATAGAGATAATTCTAAAGTGTAAAGACTATGATTACTTCTGGGAAGAGTTTTTAAAAATATATTTAATAATCATTTATAGGAAAGGAAAAGTATGCTTTACTCATCTACCCAGGTTTCCAAACATGCTGTTCTTCACCTGCCTTGATCTGCCAGTTTTCCCTGTGTCATTTGAAGGTTGTCCAGGACTACTATGATGAGGCTAGTGAGGAGCTGAGGGTTCATTTGTGTGATTTCAAATCAAATTTTGTATCCCAGTCTCCTCGCTGGCCTCACCATAGTTCCAGCCCTGATTGTATGGTTGATTGGCTCTGTTAATGGGTTAGGTTTTCCTTTTGCATTGTATTGGCTTTAAAAAAGAAATTGGTATGTGCTTCTTTTTGAAAATGTCACTCAATACAAAAAATTAAAGGGAGAAAGTAATAAAGCATCCCAGGTCCTACTGCCCAGAAACAACTAGCCTTAGTCATTGGCATATATTGTTATAATCTCTCTATGCATATATAGAGAAAGAAGGCTGGTAGATATATATAAGCAATGTAGTTAGTCAAAGAGATAAACAGCTATAAATAGAAATTATTTTATAAAGAGAGGATAGTACTATACATGATATTTTTAAGAAAAAAATTAAATCTGATTTTGTCTTAATAAAATTTAAATTACAGGAATGACTGAACCTTAGGTAAATGTTTCTTTACCCAAAAGATTTTTTTTCCCAAAAGGTCCTTCTAAAATTAAAGAAAAATAGTTAATTGAAATTATTCAAGTGTGGAGAGTGTTAGCGAGAATCCCGGGGCTGAGGAAAAGAGCTAGATTTTTCCAATTCAGTGTTGATTTTCTCCAACTAGAAGAGATGAGATGATTAGCACACTCACTTTTCCTCCAGACTTCTGATTTTTTGTTTTCTTTTATATTCTATTCTGAACCCATAATTTACCCAGTATCTAGAGATAAATTCTGTAATTGATTCACATTAGCTTCCCTGTTCCTGTCCTTGCCCCATACAGAATAATCAGCTTTTCAACACCTCAGTTTTAAATATGAATGGACAATCAAAAATCACAGGGCATTTTGGGGATTCCTCCTATATTAAATTAAAAGACCCTTAGAGGAGATAAGAAAGATAACGAGTTCTACTTCTGGTTTCTGATGTGACAGTGTAAAAGCCTCCACAGAGCTACTGCTCAGCAAAACTTGTGTTCAAAAACAAAAACAAAATTATGTTCAAAAAGAACAATTTAAAATCTCTGGAGATTATCCCAAGGGCAAAGAGCAAAGGAAGACACACTTATTCAAGAAAACCTGCTAAAACTTCACAGGAACAGAGTCTGTGGCATTTGAACCAACACCTGCTCCTTTCCCCCCTTCCCAGCTCAGAGAGATAGCAACTCCATTCCAGACAGGTGCCACCAAGAACACAGGGCTCCCTGTGCCCCCAGGTCCTAGTCAGAGGGCCATATTCTCAGAAGTGGCAGGACATCACTTTCCAACGCATCTCTGAGGCCAGTATTTCTCTGATACCAAAACCAGAGAAAAACAACAGAAGAAAATTACAAACAAATATCTCTTATAAAAACAGATATGAAAATCCTCAACAAAATACTAACAAACTTATGAAAAGGCATATAAAAAAGAAACAAAAATTATATATATAATTGCATATATAAAATGAATTATACATATAAATAAAAAGAATTACACGCCATGTGCTAGTGGGATTTATCCCAGGAATTAATACCCAAAAATCAACTAATGTAATACCCCATAGCTATAAAAAAAAAAAAATCACACGATCATCTCAATAAACACAAGAAGAACATTGGCAAAATGCAACATCCTTTCATGATTAAACAATGGTGGAAAACTGGATGCCTTCCCTCTAAAGAACAAGATAAGAACATCCATCCTTCTTACTTTTATTCACCAGTGTGCTAGAGGTTCTAGCCAGGACAATTAAGAAAAAAAAAAAAATACAAAGCATCCAGATAGGAAAAAAAAGACATAAAACTATCTCTATTTGAAGATGACATAATCTTACATAGAGATAATCATGAAGAGTCCACTAAAAAACTATTGGAACTAATAAACAAGTTCAGCATGTTTACAGAGTATAAAACAATTATACAAAAATTGACTGTATTTCTAAGCTCTGCAACAAACAATCTGAAAATTAAACAATGCCTAACAATAGAGCAGTGCCTTCCAAACATCAAGGGATATGGTTTCTAATCTCCTAGTGTGCATGCAGCAAGACTCTTATTCAAATGTAATATAAAGACATTTTCTGACATGCAGAGCCTCAGAAATAATTTCTTTCCTGTCTTAGGAAGTTTCCAGAAAATATGCTGTACAAAACAAAAGAGTACACCACAAAAGTGAAAAACCAGAATTTAGGAGATCTTTAAGGGACATAACACCAAGAAGATCTAGAGGTCTACTGGTAGAGATTGGAGCAGCACAGAAGGCTCTATGAAAGTTTTACTGAAAAAAAAATAATGGAACCAGATAAATATGGTGGTGCTTTTTTATTTTAAAAGATTTTACTTATTTATTTGAGAAAGAGAGAGAGCAAGCGGCGGTGGGGGGGACAGACAGGAAATCTGAAACAGACTTTATACTGGGCATGGAGCCCAATGGAGGGCTCTAACCTACAACTGGGAGATCATGACCTGAGCCAAAACCAAGAGTCAGATGCTTAACTGACTGAGCCACCCAGGTGCCCCAATATGGTGATGCTTTTAAATAACAAGAAGGAACAAACAAAATCACCAACGAAAAGGAAGAATTGTTATAAGGAAAACATTGCAAAAGAAAGGAAAGATGCTTAGGGCAAGGACAAAAGCATACAAGAAAAAAGTATACTCGTAGGATGCTACTTGGTTTTGCAATGACACTTTCATGCAATTATTTTTCATTAACAAAAAGTGATGATATAACTATATTGGAGGGCAGAGAGATGAGATGAGAGTGTAAGAAAACCAAATCATCTGTCATAGCAGAAGGTCTCACACTGATAAACTGAAAAACAGTATAATAAGAGCACATTATTTAAAGACATGATAATACTTATTTTTAAAAACAGCCAAAGAAGTTAAAGTTGGCTGTTTCTGGGATATGGGTAGTGATGAATGCAAAGAATGTTGTCTTTTATTATAAGCTTTTATATTATTTGATACACATTTTTAACAAAGTAATATATTTTGATAAGGTCTTTCATTATGTAGAAGAAAGAAAGAATAATCTGCAAAATGATGATCAACTGTTTAAAGATATATGATATTTTTGCCAGGAGACTTCTCAGCATAAGTGTTGCCATTTACCCATCACAACTGCAGTAATGTTAATATGTTCACTAATTTAGGGCAACACAGTGGTTAACTTTTTATTGTTGTTACTTTATGACAACTTTGTTGGAGACCAGACCTACATTCTGGATCTATCTGACTCTCATCTTGGTGTTATTTTGTTTCTTTATCTCTTGTATTTCCTATGAAAAGGAAATTAGGCATAAAGGCTTGAATAAACACAGGTGAAGCATTTTTGGTAAGCGTACTTCATAGTTGCTGTGTATTTCATTTTAGAACTCATCAGGAGATGAGTAATGCTAAGTGCGGTTACTTGGTTAAGGTGGGGACCACCAGATTCCTGCATTGTAAAAACATATTTTATTTTTTTTTTAAGATTTTATTTATTTATTTGAGAGAGAGAGAGTGAGAGAACACAAGAGGGGGGAGCGGGAGAGGGAGAAGCAGACTCGCCGCTGAGCAGGGAGCCCGATGCGGAACTCGATCCCGGGACTCCAGGATCATGACCTGAGCCGAAGGCAGTCGCTTAACCAACTGAGCCACCCAGGCGCCCTGTAAAAACATATTTTAAACAAAAACCCAAAACACTCATCTCTCACTCCTTAAGTACATCATCACACCTTGTAGATGCCTTCCCTGGCCCCTGGTCTCCACCCCGTTCATTGAAGAGTGGCCCACTTTTGTCTGTTTTGATAATGCAACAAGTTATTCTGAAATGAACCGGAGCTTGGTGTGAGAGTCAAGGGAATACAAGGGAAATGCTACAGAATGGCATGAAACCCAAAGCAAATGGTAAAAATGAGCAACACGTGGAAAATGTGGGATGGAGAGAAAAACATAAAAATCATAACCACATCTGACATCCCAGTAATGGAGTGAAACAAAGCAAGTAACATATTTGACTCTCTTCGAGTCAGAAGGATTCATCTTCACCATTCAGTGGTGGTGAAGGAGACCCTTTTTGATGACTTGAACCCTTTTCATGTTGTTCTACCATGCCTTTTATTTCTTCTGCTTTGGCCAGTAATTTCAATCATCAGAGAAATCTCCAGGCATAAAATAATGGATAGACTAAATTGAGGCTTTCTGAAGTGTGTCTGAAAGACAATGATGTTGGGTGAAAAATCTATAATAGCTTAATTGTTTTTATCTCTTTTAAAGATTTCATTTACTTATTTATTTTAGAGAGAGAGTGTGTGCAAGTGGGGGGAGAAGCAGAAGCAGGGGAAGAGTGAGAATCTGAAGCAGACTCGGCCCTGAGCACAGAGCCCCTTGTGGGGCTTGATCTCAGGACCAGGAGATCATGACCTGAGCTGAAACCAAGAGTCAAACACTTAACCGACTGAGCTACCCAGGCACCCCTATCTCACTCATTCAGATGTATTTTTGTGTGTATGTTTTAGAAATACATCAGTACAGTAGTGTATGATTACAGCGTATAAATAAGTAAAATATATATTGGGAGAGTTAACTGAAAAAAAGGACATGTTTGTTTAAGAAAAACCACAAGTAATTTGTAGGGTGATACTTAAGCACCACATAAATATTGTTCTCCAACCATCTTTCACCTACCTAGTAGTTTTAGCATTCATTGGTGATTTTTGCCTGCATCAATTATTTCTTTTTTTTAAGATTTTATTTATTTATTTGAGAGGGAGAGAGCGAGAGAGAGAGCACGAGCAGGGTAAAGGGCAGAGGGAGAAGTAGACTCCCCGCCAAGCAGGGAGCCCAAATTAGGACTCGATCCCGGGACTCCAGGATCATGACCTGAGCCAAAGGCAGACGCTTAACCGACTGAACCACCCAGGCACCCCGCATCTATTATTTCAATGGAACTGCAAAAATAATGCTTTTTCTAGGTCTATTCTTCCTCCTAAATTTGTTAACTACTTTTGTTCTATGAAGAAAGGACTTTTTTTATTAACTGGGGATAAACTAGGGCCATGGAATTTTAAAATTTCAGCCACTGACGACCATTGATATCTTTACCAGACCTCCTTCTTTATAATTTTGCCCATGTTGTGTTTTGCACATCTCAGGGAAGGGTAGGGGAGTTGACACAGTAGTCATTGTAGACTTGTATAATTATTGTGACAATTTTCTGGAAGATAGAAAAAAGTGTTGAGGAGGGGCCTCTTTTCTAGTTTAGACAGAGCTGTGTTTGGGCTAGTGGCTGGGACATATGTACCCCATCCCTGGCCACTCACCTTGGAACCTTGGAAAGGAAATCAGCATCTGAAAACCATTCCAGGGCCTGGTCTGTTCCCCAGGTGTGCACCTCTCCCAAAAACTCTATCCTACCAGACACATTTCTTCCATTCTTAGCTTCCTTACCTACCATCCTTTATCATCTACTGATTGATAGCATTGAGGCAACACAAAATACTTTGGGGATATTTTCTAGTGTGGAGGAAGAAAGGGAAGGTACCTGTCCTTCACTGACCCAAAGGTTTCTGATGTTTCATATGCTCACCATGTGTCAGGATTTTCTCTCTTCTGTCCTGTGCAGGAGTAAACAGTATCCACCATTAATTTCTTTATCTCCTTATATTTCAAACAGACTATGATTCTACAAAGCCATACATTTTGCAATGCATTCATAGGCAACCATGAGACATTGCAAGACATCTTACGCAAAAACATTTGCATATACCAAGTCAATGGTTTTTTGTGAAGACAGTCTCTATCTAGTGGAGCAGAGCAAAGTGTCTTCTTCTGGGCTCATTAAACATCTGTAGGGTCACTCTATTCCTGGCTCACCTAGAGCAACTGTCTGCTTAAAAGCTGTCACATCCACCGCCCCTTTGTGCTCTGTGTTAGAGCAGTTCACAGAGGGATAGAAATTTTCCAGTTTTTTCTCTCCCCCTCTTGCCCAGGGAACCTATTGGCAATTACAGCTTTTACTTGACAAGGTCCTTTTGACACAGCATGCTGATGGCAGTTGCCTCCAGGAGGATTCAGCTGTTTTAGAAACAAGGTGACAGTTCTCTGCTTCGATATCTGCTGGCTACCACTTTTGTTGTTAAAACTTTTTCAGGACTTCTGAGGGTGGTTATTTCTTCTTGTACCATCATGACAATTTTCTTATCTCACCATGGGTGCTGTC
>NC_138376.1:41052890-41083293 GCF_054177405.1 Leptonychotes weddellii | reverse complement strand
CAGTCTAAAAACTAGAAGACCAGTATGAACCATCCTGTCTGTATCTTGAAATCAGGATTTTCCCACCTTGGCACTATGAACATTTCGGATTAGATAACTCTTTGTTGCGGAGAGGGTGTCCTGGGAATTATAGGGTGTTTGCCAGCATCCCTGCCTCTCCCCACTAGATGCCAATAGGACCCTCTTCCAAGTGGTGACAACCAAAAATGTCTTCAGGCATTACCAAATGGCCTGGGGGATGGGAGGATGGCAAAATCATCTCTAGGTGATCACTGCTCTAAATGATAAAGTATTGATGTAGATTGTGTTCCATTTGATAGCATACATTTCCTTCTTTTATTCTCTCTTTTAAAAGCCTCACAATATCCCTGCTTCGCCTAAGCATATAATAGAAATAAAGTTTTTAATCTTCCTTATTTTTCTAAAGAGTTACCCAAAGTGATGCCTAATGAGTTTAACCAATGAACGGGGAATCGGGAGGGGAATCCTTTTATTCTGTATAATAGGCTAAGCAATGCCAATTTATTCACAGTGAACAACTTTAAAAATACGAGAAACAGATCGATGTATTTGAAAAACAAATACTGGTTTTCCCCAAAATAATGACAGTGTTTGTCAAAAGGATGTTGTGAATGCAGTCAAAGATCAATGTAATTGGGGCACCTGGGTGGCTCAGTCAGTTTAGAGTCTGACTCTTGATTTCGGCTCAGGTCATGATCTCAGGGTTGTGAGATCGAGCCCCACAGCAGGCTCCCAGCTGGGTATGGAGCCTGCTTATGATTCTCTTTTTTGGGGCACCTGGGTGGTGCAGTTGGTTAAGCATCCAACTCTTAGTTTCAGGTCAGATCTGATCTCAGAGTCGTGGGATCGAGCCCCACCTGGAGGCCCACGTTAGGCTCCACACTCAGTGCGGAGTCTGCTTGAGTTTCTTCCTCCCTCCCCCTCACCCCCTGCACCCCCTCCCATGCATGCTGTCTTTCTCTCTCTCTAAAATAAATAAATAAATCTTTAAAAATAAAAAGATCAATGTGAGGATGGTCACTTGATGAAAAAGAAACAGGGTGACAGGTGATAATGCTGCATAATACTAGCCTGCACTCACATAGTTACTCTTTGCCAGACACTGTGCTTAAGAGCTTTGACCTCCGAACAGCCCAAGATGGGGACTCCGTTGTCTCCATTCCATCAGTTGGGAAATTGAGACACAGGCGGGGTTAAGTATCAGGCTTGAAATCACCAGCTAGGAGGTGGCAGAACCAGGGTAGGAATCCAGTTAATCTAGCATCAGTGGCCCTGCATTTTACCACTATCCTAAATTCTTCTCAAAGCACAAAAGCTAACTGGTTGATTCACTTAGATCTGGCTTTGAATCCCAGCTCTGCTGGGTGAATGCGAGCAAGTTAGATGACTGATGTCAACTTCCTCATTTATAAAATGGGAGTAAAAACACCTGCCTCATTGAGATATCATTGGCATTAAAGTAAATGACCTACAGTACATAGTAGATGCTCATTAAAAGTAGCTATAATGACGATAACTATTATTACCTGAGGTTGGGGAGGTCGGGCATGCAGAGAATGATGGGCACCTTGAGGCCCAATCGGGACAGGCGGGTTAAGAGCTTTTTCCCCAATTGAAAAAGCAGAGCTGGAATTCAGCAGGTTTGTGCTGGAGATGGAGAAGGAGGCCTCCCTGTGCTGTGCATAGTCTGTGGCCTAAGTCATGGAAGTTTTATCCTCACTGAGGGAGATAGTAAAAGGAAGGGGGAAAGAAAGGCCAGAAGCTGAGGACTCATCTGCACACAGACTGGGGGAAGAGGAACCAGGAAGAAAGCAAAGAAGGAGCAAGAGAGGCACCAGGGGACTGAGCATCAGAGAGGAGAGAGTCTCAGCATGGAGGAAATGGTAGAGGGGTCCACAGGAGCTCCCTGATTCCTAGGAAAGAAGCATTTCTGCAGAAGTCAAATGGTAAAGGGTTTCATGATAACTGGAGGTGAGGGACTGGAAACTGGAGAAGGAACGAGGAAAAGAAGTGACAGCTTAAATAGGGAAGCGAATCAAAAGCAGCCCCTTTAGGAAACAGGAGCTCTGGGTAATAGAGAGAAGTGGAGGGAGGCAGTGAACAGGCAGGCGAGAGAGGGACCACTCAGGGAAGCAGGAACAGAGCTGCACGTGTTAACCCCCAGAAGGAAGAGGGGAGAAGGAGATAAACGACAATACTGAGAGATTTGCTAACGTGGCGAGGAAGGAAGTTGATCCTCACAAGGAACAGTCTCCAGATTCATAGTAAAGACACGATGCAGGTGGGTGGAAGGGTGAGCCACTGGGGCCTGAAACAGGGAGGGTACTGCTGCGGGAAATGTAACAGGGAGTCGGGGAGAGCTGATTCAAAGATGGCTGACTTCAGAGAGGCCTCAGCCCAGGCCACTGGAGTTACTTTGTTTCAGCCTGCACCATTGAGCTTCTGCAGGGAGGAGATCACAGGCTGCTCTTCAGAAAACAGGCTGATTGTGGATTTCCATTACATCTTGCGGCCTACGCTATGTCCACTCAGATGCTTATGGCATGGCCCCTGGCTGTTATAGATCTGAGCCTTGCTCACGCCCCGGCACTAAGTCTCAGGTATTCCTGTGATCCCAGGAATGTTCCCTGTGGACTCACTTAGCATCACTCTTGGTCCACACAGCCGAAACTGGTGCCCATGTCCTGGCCTGATCCCTGAGAGGTCTGGCTACATCTTCATAAGCCCGGGTTCTTCTTTGAGCATCCCCAGTTGCTTTTGCTTAGGACCCACCAACAATACCTCTCTGGGCTTCCCAGCTAATGTTGTAGGGGCTGAATAAATCCTCCAGCTTCAAAAGGATTTACTCCCTATTGTAATAAGATGTTATTTAGGGACGCCTGCGTGGCTCAGTTGGTTAAGCAACTGCCTTCGGCTCAGGTCATGATCCTGGAGTCCCGGGATCGAGTCCCACATCGGGCTCCCTGCTCGGCAGGGAGTCTGCTTCTCCCTCTGACCCTCCCCCCTCTCATGCTCTCTCTCTCTCATTCTCTCCCTCAAATAAAAAAAAAAAAAAAAGATGTTATTTAACATAACCTGATGTTATCGGATCAGAATTACAAAATCAGGTAAGAATTAAGCAGGATCGAGGACGGGGAAAGTGAGAAAATGGATGTGAGATGGGTGATTTTGAGCTGCTATTTAGAACAGTAAATAATTGAAATAAGTGAAGCCAGAATGCAGATTATACTCTAAAAGAAGAAGGAACATCAGGATGAGGTGAGTGTTTTCAGTAAGAGCCAGGAAATATCATAGGACTTGGAGTCTGTCAAACCTGGGCTCACATCCTAGCTGTGTGATCATGGATAATATATTTTACCTCTCTGAACCTTAGACTTCCAGTACAATTACATTTGGGGGCTCTGAGTTAACCAAAGCTTATTAAGTTGCCGTTTTTGAAAAAGGAAATCGGTAAAGTCTGCCTTGTATGGTTGTTGTGAAAATGAAAAGGGAGTGTATGGAGAATACCCACTGTGTGCCTGGCGCACAGCAGGTACTCACACATTGGAGGGTAGGTACTATTACTGCTAGGGAGAGAGAAGGGAGTGTGATTTGAGGCAGAGACTCAGAACGTCTTCAATCTCAGTTAAAGTCAGCTTGGACTTGATTATCTATAACTTCAATTTGAACAGTTCTCTGCACTGCAAAGTGTAGTTGTGGCCAGATCTCCTGTTCACGAGGCACAGGAAGGAACAGTCGACTGTAGTTGAGCCAGACGCTATTAAACTACTGACCTTGAAACAAAGGCCAAGGTGACATTTGCCCTGCCCCTCTCAGATCTGCTTGCTCTCCCATTTCCCTCTTTTTGCTACTAGGGCCACCCCTGTAGCATTCATTCATGGCAACTCCTTCCCTTTTCGCCCTCCCTGCCACTGTGACCAGTTAATTCTCTCCCCATTGGGTTCTGCACATCCCCTCTTACTGTCCGCTGCCCTGGCTCCGGTCTTCTCATCCTGTTCTTGGGCTCTGAATGGCTCTCCTTTCTACCGAGTCTTTCTCCGTCAAAAGATAAACTGAGGGCATATTAAACATGTTAAGAGTTTATTTGAACACACATCAATTTGAATCAGGCAGCCACCACACTCAGAGGGGTTAGGAGTGTTCCCCGCCCCCCGACAGGAGCCAAGGGAGACTTTTATAGGGAAAAGGCAGAAGAAGGAAATCATTGATTGGTTATAACCTAAAGCCTATTTGGCTGTTTGTGATTGGTTGTCCTTAGCGTTTTGATTTCATGACCTTGAAGCATTTACAGGCTTAGATCTTGGTTTGCTTATGTAGACCAGCCACCAAGGCATTAGAGCCCACCTCAGTCTAATAGCCTCCTTGTTTAATTAATTTTACACCTCCAACAGCCTTCTACATTGCTTAGTACCTGGCAATTTTTCATGAAAAAACTGTTCTAAAAATAAGCTTGTGTTTACTGTGATGTACAGAATGAAGTGAAAGCTCTAGTAGATTTAAGACTCTCAAAATCTGTTCCTACTTACCTCTTCAACTTTTTTTTTCCCAGCCTCTTCCCAAAAGTCAAGGCTCAAAGGTCCCTAAACTCACCTGTGTGTTCCTACCTTCCTGCCTTGCTCTCCTGATTCCAGATCATTCTTTTTCCACCCTGGCTCTGTTCACCTACCTGTTGCCTATCTCTTAAGGCTGTACTGCTTTTCCTTTGCCTCCCCGAAATGCTTCCATAGAACAGTAAATCCAGCCCAGAGCAATTCCTTCCTTCCCTAAATCCTTAGCATGTACCTTCTACGACAGAAGCTCCCCCATTTTCTTGGGATGTTAATAGATGTTACACAAATACATGTTCCATGTTGAAATAAATGGGGAACTCTGGGCTAACAGAAGATGTGCAGATTATATTGTGGCGGGATCCTTTAATATGCTCGTATGCATGGAGAACCTCCAAGGAAAGGACCGAATATGAGTGTTTCCCCAACTTAATTGGTCTCAGAACACTTTTCACAGAGCATCTCATAGGACTAGTATTTCTCAGAAAAGTTATCTGCCTTATTCATGTAGCACTTAGCATGTGCCAAATTACATCTTTATCTCTGCATTTCATTTTGCCTTCCCTGAAGCATAGAAGAAACTCGAGGGCAAGAATAAAATCCTAGCCGTATACCCAGGAAATGCTCTATAAATGTATGGATAGAAAAAAGCACAGTCTACCCCTGCATTTCAGGCCACCACAGCTGGTCGTGCGGACTGAGAACATCACGACGTTAGGGGGCAACATTTGCCTATATTACAGTGAGAGTTGCACATCCCCAGACAGTGCACCCCCTGGGCGAATACAGCCAGGGGCCCCTGTCTTCCAGCCCCTGTGCCCAAGAGTGCTGTCGTGCTTTCTTTACACACCCCAGAACATGCAGATCTTCCCATGCTCTTAAATATTCCATTCACACAAAACCGTTGGTGAGTACCATGTATTTTACTGAGGATTTTAGGGGAGAGATGGCAGAGGGAGTTTGCACCACACACCTGCAGCACACGTTTAAAAAATTACCCAGTAGACATTTCTAATTTTCCAAAGACACTAGTTAGCTCTGCCACAGCTACGGACATGTTCCACCCTCTGTCCTTCCCCCTAGAGGCACACTGACTTTCCTCCTTTTTTTAAATTTTGATTTCTCTGAACCACTGTGACAAAGCACAGAAGGAGGAAGTAAATACCCTCAGGCTGCCCTGGAAAGTATTATGTCAAAGAACCGCTGGTGTTTGAGGGCTTTCAGGGATGAAGTGGGAATGTCAGCAAAACAAACCAACACAAATCATATTTAATAGCTCAATTATAAATAGCTACACATGTCAATTGGCTCATCACAATGGGATAAGGTCTATACCATGTGATATAAACGATTTCTGTGCTGAACTGGTAAATACTGCTGGGTCTTCAGCCCCGCCCTGTTTGAAACCTTCAGCAGCTCACAAAATGCTGAATAGCAGCATATGTGTGCTCTGAGCACCCCCAGCAGGGAAAGTGGGGTTGTGTTGGCAGAACCTTGTAAAGGGCAGCATCGAAGGTTGTCCCTTAGGGTCCGTCTTCGGGCAAGTGCGGTTTGTACGTGAGGTCAATTGGGGTTGGGAAGTGGGGGTCTACATGAGGCAGAGTCAGCTGATTTCCCAGTCCCCCAGAGTCCAGAAAGCAGTCCTCTCTTACCTCCGGCTTCTTGTAACTGATCTTAAAGGCTAATGACCTTCTGGGAGGGTGAGGCCCAGGCTAAGGAGAGCCCCTTTTCTTTTACTGAAACATTGAAGCCTAGCACAGTGGACCCACCCTTCAGCTCTGAACTACTGAGAGGCTGGGGTCTTTTGGCCATTCTTTGAAGTAGTTCTCAGTTGAACTTAGAGCTTCAAAAGAAGGGGAGGGCTATAAGTTGATTTACACCCAACTGTATGATGTTTAGCATTTGTTTCTCTGATGAAGTTACTGAATGCAAAATAGAAACGGCCGGTAAAACATACCATCATGTTCTGGTTAAGCCCTAAGCCAGTAATTAGTGCAAATCTGGAGAAATATTTTATTAGAAACTTTAGTTACTGAGTGGCCTTGTTCTCCGCCTTTCTCTTCTCATAGCTGAGGCTGCTCTGTTCTTGTCAGCCTACAGCCTGCAGTCTGCCTGAGACTGAGCACCATGCCTTCAATTAAGTTGCAGAGTTCCAATGGAGAGATATTTGAGGTTGATGTTGAAATTGCCAAACAGTCTGTGACTATCAAGACCATGTTGGAAGATTTGGGAATGGATTGAAGGAGATGATGACCCAGTTCCTCTACCAAATGTTAACGCAGCAATATTAAAAAAGGTCATTCAGTGGTGCACCCACCACAAGGATGACCCCCCTCCTCCCGAGGATGATGAGAACGAAGAAAAGCGGACAGATGATATCCCTGTTTGGGACCAAGAATTCCTGAAAGTTGACCAAGGAACACTTTTTGAACTTATTCTGGCTGCGAACTACTTAGACATCAAAGGTTTGCTTGATGTTGGGTGCCTGGGTTGCTCAGTCGTTAAGCGTCTGCCTTCGGCTCAGGTCATGATCCCAGGGTCCTGGGATCAAGTCCCACATCGGGCTCCCTGCTCGGCGGGAAGCCTGCTTCTCCCTCTCCCACTCCCCCTGCTTGTGTTCCTGCTCTCGCTATCTCTCTCTCTGTCAAATAAATAAATAAAATCTTTAAAAACAAAAACAAAAAAGGTTTGCTTGATGTTACATGCAAGACCATTGCCAATATGATCAAGGGGAAAACTCCTGAGGAGATCCGCAAGACCCTCAATATCAAAAATGACTTTACTGAAGAAGAGGAAGCCCGGGTATGCAAAGAGAACCAATGGTGTGAAGAGAAGTGAAATGTTATGCCTGACACTATAACACTGTAAGGATTGTTCCAAATACTAGTTCCACTGCTCTGTTTATAATTGTTAATATTAGACAAGCAGTAGACAAATGGCAGCAGCAAATCAGTTCTTTAAGCAGAATATTGTCCTCCTTGCATGTGTAGTTTGAGTACAGATTCCAAACTTATGGCTGAGTTTCTTCTAGTATGATCAAAAGTTTCTTTTTTCTTTGCTCTAAATAAACCTGAACTGTGGGTTCTCTGTAGAAGGTGGCATTTTGGGCTTTCCGAAACTCTCTTTGTAAAGCAATTTTTGCCTAGTTTATTGTCTAGTTAACTTTAGTTTAATGACCTTTTAAAAGTCGGCATTGTGAATAAAACAAGTTGAAAAACGTTTTCTGAAATAGAATTAACAACATATTCTCTTTATTCATGAGTTGGAAACTGGAAAAAGGCTACCTGAGGTAAATGTTTTGAGTGGGGTTATTAGGATGTCTTCCAGCTTCCTGGAGTCAAGGAGTATCACTGGTATTGATTAGCCTGTATGTAGTAGGGCTCCCTTAATTGGATGTAAGGACTTGTTATTGCATTTTTAATCCTCAGCTTTGAATATGTTGGCTAGAGACTCAGTTACTACTCAATTTGTGGTTTGGGGGGGAATATAACTAGCCGGTCTGTTAGCTTTTCGATGAAAAAAGACAAATAACCCATGTGATTATGTCTTCTTATAATCATTGATCCCATGTGGGGGAAACTTCTCACTACTTGCATATAAAAAATAATTTAACCTTTAACGTTAAAATGTCTGGCAAAACCTAGAAAGCATCCATCATGAATGCAAGATACTTTCAGTAAAAAGTAAGTTACGTAGTAGGTGATAAATGGTTTGCTTTTGTGTACTTAACTGTGTCTCTTCACTTACTATTAAATGAGTTAAGTATATGTACCTTTCTGTAGCTGGAGACAGCTTGCAGGAAGTTTCTGTCCTAGCTCGCTGGAGGCTGCTGACCTAACCATTGGATTCTGATAGACTTGTGTCTCTTCTGATTGTCATGATCGGTTCCCTGGAGCCAGTGCTTCAGTTCTTAACTGGTGCACGTGGCCGCACAGGACTGCGCTCATTGTTCCCAGCCTCTGCCCTACAGTAGAATGAAGTTTTCTTGGTGCTTGAGATGGCTCACAAATTGTTATGTCTTTTTCTTTCCTCCTTGTGCTCCCTTTTCTCTTGCTTTCCCATTTAGCATCATCTGTATTCACATGTAGTCCTGCATTCTCTTCGTGTTTCCTGTGAGCTGTTTTGGCTCAGATTATTTGCTGATAGTAGTTTGCCTTTATACTTCACTTCTTATTTGCCCTGAATCTGTATCTTGTTTAATAAAATCCCACATACTGTCAAAAAAAAAAAAAAAAAAAACTTTAGTTACCGACAGGCTGCCTCTAGGTCCTGTGCACACTCTCAGATGGCCCTCTCTTGCTCCCTCTCATGTGTCCCCATGCAGGGGAGGCCACAAAGTCATGACAAGGCTGTCTAAAGAAGAAAGCCATCATAGAATGACAAAGCTCTCCGACTCCCTTCCACAGTGAGCCCAGACGGACTGTTAACCTTAAAAAAATAAAACTGCTAGCTATTTTACTGGCAAAAGATGGGTTTATTTGGGAATAGCAGAGAATTGCCATCCAGAACAAGGAAGCTACAGCAAAACCCTAGGCAAAGCCACAGAATAAAGGAGAGGAAGGCTCTTTGAGAGAGCAAAGGGGGATGTTGGAAAGGCTGTTATGAACAAGAAGTGCATTGGACTAAACTGAGAGTTTGATGTACAGTGGCTTTTATGGACTGAGTTGTAACAGTCTGTCATTGGCTGAACTATTGCTGCTGCAGGAGGAAGAAAACCTTTCTTCCTCCTGCTGGCGTAGTAAAGTAGAGAACACATGCAAAGTCCGACTCTTCCTGTTGGATTTGCAATTGATGTGAGTGATAGGATCTGCGAGCTCCTCCTTCCAGCCTCCCGACTCCATTCTAAAGGAGATTTCCCTTTATCAATTTTCACAAGCTGCAGTGTAGGGTTGGACCCACTGACAGACAAGAGTAAGGGAATATGGGGGCATACGGAATTTTCCCTTTTTTGGTAATCTTAAGAACTGTGCCTGGTTGTAAGGAGCCCATTGGTCAGTTAGGGCCTATGGCTTAATAAGCTTGTTTGCATCAGGTCAATAGCCGCTGTGGACCCTTTTGCCTTGCTCAAGGTTCCATGGCTTAAGCCTAAAAGTGGCCTCTACAATTTGGTGTTTAGATGCAATTTGTTGGCCCCTTTGGAATCCTGCAATTCCTTCCAAAGATGCTGGCTGTGTCCTTAGAATGTGTTCCTGAGTGCCCTGGGTTCCGTTCCCTTTTTCTCAAATCTGTATTTGTCTCACCAGCACTGTGGGTATCTGAAGGCCCAGCATCGTACACAAGACAGCCAAAGTGATAATGTTGTTAGTAACAAATAGCATAAAATAATTTTCATTTCTGATTATGTAAGTAATGCTATGTAGAAGGTACCAGAAGTGTGATCTGCAGACCAGCAGCATCAGCATCACCATGAGCTTATTGGAAATGCAGAAACTCAGGCCAAATCCCAGACTTAAATCAGAATCTGTAAGCTGAGGTTCCCAGGTGATTCGCCTACTAAAGTTTGGGAAATACTGCTGTAGATGACCTGAAGGCCACAGCTATGTTAGATCCTGAATGCCTTTGTCGTCCTGCCTTCATGAGGCCTGATGGTATGCATCTTCCTGTGCATAGTAAGTGCTATATGTCTGTGTATCATTATTATTAGAACACAGTAAATAGCTTTTGCTCATCCAGACTGGTGACTCTGTAGAACTGGGAGAAAGTGAGTTTTGGGGATAGTGCCAGGAACTGATTCCTTCCCATGTCTCACCCAATCCATCCCTCAGATGACTTGTGCTAGTGGTTTACCTTTTACATAGAATCTGGTGGACAAATTCATGTCTTCATCTATGGATCTCTTACACCTAAATTTTCTGAGTTAATAAAATATAATGAGTTTTAAAATTGTAATTTCGGAAAGCTGTTTGTTACTTAGTGATGAATAGCAGACATAAAGGGAAATGGTGGGGCGGTGGGGGGGTGGGAGCGGATGCCGAAGAAGAATGAAAGGAAAGGATGGAGGTGGGAGGGAAAAGCAGGCCTGAGAGCTTTGAGAAAATCTGGTCAGCTTCAAAAGGCTGTGGCCGGGTTAAGATAAAATATGCAAGTGGCCACCAGTGAGTGATAGGATAATGAGTGAATTTTATTTTCTTCTTTCTGCTCTTCAGTATTTACGAAGTCTTCTACAATGAATGGGTATTGTTTTTATTACGAGGAAAAAATGGCATGTGTTTTTTTAAAATTAATCAAATATGTCATTGGGAAACTCCAGATAACAAAGTTGTTCAGGGAGGCAGGAATTCAAATGAATAGTAACTGCATGTACAGTGGGAGAGAGGCTATGCCAGGGTAAAAATCTGATGCTCATTTACTGTAAAAGACCACCAAGAATTTCAAATGCATAATTCAGTAAAAGCATTAGCCTCAAAACAACTTTCTCACAGCTCTCCGGTTTCGGGGTTAACTTTGCTTGGCAAGTAGATTTTCATCACATGGAAAGAGCTAGAGGATAGGGAGGCTTGTGGCAGAGACCACAAATCCTCAGAAGCCCACCTTCTAACAGCTCAGTGTGGGCTTTGGCCACAAGTGTTTGGTTTCCGAGGGAGATGTTTCATGTGGAGCAACCCAAGAGCCTGGGGCCAGTGAGGACCTGCACGTGTAAATCATGCGCCCTAGCACCATGCCCTGACTTTGAGAACCGGGTTCTCCCTGATGTACAAAGTTATCATACCCTAAAATTCGGCATTTTTCTGAACCCCCAAGCCTATGTTTCCATAGAAACTCTGTTATGATTATTGAATAGGATTCCACGTTCCAGTTGGGTTTTCAAAGATATTTTGCATCCTTTTCCTCATTTAATACTCGTACAGACTTAATTTCTTTTTATCTCTGCTTCAAAAGGAGAAGTATTGAAATCTATCAGCTTCTGAGATGGGAATAGTAAACTCTCCCAGTATGACTTAGGAGTTTGCCAATCTCTCCTTGTGACATCAGTTGTTTTTTTTTTTTTTCTTCACAAATCTATTTTATATCTCTGTTGCTAGGTACATATATGTTTGTTAGAGTTTCTTGGGTTCTTTTTTCGTTTGTTTAAACAAGCTCCAGGCCCAATAAGGGGCTGGAACTCATGACCCTGAGATCGAGAGTGGCATGCTCTACTGACTGAGCCAGCCAGGGGCCCCCTATTGGATTACTTTTTTTTTATTATTAATAGCTATCATTTATTGGGCATTTAAAAGTGCTTTGTATTCAAGTATTGTTACAAGTTGACAAATGGGGAATCATCTGCACTTGATCAAGGAAGATAAGCTAATTTGTATTTTTTTTAATTATGTTATATCACCATACATTACATCATTAGTTTTTGATGTAGTGATCCATGATTCATTGTTTGCGTATAACACCCAGTGCTCCATTCAATACGTGCCCTCTTTAATACCCATCACCAGGCTAACCCATCCCCCCACCCCCCTTCGCTCTAGAACCCTCAGTTTGTTTCTCAGAGTCCGTAGTCTCTCATGGTTCATCTCCCCCTCCGATTTCCCCCCCTTCATTCTTCCCCTCCTGCTATCTTAGACCTGTACCTCTGAAATAAATAATACATTATATGTTAAAAAAAAAAAAAAAGAAGATAGCTAGATTATTTCTATTATGACATAACATGCCTCTATTCCTTAAGGGCTGATGTTTTACTTGGCAGGTGCTGCGAGGGCACCCAGGGCAGTGCAGGTGAGGAAGAAAGAAGTGAGATAAGGACAAATGCAAGGCCATGTGAAGCAATGAGTTACTCCACCGGCCAGGGTACTTCCCAGATAGCTCAGAAAGCATAGCTTTCACTGTTCTCCGGTAGGATTTTCTCCACAAGGTTTACGAGAAAGGACACCTGGCTACCTCCTCCCTCCCACTTACCCTTGACTGAGTCTTATCCCACTGGGACCTAATTCCCCCCTATGTCAGTGTTGTCATCTGGCCCTTAAAAAGCTCCCAGGAAGCCAGCCCCAATGTCCAGAAATGTGGCCTCCCATCCAAATCTAGAGCAGAGTGGAGTAGAGGTGGATGAGGTACTTGAGAAACTCTGAGAAGGTAGACAAGATTTATGTCTGGTACATCTCTAGTAACATATGTTCTCATGTAATAATAATACCCTGAGGTCAATTCAACAAAAACGGACATCCCCCCCCGCCAAAAAAAGACTGAAAAACTCAAAATCAATTCAGTAAACATGTGTTGAGGACTTAGCTTGTGCAAGTCACCATGCTAGATACCCTGAGGGGGAAATGATGCACAAGGACTGATTCGGGGCCTCATGGGAGATGAGCCATCTCTGGAACAAAGATTTCGGGTTCAGACAGACCAAGATTTGAATTTCTGCTCTGCTCCTTAGTGCTTTGTGAATTTGAATAAAATATTTAACTTGCTAAGGCTTGGTTTCCTGAGGAGAATAACAGTTGTTGCCTTACAGGATTGTTCTAAGACTGAAACGAAATAACAATGTTCAAGTAGCCAGTACATTTGATTACTGTTAAGTGTTATTTCCCTCTCAGAGGCTTAACTCAAGGGGTCAATTCAGATAATTACAAAAACATCCATTCTAGGCAAAGGATGAACAAAGGACTTTGAAACAGAGAAAGGAAAAGAGAATTTAAGCCATGGAAGCTCTGGGAAGGCTTCCAGGTCTGTAGTAAAAGAGAAAGAATCCCTTCCCCTTTCCTGGTGCATGATCATCCCTTGGCAAATTTTCTCTTTTGGCAAACTTGGTCTTTGGCCCCCTACTTGCCTTGTGTACCCGTCTCCTGCTCATGTTTCCTCTGTCCTTTCGAACCTTAGGTGGTGTTAAGCCCGTCCACGTTGCCTGACTTGGAGGTGCAGGCAGTGTGGGCCGCGCTCCCCTGACACAACTCCCTTGCCTTTGGAGGTACTGCTATTTGTTCAAAAGCACACGGATTACACTAATCCCAATCAAGCTGCGTGACTGGTGGTGGCCTTTACCCTCCTAATGTTTTGTACTTCTTCCTCACTGAAGCTCATTTCACCAAGACAAATCTAATCACAATCACTCCCATGAGAGTCTACCCATTGAGAGAGCTCCCCCAAGCTTTGTTGGCTTTTCAGGATCTTCCTTTCACCACCCTTGGATCCATAGGTTCTCTGGAAGCTGCTAGGTTTTCCATGGCAGCTTTCCTGGAGGAGTTCTGGCCAGCTGAGCATCGATGCTACCTTTCAGGGAGCAGGTGTTTACCAGTCAAGGGCTATTTGTTCACAGACCATGGAGGAGCTAGGCTTCCATGCTGCTCCCCTACGTTTTCCAATCATAAAATGTCCTCTCATAAAAATCCTTTCTCAGCATTTTCCTTAGCATATATTCCATATATTAAAGATAGCATCCAATATTTTGGTTAAGGAGAGACCTGAAGAGCAGCAACACTTTTAATTTCCTGTTTGAAAAATCCTAGTATTCACATAAGAAACATGTGAAAACAAACTCCTTATTTGATCAGATAAAAGGGGTGAGGCTTATGAGGAATTATGACACACACTTCACCTTCACATGGTCATTTCTCCTATGTTCCCAGTTAGCCTGAGTCTTTCTCTACAGTGAGCCCAGGATGAAATGGCTCCTATCTTAACATTTATTCTTCTCACCTGATATTTCAAGAAGTCTGCCAGTAGAGAGTGAGAAGACCAACTGCGCAAACCTTAGAGGGTACTTTGAATTTAATTTAGCAAGGTCTTCCAGAAATGCTACAGCCCATTGCTAAATGATTCTCCCGCCCTGCCTTGTGATGGCGGTGGTAGATCTAGGAGGGAGCAGAGGCAATGGGCCATAGTAGAAGAGCACTGGATTGACACTGGGACAAGGTATTTGCTGAACCACTTCATAGCTGTATGTATGACACAACCAACTTGCTCAATCTTAGGGGGCCTCTTTTTCTCACATTTGAAATGTCAGTGGCAAAAAAAAAAAAAAAAGTAAAAAGTAAAATGTCAGTGACAAGCCATACCCATGAGATCAAGAAGAAATGAGATCATCTGACTCGTACGGCATTTGAATACCTGTGTGCTGGACACCGTGCTAAGTGCTGGGGATGTAGATTTGAGCATGATAAAATACCCGCTCTCGGGGCGCCTGGGTGGCTCAGTGGTTAAAGCGTCTGCCTTCGGCTCAGGTCATGATTCCAGGGTCCTGGGATCGAGCCCCGCATCGGGCTCCCTGCCTGGCCGGGAGCCTGCTTCTCCCTCTCCCACTCCTCCTGCTTGTGTTCCCTCTCTCGCTGTGTCTCTCTCTGTCAAATAAATAAAATCTTAAAAAAAAAAAAAAAATACCCGCTCTCGATAAGTGCAGACACTGGTAGGAAAGTCAAACATGTAAATAGGTATATCCGGTGTTGTAGAAGTTTATTCCACAGTGGTTCACAAGATGGGAGATTATATCAGACACACATAGGGAGCTTTTCAAATTACACACAGTCACCCCCAGGGGAAAGGTACTGCACTGTCAGTAATTCTCACTTCTTTAAAACCGCTACGACACCTATTTAGCAGTGGAAGGCATGTAATTTAAGTCAACTCCCTGGCATTTTCCATATAACCCTTTCCCATCCCAGATCCCTAGAACCTCTTCTGTATACAATATCCTCAGGCAAAGTAAGTCACCACCTAACCTTCAACTTCAACTTGCTTGCTAGTGACTGAAGTCTGTATCTGCAGCCCAGATTGCTCTGCTGAGCTCCAAAACAACTGACTACTGGTGGATATCTATCTTCTGGATGATCCACTGGTTCCTTGTTTGCAATTAAAAGTGACACTTAACTCCGGGCCCTTCTCTCTTCTTCTGGTGGACCTTTTCCTCCCGTATCCCCCACTGTCCTGAAGGACATACACTTTGCCCAAACTAACTACCTTGGAGTCATCCTAGACCCTTTCCGTCTTTGCATCATTTTTAGTCAGCCACCAAATCCTATAAATGCTATCTCTGAAACACGCAGTATATATCCCCAGCTCTCTATTCCCACTGCCCTGATCCTAGTTAAAATCTGCAATAATCTGTAATCATTTTTCTCCACAATGATCTTCTTGTCTACTTCAGACTGTTATTCTCTCTAAACTATAATGTGCCTTTCCCCCCGGTAAATCTGGTGATGTCATCCCCAGCTAAAATTCACCCAATGATTTGTCCTCCTTCCTCTTAACCCCAACACCCACAACTGTGTCTTACCTTTTTGCTGCCTGATCAATTCTGGAGCAGGGTGAGGGCCTGATAGGCCTCATAAGATGCCTTTAAACCCTTGAATATTTCTATCTACTGTGCCAGCCATAGAGTAGAGATGACATCCTGTAAATGAATTAGAATGAAAGAAAATAAACCCAGTTGAAGAGAAGGGGCTTCAACAGTTGCACAGAAACCCCTTCGCTACTATAAATATTTAGCACAGGAAGGCCACACCCTGCCACATTCAGTGTGTAGTTTTCATGTTCTAAACTCTCGGTGTTCCATCATTACTCCTGTAGCGGCAGTCTTTTCTTCTGTTGCATGGGAGTTTCTCTCTATTAAATAAGCCTCTCTGTTGGAAGAACGCTTATGGCAATGACTATAATTACAACCCAGGGCTGAGCTGGAAAATGCAGTGATGTGACAGCTTTTGTGATAGGAAGGGTAGAGAAAGAATGAAAGCTTATAATTTTCTTGGAGGTATCTTGAAGTCTGACAGTAGCCCTGCCCTTATGATGTAAATGTGCAGTGACCTGGAGACTCAGGACAGAATAAGCCAGGCAGACATGCCAAGTCCCTGCTACATGGTCTACTAGTCAGCAAGCCAGAAAGACATGGCACAGTGCTGAACTCTCTGACTTCTTAAAAGGGAATGGTCTAGAATGGTTGTTCCCTCCATTTTGGAATAATGTCAAAATGTTTCATTCGTCATATGAAATGAGGGGTTTTTTACACATCATTTGAGAAAATACATAATGATCCGAGCAACTACACATTTGTTATTATGTTGAAATAAATGTGTTTCATTAATTACACTCGCATTTATAGATACCTGAAAAACAGAACATACATTTTTTTTTAAAAAAAAGGATTTATTCAGTCTGCTAACCAAGTTTGGCCCCTTATGTATTTGATGACATTTGCAGCAGCCCAGAAATCTGTGATTTCCTTCTCCCCGTCACTGCCCCCACTTCAAGGTCACAGACTTGGAATAGTGTGTTCCTTACATTCATTCATTTGTTCATTTGTTTAATTGAATCTTTTCATATATAAAGCATAGTGGCCTACTATATTTTGGCCATCATGCTAGGGATCATAGATACAAAGTCAAATCCTACCCGGTACCTGGCCTTGAGGAACTTAAATCCATCTGAGGAGACAGATATATAAATCTGTAACAGTACAACAGGCACAAAAGAGGATATGGTTGATCAGTTGCACTCAGGGGAGTTATTAGAAAAGCTTTCGTGTAAGAGGTCTATCTGTCAGCTATTGCCACAATAATGCTGCACAACAAATTAAAGACATGATGACTTAATACTTCCGAGGCTTCTGCATATAGTCTGCAAGAGGATGGCCCATTCCCTGGGCTGTGCTTGACTCCAGGCTTTGGGCTCCATTCTCAAAGTTGCAGGTTGGGTTCAGATCTGCTCTACATGGTCCTCATCCTCCTTGGACCAGATGTTCTCATAGTGCATCACTAACAAGCAAGAGAGCCCGACAGTGCAACCATTGTTCCAGTCCCTGCTCTTGCTGCAGTCACTAAAATTCCATTGGCCAAAGCAAGTAACCTGGCTAAGCCCGAAGTCAAGGAGTAGGGAAGTATACTCGACCTTTCCATAATATGGATATGGATGCTACTACAGGGAAGTAAAGAACTGGGACCAAAAGTGAACTTACCACAGGAGAAACCTTTGATCTATATTCCGAGAGATGGTTATGAGTTTATATTAGGTGGACCTAAGTATCTGAAATATGAATCAGGAGAAATAAAGGAACCTTAGTGCACAGTATTTGGCTTGAAAGAAATGTTCTGACAGGAGTTGGGGCTTTTCCGGAGATCCCTACTCGGTGTCTGTCATGGAATACACTGGGGCCATTAGTGAGTGAGGATGAGCACAGCCTATGCATGCCAGAGCTAGAATGATGTGGAGGAGCTTTAATGAAGGACCTCATCCTACTGATTCTAGACCCAGATTTACCATGAGAGGGCAGTGTTTTTAACCCAGTGTCTCTGGTTTGACGACCATGAAATCTAGAAGAAGAAAAGCAGGACTCACATTCTCACCGCCTTCTGCACTAACCCATTCTTCATGCTGTTGTCTTCAGAGTATTGAGGTTGTGGTTTGTACATACTGGTTTCTTTCCTATTGCCTCTGTAAACAAATCATCACAAATGTAATGGCTTAAAAACAACACAAATTTATTTTTTTTTAATTTTTTACACAAATTTATTATTATTTATTAGTTCTGAAAAGGGTCTTATGGGCTAAAGTCGGGCTGTTGGCATGGCTGCATTCCTTCTGGAAAGTCTAGGAGAGAATCTGTTTTCTTACCTTTGCCAGCTTCTAGAAGCCAAGAGCATTCATTTGGTTTGTGGTTCCTTCCTCCATCTTCAAAGCCAGCAGTGCAGCATCTTCAACTTTCTCTGACTCTGAACTTCTGCCTCCCTCTTCCACCTTCAAAAGACCCTCTGTGATTATATTGGGCCCACCTAGTTAATCCAGGATGATCTCCTTATTTTAGGACTAGCTGGTTTGCAACCTTCATTCCACCTACAACCTTAATTCCTCCCTGCCACACAACATAGGCACGTGGACGGGTTTGAAAGGTCATTATTCTGCCTCCCACATGGTTGAGGGAGAGGGGGTGATGAACAATGCCTCACATTGGTATTATGCTTTATGACATACCAAGACTTCCGTTTCTTCATGCTCTCACTTTTGAATCAGCAGCATAGAAAGCCGAGAACCAGGTGCCTGCCTTCGGCTCAGGTCATGATCCCGGGGTCCTGGGATCGAGTCCCACACCTGGCTCCCTGCTCGGCGGGAAGCCGGCTTCTCCCTCTCCCACTCCCACTCCCCCTGCTTGTGTTCCTGCTCTCGCTATCTCTCTCTCTGTCAAATAAATAAATAAAATCTTAAAAAAAAAAAAAAAAGAAAGCCAAGAACCATTTTGTAAGTGAATAAATTGTAACTCAGATACATTAAGTGTCAACACAGGCTAGCATAATAGTTACTTGCTGCTTGTTCAATTACCTCCGAGTCCTCTGAATGTATCTAACTTGGCCCCTGTCTCCCTCTGTTGCAATTATTTGTTACATGTCTGTCTCACCACCTCAAGGCAGGCGTGGTGTCATTTCACGCTCTGCGCCTTAGCAGTTAAGGATGGTGAAAGAAAAGTGTTCATTAGACACTTATTGTGTCCATCATGTGCCAGGGACTCTTTATGTGATTTGTAATTTATTCTTCCCCATCCTTGGAGATGAGTAAACGTGGGCTCAAGGCCACACAGCTCTCAGCACAGAACAGGGCTGGAATTCACACCGAGATCTGCCTGACTCCAAAGCCAGCCTTCTTTCCGTGCTTCTTATGAGCCAGAGGTCCCTCAACTGAGTTTTAAAGAAGAGACCTGGATTTAAGTGTCTGAAATCAAGACTTATAGACACATGGAGCAGTTACAATGCCATCTTTCTGTTTCTAAATGACTGACTTTTCTAATGGAGAAAATGTCCAACCCCCATCTTGGTTTCAACAGCAATGGGTGTGTGGTCTTGGTCAATTCACTGCCTCTCTGAGCTAGTTTCTTTTATATTGAGGAGGTTGGAGTAGGTGACCTCTAAGTTTCCCTCTGTGATTTGAGACTTGTTGATATTCACACAGGTTAGTATAGGAAGCGATGGGACTGGGATACAAATTTTGTGTTCAGAGCAGGGCACCTTTTCTCATTATCCCTACTGAGTCTGTGGACTATTCCAGTATTAAGAGAGAACTTTGGAAAGAAAAGTACATGATTAATACATTTGTCCAAATCCATAGAATGTACAACACCAAGAGTGAACTGTAGATTTTGGGTCAGTATGATGTGTCAATGTAGGTTCACCAATTTTAACAAATGCTGATGATGGGGGAGGTGTGCCTGCGTGGGAGGAGGGGTATCAGGGACAATCTCCGTACCTTCCCCTCAAGTCCGTTGTGAACCTAAAACTGATTAAGTTTTAATATGATAAGGTCTATTTCTCTAAAGCTACATATATTCTGGCCAAATAAACTATGACACTTTAAAACTGTTTCCATTTTTCAAAGATGTAGTGTATTTCTTTGAACTGTTTTCATTGCCTTTTTAAACTGAAACTTACGCAATAATTCAAACATTTTTAAAGGGAAATAACATGATACCCATGTACCCAGTACCCAAATTTAACAAATATTTATATTATATAATACCTATTTCAATTTTTATAGAAATACAACATTATAGATAAAATAAAGTGCCCTAATCTCATACTCTTTCTCATACTTCCCAAAGGAAAATTATTACCCTGAAGCTGGTGTGTAATCTCCTTAATTTGAACAAATACATTCATATCCATAACACCTTTATATGTTGTTTTGAGTATTTTTGAAACTTGTAAATGGCATCATGCAAGAAAGATTCTGTTAACAATTTTTTTCATTCAATGTTTTAGTTTTAAGATTCATCCGTGTTAATATGTGTACATCTGCTCTATTCATTTTAATTGCTGTGCTGTATTTCACTGTATGACTATGTTTATTATCCACTATGGTAGTAAATTTCAATTTTTTTATATTTAAAAACAGTGCTGCACTGAATATTCTCCTCTAAATGCATCTCCTTGTTCCTGTGGGCTAGAAATACCTAGCAGGGCTCCTCCAAGCATGGACCAAAGACCGTTACTAGTTAATGACTAGAAAGTACAGAAATTGAGAAGAGGCATTTAGAAACTTAAGAAGCAAATCACCTGAGTACTTTGATGTCTACTGAACTAATAATAAAAAAAAAAAGTATTCAGGCTTGTATTTTGTCTGTTTTTAAGGTTCATTTGTTTTATGTTTTTACTGTATTTTACAAAAATATTGATCCTCAACAGGTTGGAATTTTAACACTTGGTTTTTCAGAGAGTTTGAGGATCTTGATACATTTTCTACCTAGAAGTGACATGTCTGACTTGACGAGTAGGTGCATCTTTAGTTCTATAAGGTGTTAACAAATTGCACTCCAGAATGGTCAAACCAATTTCCAATCTCATCTGCATTATATGAGAGTTTCCTTTTTTCCCAGTTGTGTTGTCAGACTTTAAAATCTTTGCCAATATGATATCTGTGGAAAAATATTTCATCTTAATTATAACATTTATCTGATTAATAGTGAAGTTGGACACCTATGTGTTTGTTAGGTTCCCATTTGTGTGACTCTGATCAGGTAGATTTTCTCAGTTTCTAATTGTGGGGAGAATATGCCTGTAACCAGCTAGCTGTGGGAGGTAAAGTATTATAACAGGTATAACTGGTTTTGACTAGGAAAAGCCTAGAATAGCTAGTTTTGACTTGATGAAGGACAGGAAAAGCTTGTTGTAGCAAATTAATGCATACATAGTTACTTTAGTGTCTTTCCTGGTATTTTGGGGTTTTGGACAATGATTCAGTCATCGCCACTAAGACATTACAGTGGAGTGATTTTCACGGAGAATTCTGTACCTGTCATCTAGTTCTGATAGCCAGTGAGTTTCTGGTCCTAATGAGGTTGATGACACCGAGTGAGACTGAATTCACCTGTGAACTTAGTTATTTTCTGGAGCTTCGATCTGACCTCTCACTCACTCTACCTTTGACATGGGTGAAAGAGCTGGGGAAAAGGTGTGGAGGTGGGCATGCTGAACCAGGCATTCCCTTCCAATCACCCTGTAGTCAGCCTGGTTTTTTTTTTTTTTGTCTCCTCGTTCTTTTTATAACCTTTAGTGAAAGAGGTGTGTTAAAATCTCCCATAATGATTATGAATTTATCTATTTCTCCTTTTTAGTTCTGAGAATGTTATTTCCTCTCTTTTGAGGTTATGTTATTAAGTCCACACACAAAACAATTGTGATAATATTCCAAAGAACCACTCCAACAGGCAAGCCTGAGTGTTGGGTTATCCAGGAGACATGGAAAGACCCCTGGCCTTGAGTGCTCACATAGCTCATTTTTGCTCTGTTGTTCTTAGATGTTAGTGGCCTTCTTGTGGTTTGGTACATGCTTAACAAACTCCTGCATTGGGGCCTTTGAATTTTCCATTCCCTGCCCCCGGAACACCCTTCTAGGTGTCCTCAAGGCTTGCGTCAGTGAAAGATGTGAAGCACACAGAATTATGCCTGGTCACAGCAGTTACTGTAAGAGGAGGGAAGGAATGGTATGAGTTCAAGTGTAAGGAGTGCTTCATGGACAGCCTAGAGAAAATCTGAACGGGGACGGAGAAAAGCATATTTTAGTAGTAAACCAATGAACAGAGCTGTGAAGGTGAGAGCTTCTCTAGAAACGTCATAATGACACCAGGGTTAAGGTAGGAAAATGGTAGGTAGTAGGTAAAAAGACTGGAAAAATAAGTTGAATCACAAAATAAAGGTCCATGAGGACTAGGCAAAGGATTTTGGACTTTACATTATAACTCCTCTTCCCGGACTCTTGACTTCCTTCCATACTAGAATATCAGATTCCTGAGGACATACCCAGAAAGATGCCCTGTACAGAACAAGCAAGCAATGCTCCATGTACTGGTGATGAAGCCTTAGGCCATGGGTGAGGTTATCTGGGTTCGAATCTTGTTCCATCCCTTCCTTACTGTATGGCCTTGGACAAGGTGCCTAAATACATCTACCTCCTAATCTGTACAAAGGGGCTGAGGTACCAGCCTCACTGGGTAGTTGGGAGGATTAGCCTGTTATATATAAATGACTTGCTGTACACTTATCATATAGTAAACATTAGCTGTTATTAATTTAGAAAATTCCTAATTTCATTATTTGAATCTTGAATGATTCAAAATTCTGCCCTAAGGGAGACATTTGTAAGTAGGGTTGGAGGAAGAGAACTTACACCAGCCCACCCAACCTAATAATTATACCCTATCCCACAGCTCTTTCCAATTTCTTTGTGACAAGTATTGTCTCTGTTTCCAAATTTTGCTCAATCAAATGACAACATGGCAATGACTGCTGGGATTTTGATCTGTTTCCATGACACCTAAAACTTAATAAATAAGGAAAGGGTGATTGGGAGGCCTTGTATTCTGGTCATCACTTTGCTTCCAAGAGCTATTTCTCCTTGTTTCTCCCCCCTCCCAACCCTTAGCTATTCAAGGGATGGTTAGAAATCAGCTGTGTGCGATTCTATAGCAGTTGATTTTCCCAACTGATGCGTTTTATAGGTGACTAGTGCGGAACAGAGTACCTTGCCATCAAGAACAAGAAGTAAGGAGACTTACTTAGAGCAAGTAAAACAAAACCTAAAATGCAACATAGATGCAACAGAAAAGCTTTCCCGTTCCTGATTTGTGTTCTGACTTGTCGTGAAGTGTGTACTCAAAGAGCTTGATGGGATAGGCGGACAGCGCCAGCACTGAGACAACACTGCCACCACGAAAAGTCACCTGACAAACCTGAATCTTGCAAAGAGTCGCGCCATTCGTGGCTCTGACGCTAAGATTAAATTACGACCGTGCCCCAGGAAAGCAGACCTCTGCCAGGATCCTCCTCCGACTGAGTGTTCTTCATGTCTGAGCTTAACCTTCTCAACGCTTCTCTCGAGGTCTATTTTCAGTTGTTATATGAAGGATTAATGAAAGTAACTCCTTCTAATGTGATTAATGTTTCAGAAATATGTCCCATCGTAGAATTCATTGTAGAAGACCCTGACTTCATAGAGAAAGGTCTTCAAAAAATAAGGTAAAGGAAATAAAATCATAGATGTCTGAGTATAAACACTGAAATTTTTTCTTTTGATATTCAATAACGAATCTTGGCCAATGAGTGTTTATTTCAAAAGAAAACACATGCACAGTAGCCTTCCTACAATGGTAGGAAACGACATAGCTATTTAAATATTGAATTAATGTGGGGTGCCTAGGTGGCGCAGTTGGTTGAGCACTGACTCTTGGTTTTGGCTCAGGTCATGATCTCAGGGTCATGGGATCCAGCCCCAGGTTGAGCCCCACATGAAGCCCCTGGGGTCAGGCTCTGCGCTCAGCGGGGAGTCTGCTTGAGGATTCTGTCTCCCTCTGCCTTCCCGCCTACCCTGCTCTCGAGCACGCTCTCTCTCACTCTTAAATAAATAAATACATCTTTAAAAAAATAAATATTGAATTAATGCAAATTAAGGTGTAAATGTTGGTATTGTTCACTTAGTGCAGAGATGGACTGCACATTTTACCCTTACTCTAGTCTCAGTAATATTTTCTGTTGAGCCATGATGACAAATCTGTCCTCTTTTTGGGGACCCAGTTTTCAAATCATTGTAAAAGAAGGGGGATAATACCACTGACCTCACATCATTATTATGAAAATAGAGCAAAATCAAGTAAACAATAGTTTTAAAACTATTAAGAGTATGGAATTATTAATGAGTAATAGTACAAGAAAAGGAACACAGTAAATTCCAGTCTTCTAGTATGATCACATAAATACATGCATACACGCATAAATGGCTATGTATTTGTTCTTGTTAACTTGAAGCACAGCTTTATAGATCTATACCTAAAAAAGGTATCCAGGAATTTTACAATTAAAGCTAGAGATTTTTCTGTCAATATATCAAGCACTTCCTTTATTTTCTAAAACCATGATAGCAAATTTTATATTTACTGAACCAGAACATAATTAGTGGTTATTCTCATGAACACAGTCAGGATTCTATAAAAACAACAGGTGCAAGAACTCGTAGACAGTCATTAATGGCAAAAGCTCTGAGGATTTGGACCCAGAGCTATAAAATACCACAGAAGCAGGTGTTCTAGGTATTCCTACGGCTCATGTAAGCACTTAGAAATATTTGATGTGGTGGATGGCAGCCTGCTTAACGACGAGGCTGAACAAGACAGTTAGCAAGAGGATTAGTGACGTGCGGGAAGCTGGAGATTGGAGAACAGAAAAGGTACCATCAGAGCCCCAGCTGCGGCCAAATCTGGCAGAGTTGCTTTCTGTGTTCCCAGGACTGTCTGTCTGCTCTGGTGTCTCACTCAGATTCCTTATGTTCTCCACCAGCTGGACTGCACACTGTCTTCATACTGGGGAGCCCTTCGCTAGCTTCTCTCATGATTGGCTCCTTCTCATTTCTTAGGGCTCAGCTTGTGCTACTTCCTCAAGGAAACTAACACCTCCCAGTCCCCATATTTCTGGGTAGCCTTTATTACCATCTGCAGCTATGTTATTCAATCATTTGTTTACTGTTCACGGTGCATTGCTGCCCACCAGAAGGTGAGCTTTATAAGAGGAAGAACTCCATCCCCAACAGTTTCTGCATCATAGGAAACATCCATCAAACAACTGATGAATGGGGGCACCCAAATGGCTCAGTCTGTTAAGCGTCAGACTCTTGATCTCCGCTCAGGTCTTGATCTCAGGGTCTTGAGTTCAAGCCCCCTGTTGGGCTCCACACTGGGCGTGGAGCCTACTTAAAAAAACAAAACAAACATAAACCCTGATGAATGAATGAATACATTAATCTCCAAGGCCCCCGACGTCTCGACCATTTTCTCCTTGGTCATCTCTTCCCTTAAAAAACAGAAGTTTTGTTCTTGATTCACTGCAGTCCAGCCTTCCCCATTTTTGAGGTGACAGTATGTTAACGGTGGCTGAGTCTCATTAGCATGTTAGCACTGAATATGACCACCCTTTCACCTAATGAAATGATGTCACCTAGTTAAAATTCTTCTGTGCTCTGGCTCTTAGAGTGCATAGGGGTGTCCATTTCTAACTATATAGACAATTGTAGTGCCTCCAACTATAAAACACTTAGAAATGCTGAATGAATTATACCAAACTTTCTTCTAAATGCATGGCTGAGGTTACAAGAAACTGTGGGAAAGTATGAGAAAGCAGCCAAAACTGAAAACCAGAGCAACACAGAGGATGTAAGTACATGGTTGTTCTGAGGAGGAAGCAGGAGACAGAAGAGAATGTTCACCCAGTAGCCCAAAGCTTGGTATATAAATATGCACATGGAGACAGGAGATGCGGCCCAGGCCTCATGCAAGGCATGGAACTCAAAGTACCATGTTTTCAGAGCAAATATATAGCTTGCTGAAGGACCATGCCTCTAATCCAGGCCTCACAGGATCTTCACAGATAAAGGCTCACTGGATATAAACTCACAGTCTAAAATTCTAAAACACAGGCCACGGTGAGCAAGACCCCACAGACACCACGAATAGCATGACTGGATGCCTAAGAGTTTAAGACATAAAACACTAAGAATCAGGAGACAAATAAAACTGCAAAGATGAGGGCGGGGGGGAAGAAACAAACACAAAGATGCATTTGTTGAAATTAAAAACTCTAAATAGACAGGTTTGGAAGAGCTAAGAGAGCACTGTCATACCAGAGGGTAGGTGTGAGTATGAATCACAGGGAGATTAAGAGATGAAAAATATGAAGAGAGATGAAGAGACATTGAGGACGAGATGAAATGTTACCTAACAGGAGTTCCAGAAGGAAAATATATTTAAAAAAAAAGAAGAGGCAAGATTGGAAGGTATAATGACTAAGTATTTTCCAAGATGTATGAAACACATAGGTCATCTGATTCAGAAAGTTCACAAAGTCCTGACCAAGATAAGTAAAAGTAAATCCACTCCTAACACACTGTAGTGAAACAGCAGAGTAGCAAAGACAAAGATCTTAGCAGCAAAAGTCAGAAAAATGTACCCGAAATGTACAATGAGTAGATTGATAGGAGAATTCTCAATAGCAACACTGTAAGTCAGAAGACTGTGCACTCATATCTTCAAGGTGCTGACAGAATATAGTCATCAAGCTACAATTCTATGCCAGACTAAATTATCATTAAAGTAATAATAATAATAATTGGGGGCGCACCTATAACAAACTCTACTTCAGGAAGAACAAAATTGAATTAAAATGGAAGGAGTGATATGCAAAAAGGCATAATAAGCAAAGAAATTAATAAATATTTAGATAATTCTAAATAAGCCTTGATTGTATAAAGCTACATCATAATGATTGGTTTGCGATTTTAAAAAAGAGGATGGAATTAAAACAGGATGGAGGAGATTTTGGCTGAGAGTGTTCTAAAGTCTTTCAATTAGTTGGGAGGTGAGACATTTGTTAACCTTGAAAAGTTGAAAGGCACATGTGTGCGATCAAATGTTAACTACCACCATTACCAATAGAAATGTATATGTATTTCAAGATAGAGTTTTCAAATCAGTAGGTGCTGTCAAAAAGCTTGTGGTCTAGTATGGCTGACAAAGTATTTCATAGCATCAGAGCCGACATTCTACCTGCTTTATGAAAGGTCCTCCCCTCCTCCAAACAGACTTAGAAGTTCATTCCTCTCTCTTCTTTGGGGCCATGGACAAACCTCCTGGAGAGCACATTGTAATGGCCGGTTTCTCAGTGCCTTCCTCACCATTATATCCCAGGGCCTGGCAGAGAGCTGGTGTTCTCATGCTTGTAGAACGAATGGATGCAACTTACTCAAGGTCACATGGCTACTGAGGGGCAGATACGAATGAGAACTCAGATCTTTGCTCACCCAGGCTTGTTCCTTTTGGGAAAAAAAAAAAAAAATGTTGTATCTGAAAAAAATCATTGTGTCCCATGAAAGCAGTAGCTGCTTGATTAAAGTGTTAAGAAATCCAAGATCAAAATGCCAATGAAAACAGAAAAATTCACATCAGTAACTGTTGCCAATCTTCTGTTTAAAGAAAATCCACACTTCACAGGTTATGCTAGTTAGAGAATAAGAGTGCTAGAACACTCCCTGATTTTTTCAGGGAATTTGACCATATCTATCCCAAGGCAGCCTCTCTAGGAGCATGATCCCAGGTTATAGAGAGGATCCCTACCCACTAGCTGAGAATTAAGATGCCTTGTTAAAATGCAGTGTGCCTTGAGACCCTACTGGTGATCAGCTAAAGAGGTGGAAGGTGGAAGGGCTGAGAGCTAGCCGAGAAGTTGCTCTTGGAAGGTTCTGCACTGAATAAGCAGGGAAGGAAGAGGAATTGAAGGGAGGGCAGATGGGGAGGGCAAGAAGCTAAAGATGAAGGAAGATACCAAATACCTATTTCATAATTTTGCTCAGACCAACTCCATTCAGATTTTCAGCCCCAGAACCCACATTTTAAAATGGGAAGTTCCACATTTGCTCTCCCTGATCTCACAACAAAATTAAAGAGTGGGAAGGAAGTGGAAGATCTTTTGAGATTCTTCGGTGGGCACCTGCCATTAGAGAGAATCTCAAAGCTATGTCTCCATGCAGCATTTTCTCCAGCCCTTATCAGTGAAGAGCCAAGAGGGGCAGGTTATTCCAAAGGCAGCTTTCCTTCAAGAGGAGGATGGTGACAGATGGCAGTAAGGGGAAGTAAGGACTGGGGGTGGGCAGCCCTGCACAGGAGGGAAAAGGAGGCATTGAGGATGAGAGCTCGAGTTTGGGTTCCTGTCTAAACTTAACAGAGGTCAGAGTCTTGCTATGTCCAGGTATATGCCTTTGGCAAAAAGATTAATGTTCTTAAATCAGCTTCTTCCCTCCCCATAGGTAATCCTTTCTCTCCTTAACCTGTCTCCCACGTGAAGAAACACCAGAAAGCAAACACACTTGCCAAAAGGACTAAAAGAGGTGTGTGTGTGTGTGTGTGTGTGTGTTTAATGTGTTATCAGGAATGGACAGAGGAAGGGGCACCTGGGTGGCTCAGTCGTTAAGCATCTGCCTTCGGCTCAGGTCATAATCCCGGGGTCCTGGGATCGAGCCCTGCATCGGGCTCCCTGCTTGGCGGGAGGCCTGCTTCTCTCTCTCCCACCCCCTCTGCTTGTGTTCCCTCTCTCGCTGTGTCTCTGTCAAATAAATAAATAAAATCTTTAAAAAAAAAAAAAAGAATGGACAGAGGAATTTGGGCGGCAGGAATACTGAAGTTACTAAGGTTAATTTTCTATCCATCTGTCAACTTTGAGGTACCAGATGAATCGCTCTTTTTTCATTAATTAATCTCTTTGACACTTTTCACAGGATTGTGGAGCTTTACCAGAGGGGGATTTCATCACTATCATTAAGTGGAATAAAGTGGAAACCTACAGGCTCCCAAGCAGATCTGTTTTTCCACAGTTAGCATTTCAGTCAAAGCCTTAACTCTGCAAAAGGAAAGCATAATGTGGAACAAGGACTGTTCTGCCCCTGGTTCTCTGGGGCTCTGAAGGAGCCGATTGTGATCTAGCACTGAAAACAAAACCGAGCTCTTTCTCTTGAGCCTTGCTGTTTGTGTTTGTTCAGAATGCATGGGCTAATACTTTGATCTGTGATCACTTGCTTATTTCCAGGGACCTCTCTTGTACACATTTGTTGAGGGGAAAAAAATCTCCATTTTCTCACAATCGGATTTGAGGTGAGAAGAACCCAGTTTGTGGTAAAGGTTTCATAAGGCAAATGTTTCAAGGCATTAGGGTGTGCGTGCATTGCCACCACCATTTGTCCAAGCAAACAGCTGTTATAAAGAGGGCCCCTTGCAAAATGTTACCTGCGGAACTGCTTCCATGCTTTCCTTCACAACAGACGCCTGGCATTAGTGAATCAACCACTGGGTTAATGAGAACTCAGGCTTGTAGCCTGTTCTCAGCTCATAGAATAAACACTGTTTTCCTTTGACCTAATTGCAAGATGTTCTTAAACATCATCATTTTGTGAAAGAAACTGACTACAAATTGCTTCATGAACCACATCGTCAGGACTCAAAATGTGCCTGCAATTTGGAGAAAATGTTTGCAATTTGCTGACAAAATACCATCCACAGAAGACAGCACTGTTCGCAGGCTGTGGGCATATTCTCTCTGCAGATGCTATGTTCTTCCTCATATTTTTCCTCATCTTCTACATAGCCCCTATCTGAGAAAGGTCAGATCAGAATCAGAATGTCCTTTCCCCTTATCAAGACATTTTATGTGGTAGGTTCCATAAAGCTGCTGGCTTCAGTGATATTTTAGATTTCTTCCCCCAAACCCCAGCCACAGTTTCTATCATCATGATTGAATTAAAAAACCAGCAAACAAATGAAAAATTACCACACCACCACCACTATCAACAACAACAAAACTCAGAAACAAAGTGACTTTCTTTAAGTCAGTGAGGCTTGATTAAACACCTGGGGGTACATACTAGGTCAACTGTTCTGGACCACATTGGGTTGTTATTGTAGACTTTTGCTTGAGTATTTAACCTAAGGGACTATAATACCTGGAGCCTTACCAGACCTGATCTGCACAGGTGCTCCTGTGCCTTATGGGAAAATACCTGGACATGGAAGGGAGAAAACATTTGAAGGGGCCTGTGGGATGCTGCTGGGACCCCCAACATTTAGAGTGGTAAGGACTCTGATCTGAAACTCCCTTCCAGAGAGATCCTCCCATGTATGACTACAGACCCTTAACCAAAGGACTGCAAGCCTCTTATTTAAGCAGCAAATGAAGGCTGAGATAATAGTTGTGTATGTAATACACAGAGTATTATACAAACTGGAATTTCAATACCATTCTGGAGAGTTTTTACATAGTAAAAACTCCTAGTCTTTGAAGGTGTTCTGCAACTTGGCGACCACTAGAGGGCGGAGCAGACCACTTTCGCACATTTCCTCCTGCAGAAGGTTGAAA